>NC_081556.1:39620240-39930033 GCF_963082655.1 Stomoxys calcitrans | reverse complement strand
GCCTCTAGTGGCTCAAGAAGTCAAGATTCAAAATCAGTTTTTTGAATGGCAGCTATATCAAAATATGGACCGACAATCCCAACCGATCTACACTAATAGGAAGTATTTGTGCAAAATTTCAAGCGACTAGCTTTACTCCTTCGAAAGTTAGCGAGCCCTCGACAGACAGACGGACGGATGGACATGACTAGATCGACTTAATATGTCATGACGATCAAGAATTTATGGGGTCTTAGGAGAATATTTCGAGGAGTTACAAACAGAATGATGAAATTGGTATACCCCCATCCTATGGTGGAGGGTATAAAAATTATAAAATAATAAATAAATGAATTTAACATCACTAAACAGCCATCGTGGCGCAGAGGCTAGCATGTCCACCTATGACGCTGAAAGCCTGGGTTCGAATCCTGGTGAGAACATCATGAACATTTGTAGCGGTGGTTATCCCCTCTGGAGACATTAGGGGGGAGGTACTGTACCATTTGGTATGGCAGCCATGTAAAAATTTTTTCAAGGTCTCGCACTGCGGCACGCCGTTCCTAATCGGCAATAAAAAGGAGGCCCCTTATCATTGAGCTTAAACTTGAATCGGACAGCACTCATTGTTATGTGAGAAGTTAGCCCCTGTTCCTTAATGGAATGTTCATGGGCAAATTTGCAATGCTGCCGATATTTATAAGGTACAATGCCATGTAAAAACTTCTCCCCAAAGAGGTATCGCACTGCGGCACGCCGTTCGGACTCGGCTATAAAAAGTAAGCCCCTTATCATTGAGCTAAAACTTGAATCCGACAGCACTCATTAATAAGTGAGAAGTTTCCCACTGTTCCTTAATGGAATGTTCATGGGCAAATTGGCATTTGTAATGCTGGCTAGCTATCCTGCCATGTTAAAATTTCTCTGCCAAGTGGTGTCGATATGCGGCACGCCGTTCAGACTCGGCATAAAAAAGGAGGCCCTTATCGTTGAGCTTAAACTTTAATCGGACTGCATTCATTGATATGAGAGAAGTATCCCCTGTTCCTTAATATACAAGGGAAATTTAGTAGTTTAAAAATCTAAACAAGTAAGAGCGCGATCAGTTCGTTCGGATCGTATCGATGTACCCTTCTCCGTTCATTAAACGATATTTTGGGCGGGTCACAACAAAATTTTACATCCAAATTATCACCCAAATCTGATATTAATTACATCTTCTGTGGCCTCAAGCAGTCAAGTCTGGAGATCGGATCATATGGGATCTATGTAAGAAGTTGGTAGACCGATTAAGAACCTGTTTACCATTGATGTTGGAAGTCATTTGAAAACGCTATGAGCAAAATATCAGTAAAATCGGATTAAAATTGAGTTTAAATTTAAAATCTGGAGATCGGTTTGTATGGGAGCTCTAACATTGTGGAAAGGGCAAGAAAGGCCACTCTTGCCCTATACACCTGCAAGAGACCCAGTTGGGGATTAAGACCGCGTGTCATGCATTGGGTATATACTGTAGTTGCCAGTCCTATTATGCTATATGGTGTTGTGGTCTGGTGGACGACGCTTCAAAATCCACCTACTACTCAATACTTACGGGATCCAAAGGATGGCTTGTTTTTGCATCACAGCCGCACTGAGGACGACACCATCTAATGCACAGAATTTAAAGCTACATCTTATGCCTCTGGACATTGTGGCTACCCAAATTGCAGCGACCACTGCCGTGAAGTTAAGGGAGCTTTCTCATTGGTCATGTGGCGGCTACGGACATTGTGTTATACTTGATACAATATCCGATGTTCCAGGCACTGTGGATTACAACCTACCTGAGCCGCTTTTTGATAAAAATTACTATACCATTATACCTGATAGAACCGATTGGAACTACGATAACCCTGGTAACAGAAGTTACATAGACTTCTATACGGATAGTTACAAACTAAACGACCAGGTGGGCTTTGGGGTGTACTCTAAAGATCTAGAACTGGTTTTATCGAAAAGGTTACTCGACCACTGCAGTATCAAGCGGAGATCCTTGCAATTAAGGAATTACGACGATTGGCATAAATATCTTCTCAGCGAGCCAGGCAGCCATTAAATCCCTGGAGAACGTATTGCTGAACACAAAAACCGCCCTCGACTGTCGCAGATATCTCAAAGAGATGGCTGAACAGTTCAAAATTAACCTGTTCTAGGTGCCGGGCCACAGAGATATCCCAAGGAACTGTAAAGCGGACGAGCTTGCGAGACTAGGAACTACCTTACACACTCCAGGGACACTGGAATCTGTGGGTAAGCCTCTAGCGACATGTTAGCTAAGTTTTCAGGACTAGGCCCGAAGGGTAACGAATGATAGATGGTCACTAAGGGGGGGCTGTGAGCACTCCAAAACTATGTGGCCTCATCTAGACTTGAAGAGGTCTACTGCTTTGCTGTCATTGGCTAGAACAGACGTCTCAATCATTGTGTCCGTCATGACAGGTCACTGTCTAATCGGAAAACATGCTGACAGACTGAAGGTTGTCACCAACGACTTTGCAGAAGCTGTAGGGACATCAGACAGGTTCCCATTTCTTTGAGAACCTGTCTGATTTAGCGGATGTGAACATTCGCAAGTTATTGGGCTTTTAAAAGCGATCTGGATGGTTCAACGATAGGAACTAGAAGGCATCTTCCTTCTTCTGTTCCCGTGGTATCACAACGGACCAATTAAACCTAACCTAACCTACTTTTATAGAAAAAAACACTGAATTTTAAAAATCTCGAAAACTTAAGCCGGTTGTTTTAAAAAGTTAATTTTTTGAATAGTTAGAAAACCGGGTTTAAGATTAAACCGGTTTACTAATCACCTTATATTATACCGTATTATAATTAGAATTGCAACAACAACTCTCCCAAATATTTTTTGAGTTACAAACGGAATGACAATTTTGTTCACCCCCATCCTATCTCTGAAAAAATAGTTAACAAACATTCCAAAATTTAAAAATCTCGAAAACTTCACCCAATTTTCACTTCAATTTTCGGAAAATTACGACTCCTTTCTTAGTCAGGAATAAAACTTTTCGAAAACTATTTCTACACCATAGAATGAAGAGAGTTTTCATTTGATTTTTTTATTGTTGCAAATCAAGGCACTAAATAGGAAAGAATGGGCATAATGAAATGATTACATCAAAGTCAACTATTACATAGCAGATGAGCGCAAAAGGCATTTGCAATTATTTACCTGTATTCAGATCATTAAGAAGTGTCGACAACATATCTATGGAAGGAAGTGCTTCTTCATCGTTTGAGGCATTAAACTCGGCTTGAAGATTTTCTTCATTTTTGTCATTAGGAAAATATTCGGTGGTATCAACTTTGAGGTAAAAACATTAAGTAGTGCAATTTAAACATCAACATCAACAAGAAATAATAGCTAAACTTCTTGTTTGATAATAAATAACTGGTGAAAGTAAGCAAAGCAGAAAATTTTAAAATACTTTCTTCTACTTTGAAATTATCCAAATATGTCCCTTTTCTCACCCTAACATTTCCTGCTGTTCGTTTAATACAAATATATAATTTACGAGAACAAAAAAGAACTTATAACATATCAACAATACTATACTCACTTCCGCTACCATTGCTACTGAAACCACCTGCTCGTACTTCACCGACATTCATGGGATCCAGAGGATTTGGACCGAACTGGTTTTGATTCATGGGAGAAGCCTGCTGCTGCAAACGCAAAACATTGCCAGCTGCTAGCATTGAATGAGGCGGTACTTGATTGAGCAAAGAGCCCATGGGTGAGGTGCCCAAGGCGTTGAGACCACCGCTGCCCACTGGGGCGCCGGCTATTGGCATGGGTGGCGATTTACCAGAGCGAGGACTAGAATTTGGTGTTGATCTGGGTGATGAGGTCTGTTGATTTTTCAACATGCGCATGAGACCTTCCAATTGCTCCATTAATTGGCGTCGCGAATCCTGTAGGGCTCCCAAATGTCCCTCCAGCTCGCCCTTTCTTTGGCGCAGAGCTCTCAGCTCATTTATCAGTGCTGGATTTTCTGGAGCCATTTGTTCAGCTTCCTGCTGCCGCCTGAGTCTAGCTATTTCTCGCATTATTTCCTTATTTTTACACTCCAATTGAGATATAAGTTCGCGTTGAGCTCTTGAGTTGTCCGAGGCTATGTTGTCGGTATTGCTTGAATTACTGGGCTGTAGAAAAGAAAACAGAATAAGTCAAATTTTATTAAATTCAAAGGCGATTTCGTTATTTTGATTCGAATGTTCGCACCATATTCAATCTATTTGGGGATATAAATTTGAAATGTAACAAGTAAAACGCGGACTGGCCGAATCTTATTTCACCACCTCCACTATGAATCACATTTTTCAAGACGAATTTTCATAGGCAGATTGGGCCAGTCAAACAAAAACAGATTTGGCGGATAATAATTGCGCCCTCTTGCGGCTCAAGATGTCAAATCGGAAGATCGGTTTATATGGGGTTATCGTGTCTTTCAGAGGTCTTTCTAAGCTAATGAACTCATAAAAAAACACCAATCCAACCGCATAACAATTTCATCATCTAACAGCTCAAGAAGTCAAATAAAGAGTTCGGTATATATGGGAGCTAGATTTAAACATGGGCCAATGTGGGCATGGATTTGGACGGAGGGACGAACAAACATCGCTAGATAGACTGAAAATGTCATGACAACAAAGAATCTTATATATTGGGTTGCCCAAAAAGTAATTGCGGATTTTTCACATAGTCGGCGTTGACAAATTTTTTCACAGCTTGTGACTCTGTAATTGCATTCTTTCTTCTGTCAGTTATCAGCTGTTACTTTTAGCTTGCTTTAGAAGCTCTAAGCTTTTTATTAAAAATGCATTTACTTTCTTTTAAAAAATCCGCAATTACTTTTTGGGCAACCCAATAAGTTTTATCAAAAATGCATTTACTTTCTTTTAAAAAATCCGCAATTACTTTTTGGGCAACCCAATATAAAAATCAATTTGTGTTTGTTTGTCGGTTTGTTTGTTTGTGTGTTCCTTATAGACTCAAAAACGGTCATGTTTGCCGACTATGGAAATATGGGGCTCAAATGAAAGGTACTTGGAAGTAGACCATGAATATGATATCAACATTCGGGACCAACTGTCTAGGGGATGGCCCCCCCACCATAACAACTCCCAAATAGGACGTGTTTGCTCGCCAAGACAATTTGGATCTTCAAGACAGTGGAGCTCGATATTGATAGTTTTTGGGGCCCATACCCCAAACTGGACATATTTGCTGACTTTTGCAATAATGGTATTTGAGATTAGAAAACGAAGCCCATGGCAATATGGGGTCAAATAAATGATATATAGATACACGAGAATAAGACGCGATGCTGGGCCGAATCTTATATACCCTCCACCATGGATCGCATTTGTCGAGTTCTATGCGCGGTATCTCTTTTTAGGCAAACAAAGAATATTGAATAAGGACTGTTATGCTATTGGAGCTATATCAAGTTATAGTCCAATTTGGACCATAAATGAATGCTGAACATTGCAGATTCATTCGGATAAGAATTTCAGTTCATTCGGATAAGAATTGCGCCTTGTAGGGGCTCAAGAAGCAAAATCGGGAGGTAGGTTTGTATGGGAGCTGTATCAAGCTATTGATCGATTCAGACCATATAAGACACGTATGTTGAAGGTCATGAGAGAAGACGTTCTACAAAATTTCTGCCAAATCTGATGAGAATTGCGCCCTCTAGAGGCTCAGATGTCATGATCCCAGATCGGTTTATATGGCAGCTATATCAGGTAATGCACCGATTTGCGCCATACTTAGCACAGTTATGGGAAGTCATAACATAACACCTCATCCAAAATTTCCGCCAAATCGGATGAGAATTGCGCTCTCTAGAGGCTCAAGAAGTCAATATCCAAGATCGGTTTAAATGACAGCTATACCAGATTATAAACCGATTTAAATCATACTTAACACAGTAGTTGGAAGTGATACCAAAACATTACGAGCAAAATTTCGGTCATATCGGACGAGAATTGCGCCCTCTAGAGGCTCAAGAAGTCAAGGCCCAAGATCGGTTTATATGGCAGCTATACCAAAACATAGAACCTTAGCGCAGTTTTTGGAAGTGATACCAAAACACCACGTGCAAAATTTCAGTCAAATCGGACGAGAATTGCGCCCTCTAGAGGCTCAAAAAGTCAAGACCCAAGATCGGTTTATATGGTAGCTATATCAAAACATGTATTTGTGCGAAATTTCAAGCGGCTAGCTTTACTCCTTCGAAAGTTAGCGTGCTTTCGACAGACAAACGGACGGACGGACATGGCTAAAAATAACATGACGATCAAGATTATATATACTTTATGGGTTCTCAGACGCATATTTCGAGATTTTACAAACAGAATGACGAAATTAGTTTACCCCCATCCTATGATGGAGGGAGGAGCGACGGAGCGGGCCCGGTTCAGCTAGTCTCTTTATATGGGTCAAACAATTTTTCGCCGTTGGTCGAATGTTCGCACCATATTCTTACTAACCCTTAACCAAGATTTTAATGATTGTGTTATAAACATCGCATAAACCATCAAGATTGCCCTCCAAAGTATGTGTAACAAACCCTTCAGAGATACTACTTACCGCACGATTTTCTTGAGCCAATCTAGCTGCATAGCGGGCAATTAAACGATGCTCTTCATCATTGGCGGACGCTGCAGCTACACGCGAAGTGGAAGTACCATTTGCACTGTCAATGCTGCGACCGGTGGCTCTTGAGTCTAGAGTACTGGAACGATCAAACAGAAGACCACCAATACCTCCTCCTCCGCCGCCTGGTATAGGACCACCCAACCCGTGCAGTAGTGAGGGATCAGCGAAACCATTATGCGAAGGCAATGGTGAGGGTGGCACAATATGCGACAAATTCAATGTCTTCTCCGGCTGCTCTGGAAATCGTGGCAACACTTGGGTCGTCTTTTCGGGCACACATCGGAAACTTTTGCGCAACGAGTGGCCAATCTGCTTGCTGGGTGATTTATAGCTTGAGTACTCTTTGACTTCGTGATCGTTTTGATGATTCAGCGATGTCTTGCCATGCCAAAAGCACTCCTGGCACAATTGGTAGGCGTGACACCGCTGACAACGATAACGAAAGCCAGTAAAGTTTTCCTTGTGACAGACAGAGCAGATTGTGGGATGCACAATTGTTTCAACCGTGGCCAAACGATGCAAAAGCGGCAGCCACACCAGACACGATGGCCCCGGCTCGGACATAAGTGTTGCCATGAAATCATTCACAGTAATTTTATTTTCCGAAGGAAATATTTGCTCTTCCAGGCCATCTTTATAGTGGAATGTGGGAGATTCATAAACAGCGGCAGGTAAAGCAAGAACCTCTTTCAAGAATTCGGCCAATTTCCAATTAACCAATTGGCCAGCACCATCTGAGATCTGTGAGAATATATCTGGAAAGGATATAAAGTAGAGATTCACTCAGTTTCTATACCAAAATAAGTCTATATTTAAAACTCACATCTTAGTTTATCCACCAACTTGCCAGAACACATGGTGGCCAGGGCCACCTTTATGGAGAAAACGCGAATTTTCCCCGAATTATCGGTGGTATATGCTGCTAACAACCAATTAAGTAACAAACCAGCCTTTGAGTCGACAGGAACCTGTTGTGCCGTTGGCAGTCGTTTGTTCAGATTGTGATATAGTGATGAAACCAATGTCTCCAGACGCGCCACACTCACATCGCTTTGGGGCTCCAGAGTGTTTAGACCATTTTCTCGAAATGCCTCAATCACATTCCAAATATCGACCAAGTGCAGATTTGTGGACTTTTGAATGTAACGCAATTTCGAAGCGGTGCGATATGAGGCAAAACGTATCGAATCAAATGTCTGCAAACGTAAATCTTGCAATAAAGCCACCCGTGGTTCTAGCTCCATCATGGATACTAATTACGAGCTGCAGTAGCTAGAAAGTAAAGAATATTGTAAATTGTTTGGTTAGACGTCGTTGTGCAATGTCAGTCCTTATTGAAGAAAGTTTTTTATGTAATGTTTCCATTAAAGTCCTAAGGCACACATCAAACTAAACACAAACACACACACACAACCAACTCACAACTCTATATGTCCCATCACCATCAAAGGGCGGAAGGGAAGGGATTGTAGTATATGTGTCTCATGACTCACTGGAGCCTTACAAATGATATTGTCGCAGACGACGACAAACAGCAAATAGCTAAAAAAAACACACATTTCTATTACCATTTTCTATTGTTTATATGTATGTATGGCAGGAAAGTGGAACAGGGCCAATATAAAATTGGAAATACATACAGCCATACAGCAGTGAACAACACAAAAACAAAAAGAAACTTATCAAACCACTTTGAGCCAAGTAATCTTAAACTGAAGAGAGGCAAATAGGTAGCTGCACGTTGTTACATTTGCTTATTTTTGTTTTTTTTTCAACACCCCATAAGCCACTGCTAAAAGCTACACATTTCCATTAAAGGTCATAAACTTTTAGTTCTGATCTCAGGTGGATGAATTCCAGCATTTCATACGAAATAAATGCGGAACCTACCCACTCATTGGGGATTTAGACCGCGTGTCATGCATTGGGTATATACTGCATTTGTCAGACCTATTATGCTATATGGTGTTGTGGTCTGGTGGACGACGCTTCAAAATCTACCTACTGCTCAATACTTAACCGGATTCAAAGAATGGCTTGTTTGTACATCACAGCCGCACTTAGGACGACACCATCTGATGCACTGAATTTAATCTTATGCCCCTGGACATTGTGGCTAGCCAAATTGCAGCGACCACTGACGTAAGATTTACGGATACTGTGTTATACTTGATACAATATCCGATGTTCCAGGCAGTGTGGATTACAGCCTTCCTGAGCCGCTTTTTGATAAAAATTACTAATAGAACCGATTGGATCTACGATATCCCTGGTAACAGAAGTTACATAGATTTCAATACGAATGATTCCAAACTAAACGACCAGGTGGGCGTTTGGGGTGTACTCTAAAGATCTAGAACTGGTCATATCGAAGTGGTTACCCGACCACTGTATAAAGTTAGGTTAGGTTTAAGTGGCAGTCTGCTATCAGACTTACTTAGACGTTTTCGTCCATTGTGATACCACAGGAACAGAAGAAGGAAGATACCTTCTTGTTCCTACCGTTGAACCATTCAGGTCGCTTAAAAAAGCCCAATAACTTGCGAATGTTCACATCCGCCAAATCAGACAGGTTCCCAAAGAAATGGGAACCTAAAGTGAAACTCCTTCTAACTACTAGTGCGGGACACACACACAGAAGGTGTTCTATAGTTTCTTCTTCCTCGATGTCCCTACAGCTTCTGCAAAAGTCGTTGCTGGCAACCTCTGTTAGCATGTTTTCCGATTAGACAGTAACCTGTCATGACGGACACATCTGTTCTAGCCAATGGCAGCAAAGTAGTAGACCTCTTCAATGAGGCCACATAGTTTTGGAATGCTCACAGCCCCCTCTTTGTGACCATCTATAATTCGTTACCCTTCGACCCTGGTCCTGAAAACTTAGCTTACATGTCGCTAGAGGAATACCCACAGATTCCAGTGTCCCTAGAGTGTGTTAGGTAGTTCCTCGTCCGCTTTGCAATTCCCTGGGATATCTCTGTGGCCCGGCACCCAGAACAGGTGAATTTTGAACTGTTTAGCCATCTCGTTGAGAGATCTGCGAAGTCGATCGCTTTATAATTCCCTGGGATATTTGTGGCCCGGCACCCAGAATAGGTGAATTTTGAACTGTTCAGCCATCTTGTCGAGAGATCTGCGACAGACGAGGGTGGGATTTGTGTTCAAAAATACGCTCTCTAGGAATTTAATGGCTGCCTGGCTGTCTGAGAAGATATTTATGCCAATCGTCGTAAAGACATAATATCGTAGCCATTCCACCACTTCCTTAAATGCAAGGATCTCCGCTTGATACACACTGCAGTGGTCGGGCAACCTCTTCGATATGACCAGTTCTAGAGTATACCCCAAAGTCCACCGGAACTAAGATAATGCAGACTGTGCCTTACTAAGAGAAGGCATCAATCCCCTTGTTACACTACAAGACCGTGGGTGCGTGAACTTAACGTTGTTCAATTGCCTAATGGCAGAATCTCCCGGATTTCTGACGTCAGGACCCTTGTTGTTGAAGCAGTGTGTTGTACACAGAGGCGGCAGCCTTTGCCGATGAAGAACTCCATCGGGCCAATCCGGTACGTAAAACCAGCTGCCATGGGATTCAGAACTGTACTATGGTTGGGCAGCCGCAAGCAGAACTCGGGCTCTGAGTCCTCAATGTACCCCGGTTCTTCACTCTAGCCTTAAGCCATACGTGTACCATGAACTCTCAGATGACATTACCAAAGATCCCCTCTGGCACCTGTGTCCCGCACTCGACCGCAAGTGCTGTCTCCGAAAACTGTTGTTATTGTTATTGTAGCCAAATTTGTATATGAAGGTAGCGATCCTCGTCAAGCACCATAGGTGGGCAAATTGGTTCCGGTTCATAGGAGCAATCGCCGCGTTTTAAGGCGCCAATAGCTCGCCTTGTCATATCGAGTATCACAGGCTCCCATTATTAAAACAAGAGTCGGTGCCAACCGCTGAATGTCCGCGACTGTAGTTTCAGCTACTCCGTATACAGATGCATTTAAGAAATGCAAAATGCAAATTTGCCCATGAACATTCCATTAAGGAACAGGGGCAAATTTCTCACATATCAATGAGTGCTGTCCGATCAAGCTTAATGATAAGGGGGCTCCTTTTTATAGCCTAGTCTGAACGGTATGTCGCTGTGCTGCCATACCAAATGATACAATACATCACAAATGTCGCCAGCATTAGGAGGGGATAACCACCGCTGAAAAAAAATTGTTTTCTAATGTTCTCGCCAGGATTCGAATGCAGTGGTTCAGCATCATAAGAGACCTCTGAGCTACGGCGCCCTTCGAGCATTCCACTATCAGCAAACTGTGGACGCTCTCAGCTGAACATCTCGTTTCCGAAACCTCTTCAAATCTAGTCGCCTTTATTGTATGCTTCTATATTCTATCCACTTTTCCATCGCCAAGGAGCTGGCTCATATTACATACGGGTGTTGCCTTCTATATTTTGGGGTTGTCCATTGTGTCACATGTGGCGCATACACCTTTATTTTCACCAATACTATTACAATGACCATACATCAGATGTGCCATGTAGCCATAAAGTATTTGACTTTTTCGGATATCGAAATCGTTTTGTAGAGGAACCGTGTTTTCAGAATAACATTAAGATTTTTACGCTTTCGATTAAAGAAAACCAAATATATTTACCGACTACAATTGAAATCAACTGCAGGATAGTTTCCACCCATCCATCAATAAATCATACCCACCCGTTGACAGTTGCCACTTTTTGGCAAAGTTTTCAATGTTTGCCTTGTGTACGAAAAACAACAACAGCTGTTTTCACAATTCAAAACAAAACAACGTTGACGGTTGATGATAGGCCTTGGAATTTGTGGTTTAAACAGATTTTTGAAATTCGCATGTCCTTTCACCAGAAAAACCAATGGATTTTTACATATTTTCCTAGCAAAAAAATATTTTACTATTATTTATAGCAATAAATTTGATACACGCGTCAATATATGTATGTATGGGCTTTGTGTTTGTGGAAATATATTTCAAATTATATACATATGTACTTATATGGCGAATTTGTGTCTTTTGCTCTTTGCATAGTTATGAAGAATACAGTCCTGACGTCGCCAAATCCAGTATAATAATCATATATGTGTAAGTTATATGTGATAGTCACAGTGCCTGCTTAGTAATTTGGTAAAGAAAAGAACACAACTTTTATTTTATGATGCAACCTTAGGCCAGAGGAGGCAGGCAAGAGGAATTATTTTTAACACCATACTTAAAGCAGTATGAATACTTGTAATATATGCAATTTTGTGGATATTAATTATAGTCATTCATTCATTAATAATAATCACACACACACGCATATAGTCAACGCTACAGATACGAACTTCGCGCAGCATGTAATTTGACCTAAAAACACTTCTCCCATTATCCCTAAAGTAGGTGGGTGGGTATTGCCATATCTTGGTGTGTGTGTGTGCGTGTATGCTTGTATGTGTCTGTTTGTAATGTTCCACTCAAATGCATACATCCATCGCCCATAATAGACCTCCTCGCACATGTCACCCACCTATACAGTATGTTGTGAAATTAGGTTGACATCGTTGCCATCGTCCCTTACCCATGTTCTTTACAGACAACTTCATTACAACAATGAGAAAATTTTCTCTTTAAAAAGCAAAAAGAACAACAAAAACAAAGCAGTGGAAATATTGCTCATGCCTGCCTTAGATTTTCCCAATTTAATGCTGCCATTGCTTGCTGCCGCAGTTGCTGGCGTCTACTGTAATGAGAAAACGCAAAGACAAAGCATTTCTAATTGTGCCCTGATTAATCAAAAAAAAAAAAAAAAAAAATACAAGAAAAAGAAAGAAAATTAGTCCGAAGTACTTAGTGTTGCGAAGTACTGCTGACTTCTTCACCTTCTTCGTTGGATATGGCAGTACGGCAGTTAGGGATATACAAGCAAATACAGCATACGAGGGATACGATGTAAAACTTTCGAAAGCTTTTATTCTTAATCAGTGATGACCAAAATAAAAATGTGACTGTATGTGTGAAATACTCCCCTTAAGTATTTCGAATTCTCTCAATATGAAAAAAAAAAAAATAATTTTTTGAACTGAGTGATTGGTTGTTTTTGTAGCCAAATTTGCAAATAGCTTGTTCCGGTCCATAAGAACCGATCGTTTTTCCGGTCGTGGGCCAATGCCCTTCGGTTATTTAGCACTACAAATTCCATGCCGGTCAAAAAGAGTGGTTAGAGCCACTTTGAATTTAACATATTTAATTTTTTTTTAATAATAATCTAAATTAATTTTTTTTATGAATTTTGTAGGTTTCAAAACAACAATTTAAAATTTTATAAGTTTTCCACAAAAGAATTATATCTGTCACTTTGGTTAATGTTAAAAATGTTTGCTCTTTCCAGTGTTAAATGGGTCAATAAATCGCCTTGTCTTATCGAGCATCACCGTCGGTGCCGGTCGGTTTCTCACAGAGAATTTCCATTCGATACCGCTGATTGTCCGCTACTCAGTGTTGTACACTGAGACCACAGCCCTTGCCGATGGAGAACTCCATTGGGTCAATCCGTTACGTATAACCGGCAGCACTGCAAGTCTAGTGCTGTACGAATTCTCTTTTCTCTCATTCTCACATCTATTGGATGAATCTTGGAACCCAGGTGTGGGATAACTATAAGCACCACACAGGCTGGAATTTTGAACTCCCATCTGTTTGGTGTTCATTTGTATCACGAGAAGCTTAGCGGCGAGTTACAGCGCGCGTCCACAGGTTGCGGATAGTGGAATAGTCTATACGTCTCAGTGAGAGGCCGGGCGGCACCCAGATCCCTGTTCTGGCATAAATCTTGAGTTTCTATGATGCTCGATATGACAAGGCAAGTTAATGGTGCCTTTAAATAACCAATGGCTACCCTGTTCCCGCGGTGATCGCTCCTTTAGACCGGAACGAGCTTGCTCACCTATAGCAGCTAGACGACGAGCACCAGCTCCACATATAGACATGTGGCTACAACAACAACAACACTAATCTAAGAACCACAATTTCAATCCTCTCCTCTACTCATCTTCGATGAGTAATCACAATGGTGCTAACCAGTGTTGCCACTCAAGAAAATTATTTCCTCCCAAACTCGAGCAAAACCTACCAAAAATTCTACTAGCCAAAAATGGGTTATATGTTTTTATACCCACCGCCGAAGAGTTGGTCATTTGGCATTCCATTTGCAACATATGAACTTATTCATTTTCAAGGCTACAAAGGCTAGTTCGTCGCGTATGAATAACGAAAATCCAGACATGTCCGTCTGTCTGAAATCACTCTACAGCCTTAAGTTCAAAGATGGCCTATTCTTAAGTTCATAAAGTAGTATTTTGCTCCGATTTCAATGCAACCGTGCCGAGTTTGGACAAAGCGATGAACCGATTTAAGTGTTTGAGCTCAGTAATGCGCTTTTACTTCCCATATTCGCCGTTACACCGAGATCCATGTACCGTTCAACTTTTGAGTCTATACTCAAATTTTGAATGCAGCTCCCACATAGCCTTGTTTTCCGACTTAAGGCATTGAACTCACAAAAACCTCATTTTTTTATCCAGAATTTACAAAGTTTGGAATATATCCCTTAACACCCGTACCAGCAGTTACGGTCAATATCAGAACTTGCGCCCTTTTTCTGGAAATTTGAAGCAATGGGACCCTTTTTAACTCCCTTGCCCCTTGCTATCCTTAGCTTAATTCTGCACTCTTAACAAATACTCAGAAACAACACAAAGTGAACTATGCCGATTTTTTCGGCATTTAACTTGGTATTTATATGTTGGAAAAACCTACCAAAAATTTTGGTCAACCTACCATTTTGGTCTACAGGTAAAAATGTCCTTTTTTGACACTAAAGCCTATTATTGACTTCGAGTTTTCGCCCGAACAGTTGTCAAAACGCACTATAAAAAACTTTTATGGAATGACTACGAATTTTTTCAAATAAGCAGTACTAAGTTCTTTTTACAAAATTATTTCATCATGTTGCTGGCAACATTGTCAAATTTCGTAGATTTTAAATGTACATGTCTATTAAATGCAGCGAACAATGACAATCATCTTTTTACAAAAATTGTTAGTTTCCAATTTTTTAGAAATATTGTCTTTTTATTTTGTGTAGAGATTTTGGGGATATGAAAGACACTACACCCGACCAGAAGTCTATGTGACTCCCTAATTCCTACGAATTCAATAAAAACCTCTGATCCAGTGCTCTCATTCATATTCAGTTCGGGGCGTCCCCAGGCCAAAGCTTCCTCGCCGAGAAGACAAACTCTAAGTCGCCACGAAAGATCAGTTTGGCAATGCTAATGCCATGTAGTCGCCCCAAGTAGAAATGTCTTCAGGAAGCTCTAGGTTCGACAGCGAAATCGTCTATCGAAAGTGGTGTAGGCGTAAATCCGTACAAGGCAGAAGTAGGTCTTTTCAGCAGGAAATATACAAGTTACTTACAGTGACATCTGTCTTCTTTGGAGGAGAGAATGTCCCATTTACTGAAAACGCAAAATACCTGTGTGTTTGGCTAGACAGGAAATTTAACTTCAAATCCAACATTCCAACTTCTACATGGATGGCTTTGTACTTAAAACAACCAGTTTGTAGGAAACATTTTTTTAGCTCGGTTGACAGTCATATGATAACAATGATGTCAACATTCTACTAAAAACAACGCTTTACACACCAAATAAAAAAGTTTAATTACAATTAAACAAATTAGCAACACCGTTGGAAACATTGTGAGATTTCACAAAATTTAATTGATGTTTAGCAACATTTTCCGCACAATCGAAGTCAGTGCTAGTATTGAGTGGTAAAAACTTACTCAAATCATAATTCTAATACTAATCATAAAAGAAACTTTTGCTATTGCATTTCTCCTTGCATTAATTAATGGTGGGTGCAAAATCGATTGCTTGGTGGTATGAATGGTACCTATACATAGTTTGCAATTTGTTTGTGTATACCTACAATTACAAACGATTCTGAACACTGTGTGAAAAGATGTCTGTTCGTTAATGTTGTTTGAACATTTATATTTACATACATGTGTATGTCTGCATGAATGTGTGAATATAGATATTCACATGTCTAAATGTAGACCAGTAAGACCTCCAGCACAAATGCAAATCGCATTATATTTTATGCAATTGACATATTTTTGTAATATTTCTACCTTTCACAAGACTTTCATTACAAAGAAGACATTGAAGGGCGGTAGAGCGAGTTGTGAATTTTAGGTACATATGTATGTATAAATATACAAGATGGTAAAATTCAAACCTATATTAAGAAAGAAACTAAAGTAGAATGGTCACACTACTATGCTCACTTGAGACAGAAATGTAAAATTCAGTTTTCGCAATTTATCACTGTATATTATTGGACCTGCGCGCATACATACATAAACCATTAATGTGCCAGCCGAAACCAAAATGGATTGATTGGCTAAAATTGCATATCTTTAAAAAAAGGTTCTTAATTTGATTTTATTTTTCACGATTTGTATATAGCATTTTGGCAAGTAGATAGATAGCAAGCTTTTATAAAATTTAATATTTTTATTTATCAAGTTATCTTTCGGCAATAGTTTGGCTACCATATCAAATACACCGCGGCTGGCACGCACATTGTTTCCGCTGCGGTCGCATTCGTTTGTTTATATTTTACGTTTCCAATGAAATGAGCATCATCATATCGTACCTGGCAAATCGAACAAAAATTAATTGTTATATTGCTCACCCAATTTCACAGATGTTACACGCCATCGAAACGTTACTTTGACAAATGCTTACACACACTTGCTCACAAGCAGTAAACATTTAATGAGTTGCCATGCTAACAAGAAACCCCACCCCCTAGATGAAGTAACAATTAGACTCGGCATTTTGGCATTCTAACATTGAGAACAGATGTGATCTATAATTAAAGTGGAACATGATTTGATCTACATATAATAGACTTCCAATTAATGTACACTAAACGACGAGTACACATACTTGAAAGGTTTATTTGTTTGTCCATTTGGTAGAGCTTCGATCAAATGTTCATTAAAGACGTGGGACGACGTTTGGGCGTTTGTTTTATCACAACAAGTTTCTAATCTTATCTTGGCATGACCATTTATGTAACAAAAAAAAAGTGTGTAGCCACCACAACCCACTACAAACATCTGTGGGTACGTCTGTGCATATCAACAATATCGCTGTGTATTTCATTTCATACCTACATACGAGGTCTGATCAAAAAATAGTATTTACTTAAAAATTTTTACAAATTCAGTAATACTAAGCCTAATCGGCCTGAAATTCGAGTACTTTTCCAGTAAAAATTTGCAGAAGAGTAAGAACAGCCTTTACTATCTTTTGCTTTTTATTTGAATTAAACATCAGAATTTTATAAAACAACTGTTCGATGCTGAAGATTTCTACTGGAAAAAAACTCCAGTAGAAATTTGCAAGCTCTCAATTACCAAACACTCAAAAATGTGCTCGCTCTCACGCACTCTCCCGCTAAAGTACGCGAACGACTTCCAGTAACAATTTGTACAAATTTGCACAATTTTTTGAGTACGCGTACACAAATATAATACGATAAAAATAAGGAATAGGTTATGAAAGAGACAAAGACAAATTATAACTGTAATATACAAAATACATAATACAAAAAATATACAAATACATAAACATGAAAAGTAGAAATGCCCCAATTAGTGTAATAACGTAAAAGATTAAGTAAATAAATTAAGGAAAGCCAAATGGCATCTTTCTGGTCATCATGCCGAAACTATAACTGTCAAAGAAGTTTTAATCGAAAAACATTGTTGGAATTGGTAATAATTCGCAGATCAACCAGCAAAACAATTATCAATAACTACCTAGTCTCCTTCAAAGTAATACTAACATCGTCCTTTCTTTTGTAACTCAACCAAGTAATGATCTGAAAACCAACAAAGTATAGAGGTATCTTGTGTGCCTTCAAAGTATTTTGCCAATATTTTCCGTTTTTTCCAATCCTTGAAACACTAATGAAACGCGCTTTTTGGTTAACCTACAGTTTCTTTGATCCATTTTTTCGAATAGAGAAAATCGAAAAACCAAAACACGACTAATATGACAAACTGACAATCCAAAATGGCTAATACTACCAACATATATAACAGACATATGTACCAGCATAACAAAAAAAAACGAAAATCGAACATACGTAACTCACTAAATTTGAAAATAGCGATTATTTTTCGATCAGACCTCGTAGGTATTTCTCGGAAGGTTTAAATATTTGTGCATAGACCAAAGGCATAAGCATTAAAACAATAGGTTTTGTTTTGACATATGAAATTATTTGTACGTTTTTGACCAAGAAAACTTTTGTTTTGCTGTCACGTTCAAAGAGCATCATTACTCATTCTAAATAATATGAAAAAATCAGTTTAATAAGGTTATTTCGTTGTCGATTTTAATGTGTTAAATGATGCTAAATAAAATATTTACAATACACAATGAATATATTAACCAAGATGGATGTTCTGTTACATTAGTTTCTAACATAAAATACTTAAAAACACATTTACTGTTGTTGTTGTAGTTGTAGTAGCCACATTCGCATGTGGAGGTAGCGATCCTCGTCAAGCTCCATAGGCGAGCAAGCTCGTTCCTCTTAAATTCATAAAAGTTGTATTATTGCCTTGATTTCCATGAACAATTGTATTATTGCCTTGAACGTCGTTAGAATGAGTTGCATGAACCCTTCCACATCTGAGTATGGACCAGGTCTGTATGCTGTTGCCCAAATGAAGGCATTGAACGCACAAAAGCCTTATTTCTTATTCAGAATTTACAAACTTTGGAAGAGTTCCCTTAACATTCGTACCAGTTACAGTCAATATCAGATATTACGCCCTTTTCTGGAAATTTAAAGCAATGAGACCCGTTGTAACAGTATTTACCTTCTCGACATTCATGGTTTGATTCTGCACTCTTAACGAATACACAGAAACGACGGAAGGTAAAATGAATTTAAGTAATTTTTATGTTGGTAAAAACCTACCAAAAATTGAGGTAAGCCTACCAACCTACTAAGAAAATAAAAACCTACCAATTTTGGTAGGAACCTACGAAAAAAGGCAACATTGAGCATAAGCACTCAGTATTTATACATGAGCCGTTGCCGCCCGGCTTCTCATTGAGACTCTCTACTCAAATCTGCTGATTTCTGCGACTGCAATTGCAGCTACTCCGTATCTGCATTCCACTATCGGCAACCTGTGAACACGACAGGTATCTCCAGCTAACCTTCTCGTTATAACGATGAACACCACACTGGTCGGAGCTCAAAGTTCCAGTCCATGTGATGCTTATATTTATCCATTGCCGCATTGTATCAAGAGACCTTTGCGAGGCCACATTTAATTATTTAGTGTTTTTAGACGAAATCGAAGGTTCTCTTTTATAAAAAAAACTAATTTTCCCTGTTTCTTCAAACAACAACAACCGTTAAACAAAGCTTAAAAAAAAGGTTGCCGGATCGGTAGTTTTCATTATAAGACAACCTTTAAATGGCAGAACCCTGTTTACTTGTGGTAATTACCGTTAAACAGCTTTTACGAAGCGAGTTTGCCATATCGATAAGAAATCCTTTAAATGGTGGGTTCAGGCAATTTTTCATATATGCTTGGCACAACATAACCACAAATAAATTGATATGTATATGTATTGGGTTGCCCAAAAAGTAATTGCGGATTTTTTAAAAGAAAGTAAATGCATTTTTAATAAAACTTAGAATGAACTTTAATCAAATATACTTTTTTTACACTTTTTTCTAAAGCAAGCTAAAAGTAACAGCTAATAACTGACAGAAGAAAGAATGCAATTACAGAGTCACAAGCTGTGAAAAAAGTTGTCAACGCCGACTATATAAAACATCCGCAATTACTTTTTGGGCAACCCAATATTTTTAGTTTGTGTGTACAAAATTGTATTCTTTGAAACTTTTGACCCTTGCCCAGTTGTTATTATTTGGCATGGAACAAAAACCTATTAGCATGCCGCATGCATTCTGAATGCACATCATTGTTATTGTTTTATTATGATGATTAGTGATTACTGTAGAAAATATGTGCGAGTTTACACACAGCCACCACCAACATCTATTACCGCCAACACACAAACAAACGCTCGTAAACAAAGAGGCGCGAGAGCTCGTTCAAACAAAACAAGCAAATATAACGCAAAAATATTAGAAATATTTTATTTTCTTTTTGGTTTTTTTTTGAATTTTGACTAAACAAAAGGCAAAAAAAATCAAAATAGATGGTGACATCATTTATAGTAATCGCCAATTTTAGAATTAAACAAAATGCGACTACGACGACGCTATTAGACACAAATAATATTAGCATGGCTATGGTGATGCCGCTATGGAATGTTCAACAGCGCCATCAAGCCAACTGGTTAATCTCAGATGTTTTAAACTCTTTGCGAAATATAACACTGACGATGATAGTCCGTTGTACATGCGTGTGGTTGGGTGTGCAAAATTATTTCGTGGAAACAGGTGTACTTTCCACCATGGAAATGAAATGACCCGCTGTTTGATCTTGTATCTAATTAGTATAAGTTTCATATAAACACATTGTGATTCACACAGTATTTAGCTATATGTTAATGTGTCTGCTAAAAACATGACGTAGAAGGCATACATAAAATCGTTTCTTTCGCCCAATCTACTATAATGATTTATAAATACATAGTAGGTAGGCATAAATGTAGACCATAATAGTGCAGAAGAAGCCCAGCAATAATGAAGAAAAAGAATCCCTTTAAATGAACTAAAACAAGCATTGAATTCAATAAACAAACGGTATTCTTAGACAGCTGTATGACCTTGGAAAGGTTCAAACGATACAAAAATGTCTATCGAATAAAATAATACCTTAAAGAGGCAACCAAGAACAAATCCCACCAACACATTAAAGATTTTTCGCCCATACAAAGTTTAACTATTCTTAATTTGTTTATGAAATTTTTTTAAAGATAACATTAATTGGTATAAATAATAAATGACAAACAAATAAGCGAAAGTCTGGCAGTGCCGACTATATTATACCCTACAGTTACACTATAAGTGTAAATTGAGCGATATAATGATATCAATATATATTGTCATATGTATTTCCAAAGACAGCAACTTTGAAAATTGTACACACCGTGAGCTACGTACGAAAAGCTTAATATGAATAATGGTTTTCGAAAAAATATGCAAGTTTTTCGATCAAAGCTCGCTCCATTTGCATCGAATATACATGTAAACACATGTCTATAAAAAATAAAAAACATATGAGAATACATGCCAATTAGAGCGCACTCTAAAGTTTTCTGGATACAGACAGCACATATGTAACGCACATGTCGTGTGATAGCACTTTAATTTGAGGGAAACGTTGGGTACCAAGTAAAGGAAAGTGAAGAAACTTACAGAAAATGAGAGAAATAGAAAGACATGAGTGTGAACGAATTGAGATGTTAAAGAGTCAAGCCTAGTACTGACTTCATTCGCAGCGAAAATGTCCATTAAATTATTACAAAACCCGACGGACTCTATTCTTCGGCTGAACCCAAACAAAAATCCAAAAAACAACAAAGGCAACGGATTGACGCACAGTTGATTGGTGCCTATTTCGAAATTTATACTGACGCAGCGACATGTCGCTATTATTTAGCTCATAGAACTCAGTACCATTTTCTTCGTCACCATTTTTATACCCACCACCGAAGGATGGGCGTATATTCAATTTGTCATTCCGTTTGCAACACATCGAAATATCCATTTCCGACCCTATAAAGTATATACAGCTACAGTCTTTAAAAGTAGAGATATTGAGCTGAAACTTTGCACAGATTCTTTTTTTGTCCATAAGTATGTTAAGTTCGAAGATGGGCTATATCGGACTATATCTTGGTATAGCCCCCATATAGACCGATCCGCCGATTCAGGGTCTTAGGCCTATAAAAGCCATTTTTATTATCCGATTTTGCTGAAATTTGGGACAGTGAGTTGTGTTAAGCCACTCGACATACTTTCTCAATTTAGCCCAGATCGGTCCGGATTTGGATAAAGTTGCCATAAGACATATCTCTCGATTTAAGGTTTTATGACAATAAAACCTTAAATTTCGCCGAAATTTGGGACAGGGAGTTGTGTTAGGCCCTTCGACAGCCCTTCTTAATTTGGCCCAGATCGATTCAGATTTGACTATAGCTGCCATATAGATCGATCTCTCGATTTGAAATCTTGGCCCCATAAAAAGCACATTTATAACCCGATTCCTCCGAAATTTAACACAATGACTTATGTAAGGCTTTCGACTTCCGTGTCATATATGGTTCAGATCAGTCTATATTTGGATATGGCTACCAAAAAGACCAATATTTTGTTCTACAAAATTTATCAATGACTTGTACATCTTAGACCTCACAATATCCTTGTCGAATTTGGTCGAAATCGGACGTTATTTCGATAAAGCTTTTTCACCGGATTACTTTTTATAATGCGTTTTGAGTTGTTCGGTACTAGGTTTCAGAATGAAATCCGAAAATTCTCCTAAAGAATGAACTAAACCAATGACTTTGGTACAGTCACATCGCTTTGGTACAGAGACCAGGAAGGACTTAAAATGTCATGACGATCAAGAATGTATACATATACTTTATGGGGTCTCAGAGGAATATTTCGAGAAGTTACAAACAGAATGACGAAATTTGTATATCCCCATGCTATGGTGGAGGGTATAAAAATGTTCAGCGGTGTTTATCCCCTTCTAATTCGGGCTACATTTGTGTCTGCACAGAGGGTGAACACATTTCGAACCGAACACTGATTTTGGTAATAAAATTCAATGATTTGCAAGCGTTGCTCGTTAGTAAGTCTATTCATGATGAAATGTCAAAGCATACTGAGCATCTTTCTCTTTGACACCATGTCTGAAATCCCACGTGATCTGTCAAATACTAATGCATGAAAATCCTAACCTCAAAAAAATCACCCTTTACTAATACAAAGGACGAGCAACATGCATACATGCTGTTAGCACTTTGCAGCGATTGTCAAGCTGTTGAATGACTGCCATGTGTATATGCCCTGCAAACATTTTTAATCGCGCGAGTCACAAAATTGACACACAAAGAAGTGGGAAACATCGCAGGCGATATCGCCTTTTGGTCTAATAAGTGTCGCGGTACGGGAGTATACATGCCTCTTCACTTTATAACTCCACTAGAAGCTAAGTAGGGACTAAAAAAGTTTAAATTCGATTTTGAACGTAATTTACAACTGCTTTTCGATTTGGCTGAAATTTTGCATGAGGTGTTTTGTTATGACTTCCAACAACTGTGTTTCGTATCGGTCCACAACCTAATATAGCTGCCATATAAACCGATCCTGAATCTTGAGAGAGCGCAATTCGTATCCGATTTGGCTGAAATTTTGAATGAGGTGTTTTGTTATGACTTCCAACAACTGCACCAAATATGGTGTTTATTGGTTCATAACCTGATATAGCTGTCATATAAACCGATCTGGGATCTTAACTTCTTGAGCCTCTAGAGGTCGCAATTATTATCCGATTTGGCTGAAATTTTTTTCAATGTCTTCTCTTATGAACTTCGTGTCAATTATGGTCTGAATCGGTCTATTGCCTGATACAGCTCCCATATAAACCGATCTCCCTATTTCTTTTCTTTTGTCATATGTTTGATTAAAAAGAGATACCGGGATCCATGGTGGAGGGTATATAAATTTCGGCCCGGCCGAACTTAGCAAGCTTTTACTTATTTATGATAACAATACCCAAGCTACACAATTTATAAATATAAATGTTTTTGGTAAAACATATTATAGGGTTGCCTATATGTCTTTTTATTGTAAAACCCGCATTTTTAAGGATTTCTACAGTAATTGAAACAATATTTTGTGGAAACTTTCCACAGTGAATGAACTTAATAACGTCCTTTAAGACAAAGCTTTTATTTAATTCTCTTTCTAATTTATTTCTCTTTCAATTCGGGGTTTTGAGTTAGCGTCAGAAGCATCAACAAAAAATTTATTTTAATCTAACATTAATGATAAAATTGCAAAAGAAATATATTTTGTAATTTTAAACCGTGAAATCTCTACAAACTATTATACGAAAGTTTCTAAAAATTTCCAATTCAGGAACAGAGTTAGAAATTCACTTCAAAATGTTTGCAGGGTGGTTAGCAGAACATACACAAACACACACGAATACAAGCATCTATGCATGCTCTTCACTTGGGTATGTCATTATATTCTAAATGCCTGGAAGAATGGTAATTGTTATGCCCCTAAATATGAATGTTTGTCCCTTTCACTTATTATTTAGCATATATTATGCGACAGTTCTTGGCAAATGTAGAATTTTGCTTTAATCGTGCTCCCCTTATGCAGGAACGGAAGATTGATAGTTTTTTGCATGTCGTTAGTTAAGTTTCCTCCTACTTTTTTATAATGACATAACGTGACGTCAGTTTATTCATGTTAACTGGGTTGTTGATAATAACTTTTTTTGTGCTTTTTGCTTTCGAAAGCATCCAATTACCTTAATTCTAGCAGCCCTTGTTTATGTAATGTTAAATTACTTTTAAAGCTGGGTCCGAATTTGAATTGAGGAATCCAACTTAAGCTGATATTACACGCTATTACTCTCAAGTTTTTTTTCCAAATATGGCAACTCTAAAAGCTGTTGTTTTTGCACACATCGTGTGATACGTACGAAAAATTTAATATAAATAATAATATGAAAAAGGGATTTTGGACTAAATATTACTAACCAGACATTTGGGAAAGCCACCGTAGCGAGGTTAGCATGTTCGCCAATGACTCTGAACGCCTGGGTTCGAATCCTGGCGAGACCATCAGAAAACATTTTGTGAAGTACTATGCCATGTAAAATGCTAGCAACATTTGTGAAGTAAAATGCCATGTAAAATGCTGGCACATTTATGAGGTACTATGCCATGTAAAACTTCTCTACAAAGAGGTGTCGCACTGCGGCACGCCGTTCGGACTCGGCTATAGAAACGAGGCCCCTTATCATTGAGCTTAAAACTTGAATCGGACTGCACTCACTAATATGTGAGATGTTTGCACCTGTTCCTTAGCTCATAGGCAAAATATGCATTTGCATTTTTGATTTTGTTGTGATATGTTGACCGAATTTTTAAAAATTTACCATATCCGTCATTGTAAAGCTTCTCTTTTATTCTCATTATAGAGAAAAGTGGTTATATCAAATACCTATTAATTTTTGCCGGCCGGTTTGAAGGGAGTTTAGGGGGAGGACGCTAAAATAATATCAGCAACGTGCTAGAGCTCGATTTCCACTACCAATACCATACTTTGGATACCACATTTTTAGAGTTCCGTAGATTCTCCTGTGTCAGTCCCAATTTGAGGGTCAAAAGTGTACACTACTACCAAAGACCTTTTATTGCTTAATCTCATGGCAGCCGGATGTACGTACCGCATTGACCCGACGAAGTCCTTCATCGGCAAGGACTGCCGCCTCATTGTACAACACACTACTACAACAACAACGTTTTATTGCCGTCCTTTTCTGTCCTGATCGGCCTTCATATATAATTTTTAATTCTTTTTTTTTGTAGGATAGGGGGACGGGGTTTGCCCTCTGACACATTTTTTTATTCGAGTACAATATATTTTCGTTCGTCCTATACGACAGTTTAGTGTTGTTTTTATTGGGAGGAGAAGGTCGGTCAACCCGACGCTAGAACCTAAAAGATAATTTATTTGAGTTCTTTATTGTTGCAATAAACATGTCCTGCTGAACGTCAGTACGGCTGGAGGTGACCCAAATTATTGAATCCTTATATCAACATTAGATTCGAACTCTACTCACATACTTTTTTATACCCACCACCGAAGGATGGGGGTATATTCGTTTTGTTATTCCATTTGCAACACATCGAAATATCCATTTCCGACCCTATAAAGTATATATATTCTTGATCAGCGTAAAAATCTAAGACGATCTAGACATGTCCGTCCGTCTGTCTGTTGAAATCACGCTACAGTCTTTAAAAATAGAGATATTGAGCTGAAACTTTGCACATAGCCCCCATATAGACCGATCCGCCGACCGATTAGACAGTGAGTTGTGTTAGGCCCTTCGACATCCTTTGTCAATTTGGCTCAGATCGGTCCAGATTTGGATATAGCTGCCATATAGACCGATCCTCCGATTTAGGGTCTAAGGCCCATAAAAGCCACATTTATTATCCGATTTCGCTGAAATTTGGGACAGTGAATTGTGTTAGAACCATCGACATCCTTCGCCAATTTGGCCCAGATCGGTCTAGATTTGGATATAGCTGCCATATAGACCGATATCTAGGTTTTAGGTTTTGGGGCCATAAAAGAAGCATTTATTGTCCGATGTCGCTGAAATTTGAGACAGTGAGTTTAGTTAGGCTCTTCGACGTCTTTTTTCAATTTTGCTCAGATCGATCCAGATTTGAATATAGCTGCCATATAGACCGATCTCTAAATTTAAGGTTTTGGGCCCATAAGAGAGGCATTTATTGCCCACTTTCACTGAAATTTGACACAGTGACTTATGATAGGCTTTCGACATCCGTGTCGAATATGGTTCAGATCGGTTTATTTTTAGATATAGCTACTGTACTTATTAGACTTTGGTCCAAATCGGTCCAATAACTGATATGGAGCATAAGGTATGAAAGTTTCACCGAATTTTGATGAAAGGTGGTTTACATATATACCCGAGGTGGTGGGTAATCAAAGTTCGGCCCGGCCGAACTTAACGCCTTTTTACTTGTTTTAATTCACATGTTAACCCGCTCGAAATACACGTTCTATTGAGGATATTTAGTTGGTGGGCCGGTCCTATATTCTTTCCCAAATGTCTATACCAGATTCGTAGTCAACTCCCAAAGAGCTTTCATTTGATACCCATTTTGTGACGTTGGACATTCATGTCCGCTTAAGGTTTTTTTGGGGTTTGGGGGACCCCGTAGACATCTTGGAGCAAATTCTTATACCAGATGTGTACTCAACTTCCAAACACTTTTCATTTGATATTCATACTGTCCCAATTTGTTGTTGTTGTTGTTGTAACCACATTTTCACCAGGAGGTGGCGATCCTCGTCAAACTCCTGTAGGTGAACAAGTTCGTTCCGGTCCAAAGGAGCGATCGTCGCAGGAACAGGGTGGCCATTGGTTATTTAAAGGCGCACACAACTCGCTTGTCATATCGAGCATCATAGGCACTCAGCATTTATGCAAAAGGCGGTGCCACCCGACCTATCACTGACAATCTCCACTCGATACCGCTGATTGTCCGCGACTGCAAATACAGCTACTCCGTATGGAGCATTCCACTATCCGTAACCTGTGGACGCGCCCGGTTGCTCGCAGCTAAGCTTCTCGTAAGTGCAATGAACACCACATAGATCCGAACTCCAGCTTGCGTGGTGCTCACAGCTATCCCGCGCCGGTAAATATGCCCTGATGGGTAGTTTTGGGGGGTTGTGTAATCCCTCAGACACCATGGAATAAATACACAGACATGCAGATAAAGTGTGAGGCATCCACTGCGGCTATGAGACTTAAGGCAATGGGAGAATGAATAGAGGATAGGACCAGGTATAATTGAGGCGACGATAGGAAATCTGGTAGGAATGGAAGAGGATTCAGATCATATACCTAAGGCGACACATGATGTCGTTCAAATTTTTTTCTGATGTTCTGAAACGAGGCCATAAGACGGCTACATTGCCTTTTTAAAGTCATTTTGTTTTCTCTTAGTTTCTGTCGACTTATTGTCTACAAATATGAAATCATTAGTCAATCACCCTTTTTCTTTCTATTTTGTTTAACAATGATCATTTTTTGCTTTAGAATCGTTTCGTGTTTCATTGAGGATTACATTTTATACTAGGTAACATACACATGCCTGATAAGAAATCAGTTGAGTGTAAGTAATGGGGTAATTCATTGATATTTCAAATATGTACCTCTATTCTTTTTTTAGAAACTATTTTTTTCTTCGTTGTCCTGAAATGGAAAGAATTATAGCAAGCAGGAATTTAAAACAACTGACATTCATTTCAGGTATGTACTTGTAGGCAAAGAAGCATCCGTGGCCTCGTAAAACTTGTTTCTACCAACTAACATCTTCGTTCATTTATTCTTGCAATGTTCTGTCCCATGGATAAGACGCTTTGATTTTGCTGATAAGGCAAATATGCAATAGATTTTTATTTACTTAAAAAAATCATACCAGATATAAACATCCAGTCTCACTTATGCCTTTTGCTGTTCCCCAACGCTTTTCTCTAAACACAACATATACATTGGCACATGTATACCTACACACACCAATAGACATGTATTGTGTACGTGAAAGGTGTATTCGTGTTGTTGTCGTAGCGGTGGCGGCGATGGCGATACATCACATTAATGATTTCATTTTCTTTTTTTATCCCATAAAAATTGTTTGGACATTTCTTTGGCAAAATCTATCTAGACCATGTCAGCAGACAAAGTCGAAGCCATGGAAAATGCATAAAGGGAAACTGGGGAGATTAATAACCTGCATGCTGCTGCTGCTACTACTCTATAGTTAGTAGGAGCTTGTGGTTGGCACTTTTCTTCATGGCTCAAAGAAAAAATTTTTATTGTTTTGTTGTTTATTAAGGTTGGTCGGCGTTGTTGTTTGGGCAAAGAAGATAAATGGGACGAGGAGAGGAGAGACAGAAATGAAAACTGCGCAACATCACTATTACACCGCCGACGCAGAGAGCGAGAGGGGCAGCTGCCGTCACTCCCCGCTTTTTATGAATGAAGCAGAACTTCTTTTCTTCCAAATTTGGAACAGTACAATAATGACATGTTCTTACTACTATAAACTGCCAATTATACCATATGTGATGCTTTATATTAAAATTCTGGCGTAAGTATTAATGTTGAATCCATTTGCTTGATGTAATTTACCTGTCTCGTCCGTTGAATTGTATTCTTTCACTTTTTCCGCGACACTCACTACACACTTGTCTTGCTTTCCACCTTCAACTTCAACTTTCCTGTACACAAGTTTGTCTTCACTTTTTGATGTCGACGTTATTTTGTCGGTTTGTAAAATGATTAAATGCACATTTCATTATTCACAAAGAGGTATTATGCAGATTTTACGGTATTTCTCGGTATTTTTACTATTTTTTATTTTTTGTAGTAGCTACTAAAGCTAACTAATAACAACTTTTATTTTTTTGCGATTTTGATTTTGTTTGTTTGACAATCAGCGAATTAGGCTGAACCTAATAAAGAACTTATCTCTTTGACGGCTGTCAAACCACAGCCGAACGTCAGCGATTCCAAGATAAGTCCTATATGAAAAACATGAATTATTTTTTGGTGTTATAATGTTTCGTTTTATTTTCACTGCATAATTTTCAACATTTTTCTTTTAATAATTAGTATTTTATGTGTACTAAAATATATTATGGTGCATATAGAAACGATAACAGCGGGCGTTGTTCTGGCTGTCGTCAACTACGTAAGCTCCATTTTAGTTAGCAGCCTAACGAAGGAATGAGGATGTAGGACCACGCATAGAAAAATAATGCAAAACTGCCGAAGCTATGTCGTTTGCTTTAGGAAGCTTTAGAACTCTTTTAATATTTCGGTTATGAATAATGCAAAATTGATAAATAAATTCAAAATATACACAGGACACAAAACACAAAAATGAAATTGTGAATAGTATCCAAAATAAAAATGAAAACAAACCAAAAATTAGGTATGTCAGAAATTTTCGAGTCGTAAATATCATGAAAAAAGGTTTGTATTACATTAAGCTAAATAAATTAATCGTTCATTCCTTCAAAGATTGATATTGTTTTGAATTATTAATTGAAATTTTTAATTATTGTTTTCTTTAATGTTTGCACTCATATCTAACTCACTACCACTAAATTCTAACGTTTGAGTTACTTTGTACACTTTTAATTTTAAACCACAAATCGTAAAATTGTTATGATTAAATTTGTTTTGTTTTTCTGTGTCCGCACTTGGCCTGTTAAGTTTACTCACTGAGAGATAACGATAATTTTTTTCCGTGGTGAACGTATTTATTAAGTATTTAGTACTTGATTACTCGTTAGTCACTCTGTATACGTTATAACTCAAATTAGGGCCACGATGGTATCTTCCCACATGGCGATGAGATGCACAATTTGTTCAAATAAATTTTCTAGACAGAATTTCAGTGTACGTTGAATGTTGGGAAAAAAACTTTACCAAAATATCATAATTTTTTTAAACATAATTTCATGAAATTTGTTGTGCTATCTGAATCTTTCATCATTCATGTTACACCAGGATTAATTATTTTTTTAGATGCTCCTTTTAACCCATATGTACCTTGTTCGTTTTTAAAATCTTTTGTCTAAAAAAAGTAATTGGCGAAAAATATCGCGAAAAGCGAATACAGTACCAGCCTTTAGCGTAAAAACGGCGTTCAATTATTTCACTTGTTTTTAGCTTATACGTTTTTTTCATATGGAGTTTGACAACTGTTCACGTGTACTATGTTTGTTTTTCACCGGTGAAAACACATGTTTTTCACCGGTGAAAACACATGTTTTTCGCGGTTATTAATTATTAAACTAAAATGGTGCCGAAAATAGTTTTAAGTTTTGCCACTATAGCAGTTTTTTGCCATTTTTCTCACTATAAACAGAGTACTACTTTTCAGCCTATTTTCATCCAACGTTTCATCGACGTTTCTTATATGGAGTTTGACAACATTCCGCTTGAAAAGCTGATCAGAATACATAGCTTTACAGTGCACACTATTACTCGTTTCCTTTTATGTATTATTGCATGTTATCGATTTAGATTTGTTCCTAACGTAAACGTAATATTAGATTGAAATTCATCGACGCTTTATTGTACAATAAGTCGCACCAGAATATTTAATAACAAAACGACGAGACTAACTGAAAACATGGTTATTCAAAGCAACAATTATTCGTTATTCAGCCGTATGACGACAGAAAAAACAACTTTTCAGCTGTCATCTCAAGACTCGAAGACAAGACTATTAGTATTGTTTTTCCACAGCAATTCGTATAAAATAAAATGGTAAGAAAAAGCCAATACCTGTAATAAAATGTTAAAAATCTTCCCAAATTGTTTCAATAGTCACAAGAAGTGGAAGAAACTTTAAAGCGCATACAAGCCCATAAAGGTGTTGTCGGTACAATTGTGGTGAACAACGAAGGTAGGTGCTCATCATTTCCATATTAATAGCAATACTTTTTTTTTGTTTAAGCTTGGTCTATGACTAATACCATAGTAACCACCAATAGAGAACAAAATTATTATTGGCTTTTTTAAGGCATTGATTAATACATTCTAATTACAGGTATTCCAGTAAAATCCACATTGGATAATACCACCACTGTTCAATATGCTGGTTTGATGAGCCAATTGTCCGATAAGGCTCGTAGTGTTGTACGTGACTTGGATCCATCAAATGATTTAACTTTTTTGCGTGTACGATCAAAGAAACATGAAATTATGGTTGCACCTGACAAGGACTTCATATTGATTGTCATACAGAATCCAACCGATTAAATTGTACTACATTGTGTGATCTGGGAAAAAATTATTTGAAATAAATAGTATCTAAATTATTTATACAAATTACATTGGGTCAGATGTTTAATAGATAAAATCCAATGTGTGTAAGTTAAAAGCGTAGTAAATGGATATAATGGTAGGCTTAAGGCTATGAAAATTCCGTCTCATATTATAATTCATTAAATTTTGTAGAGCATTTAATTTTCCTTCGTGTACAGAGTAGCTGCAATTGCAGTTCCGGACAATCGGCATAGCATAAATCCGATTCACCAGAAGAGGGGAGATTTATACTTTTTTACCCAACGCGTCGGAAAGGCTATCAATCGTGCAATCCTTGGTGAAGGTATGCTGGTAGCTGTTCACCAGCTATGGGTCAAGAAGATTCGTGATTAACGGGTCCAACAGTCTTTAATGTGTCTTCAAGACGAAAAAAAGAGGGATTACTTGGCCTATAATCATTGGGCAGGTGGTCGCACGGTTTATCTTTGCGAAGGCCAATGTGAACAAGGCAGTCAGCATGTCCATGCTATGCCCAGATTGAACTCTTTCCAACAACGCCCAGTGCAGCATAATGTACAGCAACAAAGATTTCAAATAATTGATCAGTTTTTGAAACAGGCGTTTCTTTCCTCGAACACAAAGAGCTGACGCTGGAGCAAGAGGTAAACATTTTCCTCTCAGACTCTTCTAACATCGGTCTTTGGACCGAAGCCAAATCTGAGTTTTTGCGACTGTGTAATAAAGTTAGTTAACCTTCAATGTGAGACCAATTTTTGACATCAGCCGTCAAATAGATCTTAAAGACACATTGTGTGGCAATAAAATCAATATCGGGTTCATACAAGAATGCCATCTAAAAAGGAGTAGATGAATTAAGCTAGATGGATACAACTTTATATGAGATAACTCACCGCTTGGAGTCACTGTTGTATTAGAGAATCCAATTCAATCAAACCGGGTATTTTTAATTGATATTGGAATAAACACATGCCTTGTCCGAATAGAATTTTTGAACAATAATGCCTGAAAGAAATTTCTGATTGGAAACCTTTTAAATTTTGTTCAGACCAAAGCTGCTTTGAGCAAATGACTCGTTTTCTCTTTATAATGCATTGAAAGACAAAACGACAAAAACGAGTCATTCATATTATGTGAATAAATGCCTAAATTGTGCTAAATAAACACAACCCTGAATAATGTTAAAAAATCGATTTTTTTTTCAAAAATAAAATTATAAAATAAACAAAATTTTACAGATAATGCATGAAAAAATAAATGCTAACAGTAGTGCATGGCGAAACAATCAAAGGTGGCCTCATTTGTACAACAACCACAAATCATATGGTGCAATCCGTCATTTTGTCATCAAGCTGATCCACGTTTTGCCAACACACACAAAGAAGCTTGTGTGCGTGTGTGCAAACGTGTGGGGAGCAGAGAATATGCGAGAAAGAAGATATATAAAGAGAATGAAAACAAACATTTGATATCTTAATACCATCAAACCTGATCAGCTGTTAACAGCTGTTTGCTTGAGATCACCTTTTCAAATCCGCTTTGATAATAGTGCATTGTAAACCCCGTTTACATTGCTGTATAAATCTGGATTTAATGGCGCGATCATCTGTTTCCCCTTTATAAAATCAGCTGACTAGAGACTTAAATCCGGATTTAATGAGCAGTGTAAACGGGGTTTAACATTAATGTTGTATTCAGGCTGTGTTTGTTTAGCACAATTTAAGTATTTATTTCGACTCACATGCATTGAATGACTAGTTCTTGTGGCCCTTATAAATTGTAAAGGAAAAAACGAGTCGTTTTCAGCGCTTTATAAAGGGAATCGTTTGCTCAAAACTGCTTTGTTCTGAATATAGTATTACATGAAGTTATGTATTTATAAAAGAATGTGACAAAATACCCTGATTTATACAATCAAAATGTGCGAACATCCCATGAAAACAGATTTGCATTTGAAACAATATTAAACACAGCACAAATATCATGCCGAAAATAACAACTCTGAGTTCCGACCATTTTCTACCACCACAGTAACAGTATCATTGTCTCGCCCTTTGTGTGGATATTTTTTTCTTAATATTTTAAAAATTTTATTTAATTAAATCCACGGTCGCGAGCGCGAGGAGAAGGAATATTTGTATAATCCATTAAAAAATCTCCTGCACACGATTACAGCGTTTCGACAACGGAAAATTGAAAAAGTAATTGAGAAAAAACACGTTTTATAGACATCCAACACGACGACCATCTCAAAATGGCGTAATCAAGAGAAAAAAGATGAAATTTCACAAAGAAAATTTTTTGAGCAATTTTATTTAAATAATTGTACATGGAAAAACGAATCTCAAAACAACAAATTGAATTTAAGAATACCAAAAATAAAATCGCAAGAGCCTAAGGAAGGAAGTAGGCATAAAGTTGAATTTTGAACAAAAAATGATGCGTTAGCTGTATGTGTATGTATAAAACTGTGTGTGTATGTATGGGTGTACGTATATACGGAAAGGATGTATATGCGTGTGTAAAAATAAAACAGCAGAAAAATAACGACGAGTGGCGAGTTCAAATGACATTTACAATTTCCATGTAAAAAATGACACTAAAATACAAACAAAAATTTTCGATGGAGAAAACCATGTCGCAACTCTTTCCTTACACGGATCGTAGGTTTTCTTTAATCAATTGAATTTGTACTTGGAGGTTTCGAGGCATCAATCAGCAAATACTCTTGTAGTTTGAACAGTGGTTGTCAAGGGTCTTTAATATTTTACTATAAAAATCGTCATTTCTACAAAAATTGTTTCATTAAAGGGGTTCTCTATGATCCAGGTAAAGGTTCTTCACATCTTTTATGAATTTTAGCTTAAATCATTGTGAATGGTTCCCTATGGAGAGTGATTGTGGGAGCTTGGCAAGCAGTGTAGTTGGGTAGAAGGACATTACATACATAAAAAATAAACGAACCTGTAGTTTGGACATTTAGAATGCATACACTATGTACTTCGACCAGCTAAAAGCTACCATCTAATAAATGTTCGCTATACATATGTACTGAAATTAAATGTATATATATGAACATTTTGTGGATGTGCTAGCCAACCAACCAGTCAGTCAGTCAGTGCTCACCAGTCCATCCATCCATTGTACGTTAAAAAATCTATGTTCGGTTCGTTGTGTAAAATGGCAAGACCACCGTCGTCATCATTTGCCATCAGCGCCACCACCATCGTCCAATCCCCAATCCATTATTCTAGAGAATTTGTACTGTATGTGTGCAAGAAGTTCGTATGGCAAGCGAACTGCTTACGATTGAATGATTCAATTTTAAACGAAGTTAAAAAATCTATATTTTTAGGAACTGAAATTGTATTGATTACAGTACACTGCACATACGCTCATACACACACACACACACGCAAAACGAAGACGTTGCATTTTCCTTTTCTTTGAGTCCCAGCAGCCAGCCAGCCTGCTGCATTCGAATTTGTATGATGCAGCAAGTGTATGTATCCATCCAAATGTTTAGATGCTATTTCACAGTACGGATATCATGCCAGGACAGCATTTTTCTGCGCCACTGCTGTTGCTTTGTCAGAACAAACAATCAAATTGATTTTTGCGTCCTTTTATTAAAAAAAGACACAGACACACACATTAATTTGTTAATGTTCATCACATACCGTTATGTACATAGCAGATGTACATACATAACTTTCGTGTACATAGTATTTGACACGGAAGGACCAAGGACCATTTATATACAAATACTATGCTATACCTATTTATTTTCAAGATAACAAAATAGGAAAGGGGAAACCAGAGTTCTGTAAATACAGTACGACATGGCATTTAAGTCAGCATTATATCCGCTATATATTGCATACGTTACAAGTTTGTTTGTTGTTTCTAGTCGTTTAGTGACGATGGTTGTTGTTCGAATCAGCTGATTTATCACCTGCTGTAGATTTCTTTGTATGACATCGAATCTTGTTGGTGTTTGTAGATGAGAAAAAACTAAATCAATTAAGGAAAACTTTATAATCTAAGTGATAAAATATTTTGCAGTTAAACAATATGATGAGATTTGGAAAAATAGATATTATGTGGAAAATTGAAACAACTGGCTATTGTAAATTTTAATGCAATATCGATTTTAGAAGTGGTTATTCCCTCGATATAGGTGTGATTATTTTAGCAACGCAAAACCGATTTGTCCCTACTTATCATTGTTGAATTTGATAAAAATTCTTTGCGAAAACTAAAATTCGATGCTTGGCTAAGCTTAGGGGACAACAAGCCAGAACCCACAGTGTTTCCAAATCGAAAAATCTTGGAAATAAATCTAGAATTTTTGAACGGATGAAGATGTATACACTAAATTTAACCTAACCTGTGTTTCAATAAGTATTCAAAGTTTGGAGACCCTAGTAGCTCTAAGGGCTGATATATGTGGCTTGAAAGTTGGTCACCTCGAGCATGTCAAATTTTGAATTGCCAAATATGGTTTGAATCGGCTCATAACCTGACATAGCGCCTATATAAACCGATTTCCAGATTTTAGTTCTGTATCGTTGTAGGACCCAATTCTTATCCAATTTGTCTGAAATTTTGCACAATGACTTCTACTATTGACTCCAACATCCAAACCAAGTATGGTCGGAATCGGCCCATGTTGTCGTTATTGCAGCCACATTTCCATGTGAAGGTGGCGACCCTCGTGAAGCTCCTGTAGGTGAGCAAGCTCTTTCCGGTCTAAAGGACCGATCGCTGGGGGAACAAGTTTGTTATTTTTTTTTAAAGGTGCCAATAACCCGCCTTGTCATATCATAGGCACTCAGTATTTGTGCAAGAGCCGGTGGTACCCGGCCTCTTACTGGCACTCTTCGCTTGATATCGCTGATTGTCCGCAACTGCCGTTGCAGCTGCTCCGTATGAAGCATTCCACTATCCGCAACCTGTGGACACGCCCGGTAGCACGCAATTAAGCTTCTCGTGACAGCAATGAATACTACACAGAACAGACCTCAATGTTCCAGCCTGTGTGGTGCTCACAGCTATCCCGTGCCAGGATGATGGCCACATTGTTTACCATAAGCATTTTTTAAAAGCCATTATCCGCCTAGTCGAGAGTTTTACTGCGAATTATGTCTTAAACCACAGGATAAAGTTTTTCAACACCCGTCTTCTGACCAAATTTGGAAAAGCAATCTTTTTCCATGTTTTGTTTTTCATAAATGGCCATAATCGAACTGCATATGAAGAAATCTTTGAGGAACAAAGGCTTACTTTACTCGATAGACCATTCCAAGATCTGCTATCTTTTCTCATGTGGCCCTAGACTAGACTGGGAATAGTGTGTTAGGAAGCTTTAAAATAAACCGTAGCGTACCTGGGAATACTTAAATCCTTTAACTGATTCCCTTCCCTTTTTATGGTACACGCTTCATTTCTACGCAACCTTTGTTACCGCCTTATATTTTGAAAAGAAGAACTGAAAACAAAGCATGTTCTTTGTGAAAGGGGTAATTTTTATAATTTGGATAGGCATGTAGTTCTTATATCGCTACACATTCAAACAAGAAATTTCATCCACCATTCCTGTAAATGCATTTCAAAACTAATCTTGTTTTTCTAATGCCTTTTGATTGATCTATAAAATGTGTGTCAGGAAAGTTTGTGTATTGGTTAATTCCCATGAATTTGTAATTAGAAAATCTACATAAATTTTTAAGCGACGTAAAAATAGTAGCAATAGTAGGTTTCGCGATCCTTGCCCGATCGGATTATCGTGATAAACGTGCACAGTCAGGTGTGGAGTTTGGTTATGAGAAGTAAAGAGTTTCTTCGAAGCATAGGTATGACTATCAGTCTCCCCTTAGTTCTGAGCCACCAAGGAGAGGTGACCAACAAGCTAGTAAAAACCGGGAGCTATGCAATCCCATGGCAGAAACAACAATAACAACTGGATCTATAATGAGTTTTGACTGTGCCACTGAATCAAAACACTCCCATAACCTTGGTAGCATGGATGCTTTCTACGATGACCGTGCGAAAGATTTGCCGATGAGTTTTACGCTGATCAGGTGGTCACCTAACCTATCACTGAGAAAGCATGACCTCAGACTGCTGACAGGAGTTATGTTGTTGTAGCAGTGTGTTGAGTTTTATATTTCGCTTGGTTTTACTAAATATCCAGATCCTGGAACTCTGCGACTAAGGCGGAATGCGTTCAGAGGGATCTGAGTCTGGGTCGAGTTGGCCTGGCTGGGCAGTTAAACAGGTGACGTGTGTCGTGTGGTCTCAGGTCACAACAGGCGAGACCATCAGAAAAAATTTTCAGCGGTGGTTTTCCACTCCTAATCCTGGCAAAATATCCAGATCCTGGAACTCTGCGACTAAGGTGGAATGCGTTCAGAGGGATCTGAGTCTGGGTCGAGTTGGCCTGGCTGGGCAGTTAAATAGGTGACGTGTGTCATGTGGTCTCAGCTCACAATCGGCGAGACCATCAGAAGATATTTTTAGCGGTGGTTTTCCCCTCCTAATGCTGGCAACATTTGTGAGGTACTATGCCATCTATAACTTCTCTCCAAAGAGATATCGCACTGCGATATGTCGTTCAGACTCGGCTATAAAAGGGAGGCCCTTCATCACTGAGCTTAAACTTGAATCGAACTGCACTCATTGATATGTGAGAAGTTTGCCCCTGTTCCTTAGTGGAATGTTCATGGGCAAAATTTGCATTGCAACATGATATTTACATGTTGGAAAACTTAACAAAAATTGAGGTGAACCTACCAACCTACCAAGAGAATAAAAACCTACCAATTCTGGTACGAACCTTCCAACAACGTCAACACTGATCACAACACCTTGGGAAACTCTCTGTTTCACTCTACGGAGTTTCGACTGCTTATCGCTGTGAACAAACTAGACTGTTTTAGAAACGGTGAGACATTTTAAGACATATAATTCGACCACATCGAAGGTAGGCTATCAAATTCGGCAGAGGCATTGTCGGTTTCTTAATCTTTCTTCATATACCACGGGCGGTTCAAATGCTGTGCCATGCCTTGAATCAATCTTCCGTATAAATCTCTCACATCCTGCAAATTTTGTAAATACGTATTAAGTTTATTTCCCGAGGTAATATATCAGTTTTTTCCCGTATTTTTTGTGTTCCATAGTGTAAGCAATAACACAATGAGGTCTTGAAGTTTTACTCCTCACAGAGACGTTAGGCTTTATATATATTTAAATATTTTATTAATTTTTTTCTGTAGATGTATTCGTTTTGTAAATTTCAATGGAAAATAATGAATACTACATATCGTCAAACGAGTTACATTCGCACATTTACAACTTGATAATGAGAAACATTGCAAAATGAAAAAAAAATTAAGAGACGTGAAATTCTGAGAGGAATAACATCAAATGTCTTATCCATATTTATGAACATATGCACATATGGGTGTAATTCGATTTCAAAATGAATCAGCAACTTGAATTTTGCGGAAGTGGTAGATCTATAATTAAGGTTGCATTATTTCAGGTCGCACTGTAGTTACTCACGGTTTATGGAGAAAGTACATAAAACATGTAAATAGCATATATATATATATGTGCATATGCATGCATTATGGGTATGTATAAGTTTTAAAATGCATATTTTCGTTATTACAGATGATGTGTACTTAAAGCTTGATACTTTAATACATACGGTTAGCTAATATTTATACATATTTTAATGCATAATCAAGCTAAATATTGAAATGTGTCCTCAGACGGATAGCAAATGTAAATTTTCTCATGAACATTCCAATCCAATGGAAGCCGGTTGTACGTAACGGATTGACCCGATGGATTCCCTTATCGGCAAGGGCTGCCGCCTCAGTGTACAACACACTGCTACAACAACAACAACCTCCCTCCACCGTAGGATGGGTGTATACTAATTTCGTCATTCTGTTTGTAACACCTCGATATATGCGACTGAGATACCATAAAGTATATATATTCTTGATCGTCATGTCATTTTAAGTCGATCTAGCCATGTCCGTCCCTCTGTCCTTCCGTCCGAGGGCGCAATTCTCGTCCGATTTGACTGAAATTTTGCACGTGGTGTTTTGGTATCACCTCCAACAATTTCCCTAAGTTTGGTTCAAATCGATCCATGTTTTGCTATAGCTGCCATGTAAACCGATCTTGGGTCTTGACTTCTTGAGCCTCTAGAGGGCGCAATTCTCGTCCGATTTGGCTGAAATTTTGCATGAGGTGTTTTGTTATGTTACTTTCAATAAATTTGCTAAGTATGGCGCAAATTGGTACATAGCCTAATATAGCTGCCATATAAACCGATCTGGGATCTTGACTTCTTGAGCCTCAAGATAACACAATTCTCATCCGATTTGTCAGAAATTTTGTACATCGGCTTCTCTCATGACCTTAAACATTCATTTCTAATATGGTCTGAATCGATCAATAGCTTGATACAGCTCCCATCTTCTGATTTTGCTTCTTGAGCCCCTACAAAGCGCAATTCTTATCCGAAGGAACTGAAATATTACATAATGACTTCTACAATGTTCAGCATTCATTTTAGTCCAACTCGGAATATAACTTGATATAGTTCCAATAGCACAACAGTTCTTATTCAATATTCTTTGTTTGCCGAAAAAGAGATGCCGCGCATATTGGTTTTTTAAGTAGCTATATCTAAAAATAAACCGAACTGAACCATATACGACACGGATGTCGAAAAGCCTAACATAAGTCACTGTCCCAAATTTCGGCGAAATCGGACAATAAATGCGACTTTTATGGCCCCAAAACCTATATCCAAATCTGGACCGATTTGAGCCAAATTGAAGAAGAATGTCGAAGGGCCTAACACAACCTTCTGTCCCAAATTTCGGCGACATCGTACAATAAATCAGCATTTTATGGGCCTAAAACCTTAAATCTGGAGATCGGTTTATATGGCAGCTTTATCCAAACCTGTACCGATCAGGCCCAAATTAAAGAAAAATGTCGAAGGGCCTAACACAACTCACTGTCCGAAATTTAGGCCAAATCGGATAATAAATGTGGCTTTTATTGGCCCAAGACCCTAAATTGGCCGATCGGTTTATATGGGGGCTATATCAATATATATTCAGATATAGACCATTTTCGAGCTTAACCTCCTTATAGACAAAAAAAGAATCTGTGCAAAAAGTCAGCTCAATATCCCTATTTTTAAAGATTTTAACAAACAGACGGACATGACGAACATGGTTTTAACAAACAGACGGACGAACATAGCTAGATCGTCTAAGATTTTTACGCCGATCAAGAATATATATACTTTATATGGGGGGAAATGGATATTTCGATGTGTTGCAAACAGAAGGACAAAATTAATATACCCCCATCCTTCGGTGGTGGGTATAAAAATGGTGGCGAAGAACACATATCGGAGAAGTGGTACTGAGTTCCATTAGCAACATAGTAGCGACATGTCGCTGTGCTAATACAAATTTCGCTTCAATTAATGGCCAATGTAATTAAATGCTCACGAAATGGGCACCAATCAACTCTGTTTCAATGATGTTGTCTTTGTTGTGTGTTCTTGTTTGACTTTTGTTGTGTTCTGACAAAGAAACGAGTCCGTCGGATTTCGCAATAATTTTATAGGCATTTTCGCTGCGGATGGAGTCAGTACTAGGCTTTAGGGCGAGATTTATTTTTCATGACATGTTCATTTCTCTTTCTACACCATCGAACATTTTTACCAAAGGGTACCCCAACACCAACCATGGTATGACGCGTTTCGACCTCCGCGTTATGCAGGTCATCCTCAGATACCTTTGGCTACAAAGACTTCAAAGGTCATATATTGGTAGGTTGTATTTATATCGAAGTTACGCTTTTCAAATCACGACCTACGCTTTTCAAATCACCTGGCTCAGCCGGTTTTTATTTTATTTGCATTATGTAGTTTGAAGCTACATGACCCCGATTTTTTTACATTTCAGTTTTGTTGCCCTGTTAGCGGGAAGATCTTTGCAACGTCTTTACCTTTGAAACAATAGCAAGGGTCAGGTGCATCAGAGGACTAAGGTAAAATCATACACACATATAAATTGTTTTCACAAGCAGCAAAGCATTCGAATCAACTAACCCCCGTTACTTAACAAACCCGAGTACATATTTATTTGTATGTGTGTGCATGGCTCATCCCTGTCTTAGAGTAGGAAAAAGAGATTTTTTATATAAAAAAAATCTTTTAAACAAAGGAAAGATAATTTTTTCAGTCGAGAAAATATTTGACCTGTTATTTTTACAGTACATAGAATGTCATCTTAGCCAACAAATGATTGGAGGGCAAAAACTAAACAAAACGTACAAACATACAAAAAATTAAGTATTGAAAAATATAAGAATGTGAAAAGGTTGTAGCGCAATGAAGAGGATTTTCTTGAGCTTATGCCTAGATATGGGTTTCTGCTGGGTAAATACCCAAGGCTTGGGTATGGTCCTATCTGGACTACATTCGACTGGGTTTTGACATTTGGGTTAGGGTTTACCAGAACACACTGTGCCAAATTTCATCGAATTTGGGCAAAAATCTTTTATGGCTTCAATACCATATATTGAGAGATCGGGCGGTCGGTCTAAGTGCAACTATATCCAAATATAATCCGATCTGAAACACACTTCACAGAAATGGGTAGGCGTCTGCTAGAACTCACTGTGCCAAATTTCATCGAAATCAGATGAAAAATTACCAATTTATTGCCTCAAGACTTTAAGTCTGGAGATCGGTCTATATAGCGATTTTATGTAACTAAAATCCGATTTTATGAGATCAGAAGAACAGGCTTATACACAAAGAATAGGAAATCATCAAAAATTATTTGGAAAATATGTTTATACCCAAGATATCTGCAAAATTATTATTATTAAATACCCAGATGTTTACCTAATTTACCGGGTAAATACCTTTTGGATATTTACCCAATTTACCGTCTAAATACCTTTTGGGTACTTACCCATCACCCATCTCTACTTATGCCACTTTCAATAGAGCGAAGCACGAGAGTTGTAATAGAAAACCTCAAGTTTAACTTGTAAAATAATCGCCATGAGCGATCTTTGCGTGAGTGTGGTTAGGTATAGGCTGAGGGTAGCCCACCTTAAAGGTGAGTTCACCCGGAAGCCAGTATTAGCCCATTGCTATACCCAAGCATTCTCGAAAAAGACCCGAGAAGGACAAATCAACACCTATCGCCTTTTTGTTGGTATCTGATGATGGTGGCCATGAGTATATCCCGGAACCAATCCCTGATGATGTAATAGAATGTGTACCAACTAGTCAAAACGAGGTTCACGTAGCAGTAACTCAACTGAAAACACAATAAGGCAGCAGGAGCCGATGGGTTACCGGCGGAACTGTTTTAGACCGGAGGGGGACATGCTAACAAGGCGTATGCATCAGCTTGTCTGCACAATTTGGCTTGAAGAGCGCATACCGGATGATAGGGACATCAATATACTATGTCCCGTAAACAAGAAGACAAGACGGTATGTGCCAACTACAGAGGAATAAGTCTCCTCCACCTTGCATACAAGATGCGTACTATCGAGCGTACTGTGTGAAAAAATAATGTTTAAAGTCAACGAAATAATGGGACCCTTTAGTGTGGCTTTAGGCCAGATATTTACACTTTGCCAAATCCTGTAAAAGAGCCGAGAAGTAAAAATCAAAACCACCCATATTTTCGTTGACTACAAAGCCGCCTTCGACAGACTTATATTTTCAAGCTAACTTCAAGCCATGACTGAGTTTGGTATTCCTGCAAAACTGATACGACTTTGCAGTATGACACTTGTTCCTCATTTAAATAGAAAAAAAATCTCTCCGAACCGTTTAATACCAAAAGAGGTTTCAGACACGGATGCAGCCTATCGCGCGATCTCTTTAATGGCATGGCACATTACTCACAAGAGAACACATTCTACTCGCCTATGCCGAAGACATCGATATTATAGTTCGGTCACCAGAAGTTGTAACTACAGCCTTTGAAAGAACCAGATAAGTCCGTTAGTCCGATCAGATAAAGAAAATTGAGAACTGCAACTTGGAGATTGTCAGCAACTTTATCTCCCTCGGCACCGCCGTAACTGAAAAAAATTACACCAGTTTTGAGAAAAAAACAAAGGATAATATTGGCTACAGATGCAAAGCCACCTCTCGACAGAGAAAATTACACTATACAAGACACTGATACTATCCGAAGCATGGGTACTTGCAGTTCTTGGAGTGTTTGAGAAAAAAAATCCTGTGTAATATAGGCGTCGTATGAACCACGATCTCTATGGGCTGTATGACGTCGATAGCTTAGGCCATATTGTCAGAATGAATGAAGGAGCCCCATCAAAGAAATATTTTGCAGGCGATCACGGTGGTACACACAAACCGTTACGTTCAAGAACCTGATAGAAACATCAGGTGCTGGGAGACACCTCAAAACTTGGTGTCACAGGTTTTCGAAGGAGTGCAGAAAAACCGAGGCGCTTGGAACGATTTCTACGTTCGGACAAATGTTCCGTTATAGCCATTTTAAGTAGGTAGAAGTGCCAAGATTAGATCTACAGACGGTATAGGAGTATAGTTGGAAGCAATCACGTATGTCAGAAGTCCACATGCATGTGCTTCCCTAAAGGAGCTCGGATCTCGAATCCTAGGCCAGCGTATGACCTACGGGATAGAGTCTGCAGCTCCGTATACTTGCCTCTTGGAGACGGAAGATTCTAGCCTCCACACTTATAGCGACTGGGTACATCCAAGGTTAGACCTTGGGTCCGGCGCCCTAAAAGTAGGTTCAAGAGAAAACAAATAGAAACATGCTAAGTTCGGGCCAAGTCTTAGGAACTCACCACCAATAAAAGTGGTGGTGAGTTGCAAATAAACATTTCGATGTGTTTCACACGGAATGATTTGTTTAGTATGATCCCATCCAATGTTGACATATATAAACATTTTTGTAAAGGAGGTACAATCGCAAATTTTCGCCTGAAAATTCCATTAAGGAATATGGGCAAACTTCTCACATGTCAATGAGTGCTGTCCGATTCAAGTATAAGCTCAATAATAACGGAGCTTTTTTTGTTGCCGAGTAGTCTCCGGTGGACATTTCAATCTCTTAACTACTACGGTGGCATTCCCTTCAAAATACCTATAATCAGGTGGTAACTTAATACAAAAGCTATACTCCCCTTTTGGTTGACACAACTTTAAAGGAAAAAAAAAAAACAGTAAGGAAAGGCAAAAGTTGGGCGGAGTCGGCTATACAATACCCTACACCTATCCTACAGTTATAAATTTGGCTAATAGATATAAGTATATGAGAGCTATATCTAAAACAAACCGCCCCTTCTCGAACAGATCGTTTGAAAATTGTTGTTACTACTGCAAATCTGGCGATAAATATATATGGGATCTATATCCTAATCTTAAACGATATTGATGAAATCTTGCAGATATCTTAAACATTCCGTGCCATGTTTTGTGCCGATTGGTTGAAAATTTTAGTTACTACGGCCATTCGGGCCAAATCGGGACTCATAAGGGAATCCTTTGTGTCAAATTTCATGCGAATCGGTTAACAAGTGACCACGTTATTGCAATAATAGTTCAAATCGGACGAATATATATACGAGAGCTATATCAAAATCTGAACAGATTTCGATAAATACGTTTTGTGGTAGTTGTTGTTGTTGTAGCAGTGTGTTGTACACTGAGGCGGCAGCCTATGCCGATGAAGGACTTTATCGGGTCAATCCGGTACGTACAACCGGCTGCCATGGGATTGTAGTCGTAGAAGAAAGCGTAGTGCAAAGTTTTGAGAATATCGGTTGATACATGTGCTTGCAAAGGCTCTAGAAGTTGAAATCGGCCGATAAATAAATATCTGTATTTCTAACAAATTCAACAGTAATGTGGAGATTCATAGGAGAATTCCTTTTGCTAAATTTCGTGAGAACCGGAACTATTGCAGTTTTAGATCAAATCGGACGAACATATTTATGGAAGGAATATCCAAAACTGAAGCGACTTTTTCCAATTCCAAAAGGCTTTGTCTCTAGACCAAAAACGATGCCCTTCCAAATACACAAATTAGCATGGATAGGCAGACAGATGGATCGGACCATAATTGAACTGAATGAATGTTGGAGACCATATTGGAAGTCGTTGTGTAAGATTTCAGCCTATTCGAATAAAAATTGCGCTCAAGAAGTAAAATAGGGAGATTGGTTTATATGGGAGCGGTGTCAAGCTATAGGCCGACACAGACTATACTTGAAACGTATGTTGAAGTTCATGAGAGAAGTCGTTGTACAAAATACCAGCCAAATCGAATAATAATTGCGACCTCTAGATGCTCAAGATCCCAGATCGGTTTATATGGTAGCTATATAAAGTTATGGACCAATTAAGACCATTTTTGGCACAGTTGTTGGAAGTCAAAATACCTCTTGCAAAATTCCAACCAAATCGGATAAGAATTGCTCTCTCTAGTGGCTCAAGAAGTCAAGATTCAAGATCGGTTTATATGACAGCTATATCAGATTATAGACCGATTCAAACCGTGCTTAGCACAGTTGTTGGAAATCATAACAAAACGCCTCATGCAATATTTCAGCCAAATCGGATTTGAATTGCAAAAGCCCCTATAGAGGCTCAAGACTCCAGATCGGTTCCTATGACAGCTATATCAGGTTATCAACCGATTTGAACCATACTTAAAACGGTTGTTAGAAATCATAACAAAATACCCCATGCTAAATTTCAGCCAAATCAGATAAGAATTGCGCTCTCAAGTGACTGAAGAAGTCAAGATGCAAGATCGGTTTATGGGGCAGCTTTATCAAAACATGGACCGATATGGCCCATTTACAATCCCAAGCGACCTACTCTAATAAGAAGTATGTATTCGAGCAAAAATTTAAGCGGCTAGCTTTAATCCTTCGAAAGTTAGGGTGCTTCGACAGACAGACGGACGGACATGGCTAGATCGACTTAAAATGAATAAATATACTTTATGAATATTTCGAGAAGTTACAAACAGAATGACGAAATTAATATGCCTCCATCCTATGGTGGAGGGTATACAAATTAATGTTGAGTGGTAATATTTACATTTATTCCAATAAAATTTACTTTTTACCAAAAGTTAAAGCGGCAACCATTAGGTATTATGGTACAGAAAATTTATAAAATGGTGATCTTTGGTGGGGGTGTTATGTAGAAAATATCATTAAATGTTTTAGCCAGAGAATATCAAAAGCTTTTACGGCTTTACTCTACTGGCCTATTACCTCCAATGTAACTAGGAATTTCTCAGCCAACCCATATTGGGTTTTTCATCATCATCATTTATGTGCTAGAGACTGGTTTAAACGTAAACGCTTGAGAAAATGGAAAATGAACTGAACTTTAAGGATACATGCCACCATTATATTATTTTGCTAGTTTTTAAACACCCTACGTATGTATTCAATGAACCCGAAACATAAATTTTCAGTACATTTTTAAACTTCCACACGTTGATATACATACATACATACTTATGTACATCTCTACCTACATAGGTATAAAATTATTATTATTGTAAACAAATACATTGAGCACCTGGCGAAATTTTTTAGATATCAAATTTAGAGAATCCTTTCGACTTTCACATCCCAACAGTATGTATGAGCGATTTCTCACCCTATTTTTGGTAGCAACAGCAAACAAAAATACAAAAAGAAAACCAGCAACAACAAAAACTAAAGAAAGAGCAAAAGATATGCCATGAAGAACGCAATGTAAAACGCCAGACAATCTTATACACATCATTGATTTTTTCCGTATTTTTACACTCTTTTTAGGTAAGAAGCAACGAAGGCGACGGCGACGACAACAACGACGACGAAGGGAACATCAAGAAGAAAAGGCTAACAATGACGAAGAAGACTGCAGAACAGGGAAATGTCATACTATAAATAAACTGCAGCAAGGTTCAGCGAAGTTGAGACAACAACAACAACAACAAAAATATCCATCCACAAGATACAAGACAACGGCGAAGTTGAGACAATAACATCATAAACACACAAAGCGAGAGACAAAAGAAATAAACTCGGAGCGAGAGAGAGGCAGACATTTAAGTGAACAAAAAAGATCTGCTCACGCATATAACAGCTTGAACAACATTGGTGTCAGCTGATTGTGGTGTTCACTTAAAAATAAAACTCTCAAGCATATATTTCAAATATTCGGAGAGCGGAGCAGTGCAGCGCAGTGCGGTGTAAACTCCGATATTGATAAGGCACTGTAAAGGGAGAACAACACGGCAGCAAATCAAGTTAATCGATGTGAAAGTGCGTGCAATCGTGCACGCTTCTCGGCTCTCTTCTTCCACACAACTTAGTCAGCCATTCCGTCAGTAGTTTGTCATACTACCTACCTACCTATATCTACCAGCCAGCTAGCTAGCTAGCGAGTGAACCAGTTTGTCAGCACAATGAACATACGCATGTTGTGAGATTTGCTGTCGTTGCTGTTTCAACGTTTTCGTTTTATTCATTCGTTCCTTTTTTCATTTCATATTAGTTCACTATACTACGTAAAGCAAACATTCCGAGAGAAGTAAAATTAACAAAATAACAACAAATAAAACAACAACAAGAAAAACTTGCGAAATTCAACTAAGCTATAAAACGAAAAACCAACAACAACAACAATAGCAGCAGCAACAACCACACAAAGCCATACAGCCGTACCACTAGACAGCTCTGGGGTGCACGTAACAACAAACAAAATTTATATTGAATATTCAATACAACAAACCAAATCCAACAATATTGTCGCAACTGACGACGAGGTACGTTAGCGACAACACAGCATTGCCAATTGCCAAATTCGATATCAAACTATACACACATACCCACACACACACACATACTATAGCCATAAGGCAGACTACGACTGCGACGTGTGTAGAGAATTTTTGCAAATAATATTATGTTCCTTTTGCATCGAACGAAGGCGACTGACTGAATCGAATATAATCTAAAACATCTGCTTGCATTTCGAGAAATTTGGAATAATCAATTCTTCCCAGAAGTTAAAAACCAACCCACATTTGTATTAAGAGAAAACAAGTTAAAAATTGAGAAGCAATTTGTGCCAAACAAATCCACATTACACATTTTACAAAATAGAATCCTTCAACAGATAACTTTAAGTAATCATTGGAAGAATTGACGGCAAAGCTGCCTATCAATATTTTCGTTTAAAATCCTTTGCGATTTTAAACATTTATTAACTCATTACCAACCACATACCTCGCCAGGCAAAACTCCAAATGAAAACGTTACTCCTAAGCTCAGACGATATTCAAAACTTTCGTAAGCTGATTTACGATCCAAAAGTTGCGAATTTGGGCGCCTCAACCGAGGACGCCAACTTGATGGCCCTGCAATACTATCTTAAACATCCTGGAAATTACACAAGTACAGCAGCAGCAGCGGCAGCGGCGGTGGCAGCGACTTCGGCAACAGCTACTGTAACGTCTCAGATCCATATCCAACGTTCGCATCCCCAGACTCCAACATTTCTTACAACAACAGCAGCAGCGGTAACCCCTTGCACCACACACAATAATAATAGTAGTAGCAACAACAACAACAATAATGGCCAACCTGCCAGCGTCAGTGTAGTAGTTAGCAGCAATAATGGTGTAACTGGTGTAACAAATAGCCATAACAGCCACCATGCACATCATCATTTGCTGGCGCAATCGCAAACGCAGCTTAAACAATTACAACTGAAACAGCCCACTATACATCATCATCAGCATGCAGCCAGTTTTCATCATCCATATTATCAACAGCACAGCACACCTGCACCACCCGCCCACGCCCACACCCACAGCACTACAACCCACAACAGTTACAGCCATTCAGTTCCGGTACATGCTCTCAATCAGAATTCAAATTTTTCAGCAGCCAGCAGCAGCACTGGAGGAGGGACAGCATCTAGTCACGCTCCCACTCAGCAGTCAAATACCACAGGATCAAGTTTATCGCCACCAGGAACAAATGCCAGCGCCCGAACTACACCTTCCTCCGGCTCAAACAGCAGCGGTTCATCCTCCTCCACAGGCTCAAGTTCACGCGGTAGCGTTGTTAGTGGTGCCAAAAAGTTAAAAATCGAACCTGTCCTTTCGCAATTTCATCAAACAGAGCGGCTTTCGTTCGCCAACTCACATGTTAATTGGACTGAGGATCATTGGAGACGTGTGGTCTTTCAAGATGAGCGCAAATTTAATTTAGATGGCCCCGATGGTTTCTCCTATTACTTTCATGACCTACGAAACTATGAACGCACGCTCTCCCAAAGACCCCGCGGCAATTCAGTGTACATTTACCTAGTGTTAACGGCTGGTGGCCCCATCCATTTAGAGGTATCTACGGCGAAATTCAAAATAGAATCGTGTGTCGAAACAATACTTAGGGAAAGAGCCAACATTGTTTCGAAATTAGGAGGCAATAGTGAGTTTTTCCTGCAAGATCATAATTGGACAACAAACGCATTGCCCTCGGTGCAGGAGTGGTTAAATGCAGAGAGCATTAAGACACAAAAATGGCCCACGGTGGCGCATGACCTAAATATAATGGAAGGCATTTGGGGCTGGCTTATACGAGAGGTATTCGATGGCGGCCGCAAATTTTCACGCAAGGACGATTTGATATTTCGCATACGTGAAGCGTGGTCCCGCGTTCCCATGGAGTTGATAAGCAATTTATATACGACCTTGTCGGAGCGTATGACACAACTTTACTATACACGAGGAGCCTACACAAACTGTTGACAGACGCTGGTGATGGTAAATAAAATGTATTACATCTAATAGCCCAAAAAAATATGTTCAAAGGCTAGAAGTGCGATACACTGTATATAGGAAAAAAACGAGAAAAACAAACTGGAGATCGACGGACTGCTTGGCGGGGAATATATGATGAAAAAAAAGTTTTTTACTGCTGTATAGTTTGTGATTATCAAAATGACTGCCTACTGCTGCAGAATAAAGCCAGAAAACGTTTTGAAACATTTGTCTTTTCTACCACACAAAACATGTCTCTTTGATGAGCTCATCACTAAGCCTCTACCACAAACAATGCCAAAATCAATGCATCATCAGCAGCTGCTGTTAGCTGCTGGCCGACGGTCGTCACCTCTTCATACACTTCATCTCTTCACATACTAATCTTAATCACCAAACTCTTTCCGAATGAATAGCTTTAAGATGTGTGCAACAAAACTAGAAAGTATTAATTGAAATTTCGTAGCACCGATTTCAATTAAAAATTTCTTTGATGTTGTGAACCAAGCATCAATGCAAAGGCAATTTGATCATATTCTCTGGTAGGAACAGAACCACAACGACAACAAACAATTGCGTCTGTGTGCCTCGTCGTCATCCTTGAAATGTTCAGCAGAGTTACCTTAAATAACTATGATTTAATAAATGAAAAAAAAAAAAAACAAGAAAACAAAACTGAATTATTCATTATAATTTTATTTAGTGTGTAATAGTTTAATTCTTAGTGTATGTTTTTATTTAATTATTATTAGATATATATATCATACATTTTTTTATTTAATATGTTCTTTTTAGTTTAAAACTTTTTTGTTTTTCACATTGTTTTTTGTTTTGGTTGCACTGCAATAGAATGAGAAAAAAATACTAAAAAGCGAACAAATTCTTTTCAGCCACTGCTATAGAAAAGAAGAAAAAAAAACAAACTAATGAAGTAACAAAAGTATTAAAATAAAATAATAAACAAAACACAAATGTAGAAAGAATATAATAAAAATACAAAAAAAAGAAGAATGAAGAACAAAGAAGAATACAAATCAAATAAGGATACTTACCATAATAAAAAAAAGAGAGTAAATATTTATGAAAACTGCTTGTCTTTTTTAAATGAAAACACCACATAAATTTAAAGTTTTATTTAAAATTTCACCATTTTCCAAAAGCCAAGTGTAATGAATTTTCAATGCTTGATTGCTGCAGAATGAAGCAAAACCAAAAACAGTGCCAAAATAATGTGGTCGGTCAATTCTCGTTTTGAATTCTCTAGCTAGCCAGCTTTCCATAGCTGTTTCTCTATATAGGCTCGGCAATAGGTTTTTGAAAATTCATTTTCAGTTTGCAAACAAACAACAAGCCAGCCCCATACCAACCAACACCAACTCCTTCTTGGTGTGCATTAATCCCCAATGCAAACAAACGGGAAAAGTAACAAATAATCAATTCATCATACACACTAAACTATAAAGAACTCTTGCAGTCTACTCATAAATTCCAAAACAAAACAAAAACAATTCAATGCAAACTAATAACATATATATATATATATAAAATAATTAATAAATAATAATGCGTAAATTTATTTGAGTTTCGTCCTCAAAAGAAAAAAGAAAACGTAGCAGCATCAGCATCAGGTCGAGCATAGGGATAGAAACAAGTAAGAAATAGACTAAACTAAACATGTAGTAATCGCAACCATTCAAACACCCTTATCCACCCACATCCCTTTCCTCCATACTGTCATAACATACATACCACAAAACGACATACATCAGCCAAACATCCGTCATCGCCCGTATCCCCCCATCCATATCCCCGCCCATCCCATTCTCTCTCTTATTCTTCTTCAGCGAAAGGAGTATACATATATATATATATATATACATGCATGTATAATGATATATACATACATATATAATTTTTAAGTATAGATAAACATTACATTAGTTTTAAGTTTTGGTAAAATGTGATTTTGTTTGTTAAGGAATAAATGAGAATTGAACATTTTCAAATACAAATAAAAATCAAATAAACTTGCGATGAATTAAAGCACCAAAATCAACTAACCAATTTAAAGTAAAAAAAAATGTTTTTTTTTCTCTCTTACAATCTAGGTGATGGGGTGGAGGGGCAACACTTGACTTAAGGGACGCGGACGCAGTCGTACTATAAGTTGCTCCATTTTTTGATTCTTAAGGCTGGTACTATGTTCGTTTTTCACAGTTGAAAATTCATTCAAACTTCTCTATAATGTAGCAGTTGAGGACCGACGAAGTACTACGTTATAGAAAAACTAACCCAAATTTAGTTTGATTAGGGAATCGAAAAAATAGTAAAAAGTCTGCCATTTAAGAACGGGTTGGGTGGGAGAACGGATGCAACTCTTTGAAGTTTTGAATGGAACTAGTTCAGGTCGTACCGTAATTATACGCAGAATTTGAAGGCCCAAGGTTGAGCGGGCACCTCTTGGCAGGCCCCCAAATCAAATCTTGATTTGTGGTCCGATTTTAAAATTTTCAATTTTCTGAAAAGGAAAATTTTGGGTTTTGCAGATAAAACTGTCCTTAAAAAAACAAAAGAAAAGGCTACATGTATTCATTAACCAAAATACCTAGATACCCATTTCGGGCAAAGATGGTTCCAAAATCGTCATTCTTTAGTAAATTGGCTGTGGAGGAGGCTACAAAAATGTTTGGTGCAAAAAATGTGGCAAGCCGAAAAATTGTCCAAATGTGGAGGTGATCAAATTAAGTGGCCTGCTGAGAAGCGCCCGGACGAATTATAACCTTGAATCGGTGCGTACCACTGACTGCAATCTTATGGTTTTCGGTTGTACTCACCGGATTGACACGATGGTATCGTGATCGGCAAGAGCTGTGTACGTGTTCGTTATGGGAGAGGCTCCACGCTTTGCACGGTGAACGAGGATGCCCCCACTAGAATTACGATATGCAGCAGCTCGCGAGACATTTCCATTGCATCTCCTGATAGCCTGAGTGACGAATCCTGGCAAGCCATCATTTCTTTGGGATCCCAAAACCACCTTCCCAAAAATTTCACCATCGACCGACCACCCGACTTCATAATCTCTGAACGCCGGACGTCTGTCAATCAGAAGTCTAAGCAATACCTTTTAGGCTGTTATCGTAGATATCCTCCGCACAGAAGCCTTAAGGTTAGATCTACATGATCAAGAGCGTGAGCTTCAGCGCTACAAGATAGAACCTCTAGATCAAGCGGGTCTAGACAACATTTTAGTTCCCGATTAGGGTCCACCTCTCCTCAAGTATTGGATTGATGCTATGCTGAAAAGCAGAATAATCAATGCTTCTCTAGCTGAGGACTTGATTAGCAAGATTGTAACCAGAAGGACACCACAGGGAGTCGTTTTATCCCCGTGCGATCTTGGTCTGAGACCTCTGCTGAAAGGGATCAGCCTGGGCTGAAAGCGTCCCGCCCCTCTCGGGCCTCGTGTTTATACAGGTGGTCCAAGGGAGTCGCATAAACGGGTGCACTGCCTTTTTTCGATCATGGTTCGGCGTTGCCGGCCCTGTAAGACTATCACAATATATGTGGACAGTCCGGCCTGAAGGTTTTGGCTGCGGATCATGTGAAGATGAAGCTTATCGGGAGCTGCAAGGAGCGTCTGGATAGCTTGGGAGATGCTGTCAGATTGTGCTGGAAGTATATCAGCAGCTGAATGCAAGAGTCGATTGCACAGCGATTAGAACACCAACTTATCCGAAAAAAAAAACACCTAACATGCTACTGCAATTTGGGACAAAGTAAGAATTGAGGTCCTAACAAAGACCAGTGCGGACTCGCCAGCTTAGCGACACGCTGTTGTCTAACATCCATATCTGCAAGAATGTTGGCCTATGAACTGCGACGGGGTATGTTCTCATTTCTCATATGCACAACCTTAGTCAGATCCGGCTCAGAACTACAATCGGGAGCCTCCAGCAGGCAAATAAGGGATGATCCTCTCTCCAGTCGGGGCTACGTACCAGGATCATTCCTGACCAAGGACCGCTACCCCTCCGCATATCTAAAACAACATGAAGACAATAATCTGCTCCAACAACAACAATAATTCTAGGATTTTTACCTACATACGTCTTCTTCATATTCATTTCGCGAACCTTTAGCCTGGTGGATTATTAAACACCAACTTTTGCTTTTATTGTTATTTGTGCGCCGTATATAATTATTTAAAAAAAGTGTAAATATACATATGCAAATATTGTGCCTTCTTCGAATACTTATGTATGTATAAAAATGTGTAAAATATTTATAAATTGTGTATATGATTGTATAAAAATACTTTTACTTTCATTCACATAATACTAATCACAAATAATTGTGTGCGTGTTTGTGTGCATAAATGTCAGTGGTTCGATCGATAGCTTCTATTTGATCTTACTATGCACACAGGCCGGACTACAAAAAGGCATATTTTGTTTAACGCAAAAGCGCCCTCCAATCAATGACTTATCACACTTGGCACCCGCACAAAGGAAGCATGAATCATGCCAGTGTATATTGTTCCAGGAAACACCCTTCTCTGTGGGACCAATGATTTGTAGGCATCTCTGGCATGGATTTCCAAAATGTTCGTCATAGCACTTAAGGCAAAGTGGCATATTAGTCTTTTCATCTGGTACATACTGATGTCCGGCCAAAGGCTCGTCACAATGATAGCAACAAAAATGCTTAATATGGAATGTAGAACCTTCAGCGGCTGTGTATTCTTTTGTAAATATAAGTTCATCGCAAGCTTTGCAACGGGGTATCTTCAATTTTAGAGCCAAATCTCGACCACAATAAACTTGACCGCCATGGAAAAAGTAAACGAGATCGGCCAATAACTCTTGGCATTCGTGACAACGGAAGCAGTCTGGATGCCAGGCAATTTCTTTACCCGCTCGTTCGGCTTTAACGGCTACTTCGCCAAAATGAATAGGCTTGCTGCAATGGCGACAATTAAGAGCAACCTTTGACAAGGGTCCAGCACCTGCAATGAAAGGGCATTAGGAAACGAAATAAATTTTATAGTGGGGCTAAATAATAAAGGCCCAATAATAGAAACCTTGTTTGGCATCGCTTTCCTGCAGCGATAAATTGTGCATATTCATCTGAAGAGCTTCTGGTGATGGTGCCACCGATGGATACATATTCATATCCTGGATTCCTGGCACACTCACAAGCTTTCCAGGCAGAGCTTTCATATCATCCACATAAGGATTATAACTTGTAGTTGCACTGTGGCTGGGAGATTCAAATCCAGAGTCAGTACTGCGGGAAATACTCATGGCCTGTCCCAAATTGATGTTTATTGGAGCATACGCAATGTCTAAGCTTCCGGGTAAAGCCGTAACATATTCACGGACCTCTTCGTACAAAGGGCGGTCAGTGCGTAATGCCATTGACAATTCCTCCAATGGCTTCAGCTGTTGACATGAGGAGTAATTTATTTTCATATCATTTAGATTTTTAAAAAGCCTCTCATAAAACGGAGCATTGAGGACAGCACTTTGCAACATTTCTTTATGATTGATACCCAAGCATTGAAGTTTTCTCTTAGTTGCATCACTTAGATCGCCTTCAGATATATCTGAATCGCCTTTGGGCTGACCCATACTTAACGGCAGTGGTGAACGAAATTTCTGATTGGCACTTTGTATGGCATTCTTCAAAGAGTCAGAATGAATAATATTGGCAAAGATAGGGTCACGTTCATAATCTACATTTGTTGGCAAAAAATCCGGAATCGTATTGGCCATTGATATATTCCCAAAATGAACTTTTCGCATTGGGGTCTCCTGTTGCATTTGAGATCCAAATTTTAATTTATTGGATGAAGAACCCTTTAGAGGAAGAGGAGAGTTAAAGGCCAAGTCATTTATAAATTTAGAAGGAGTTTTCAGAGGTGAACTGTAGGACAATGAATTAGGCATATAGACCATGGAATCAATATCTTTTTTGACCGCAGGATTTGCCACATATTCTTTGCGTAAGTCCACAAGTGGACCTAAACGTGGGTCACGTGATATATCCAAATTCTGTTTCTGAAAACAAAAGTAATAATCAAATTTGGAATAGGAAGGAATTATTTTAACTATCTTGTCATAGCTTACTTTTAAAACGGCAAATATTTTGTCATAAATTGGTCCATTTAAAACTAAACTCTCCACTGCAGCTTCATTGAGCCCATTTAGTTTTTGCTTCGTTACCGGAGACAATGTAATGCTCTTGTTCAATGGCGGACCCTCCGATAAGGGTTCAGAGAAGGCAACAAATATTTTTGGATATGCGCAAATTACCGGTTCTACTATAGCTTTTGCCAATTTGTCATTACTGAGTAAGGCACATAATACTGGATCGGAGACAGGTGGCTCTTTTAAAGCAGACATGGCTTTACAATACTTCTCTTCGTCAAATATGGATGATTCTCCCATTAAGGGTGAATTATGTATTTTAGATACTGTGGCGTGCGCATAGTTACCCACTCTTACAACATTACCCTGGCCCACACAGTGTTCTCGTATTTTTTGCACATATTGCAGCAATTGATTGGATTCGGCCTCCGTAAGATTGTCACAAAAACCGGCATCCAAGTCGTGTGGAGGAACTTGAAACTCCAACTGTTGTTTACGTTTCGCAGCGGCTTCACTACCGGCCACGGGCACATTTTTGGTACCTAATTTATCCAAATAGTCAGCTAATACATCGGGAGCCACATTTGGAGGTATCCAATCCACTTTGACAGGCTGTTGGCTTAGCGTTTTTATTTTAATAACTGGCAAATAAAATTATAATAAAATTTATCGAAAAACAAGGGTACATACAAATTCTCGTCGTACTTACACGCTGGCTTGGAACGTATCTGGCCAAGAATTTCAAACTGCGCCCACCCTGACGAGTCATCGTCTTGGCACATATGTTGATCTTTTCTGCATTTACAATTTCGGCAAACTTTTCGCCAAAAATGTAAATCCAAACCGGGACATTTATCATTGCACACACTGCATGGGGCTCCAGCGCCAGCTTCGTGGCCTAACTTTGAACATTTTAGCTTTTCTCTCCTATCCTCTAATTTGGACAGCCATTCGGGAGCAGCTGGAGTTTCCACACATGATGTACCGTGGTCCATTGTTCGATTGGAAAAGTGGGAAGAAAACGGTTCCCATGGATTTCGAGTGGGAGTTTATGGAGTTGTGAGTTGTTATAATTTAAAGTGTAGATGGGTGAAGTTACTAATATTCAACGACAGGGTGACAAATATTTAATTTTTGTATTATACAGTACAATTTGTTGTAGTATACGTACTGAACTGTATGTGGAATGAAAACGGTTGGATGGATTTCAAGTGGGAGTTTATGGAGTTGTAATAAATTATAGTGTAGATTTTGCTCATATTCAATGGCAGGGCAACTATACTTTATAGTCCGTTATTCGATTTGAAGTGGAATTAAAATTGTTCCCATGGATTTCAAGTGAGAGTTTATGGAGTTGTTGAGTTGTAATAAGTTAGAGTGTAGATATTGCTAATATTTAGTGGCAGGGTAACAAATCTTAAATTTTTGTACTATACAGTAGAACATATCGAATAAACAGTACAAGTCATATAATTTTGCTTAAAAATAAAAAACCAAAGTAAAAATGAAATAATAATATAAATTTTTAAGTTTTTACTGTTTTACTTCCAATTCAAGGCGTATTTAATTAAAACGGTAATCTCCAAAGACCGTAGACCAAGACATACCACCTGCTTGGTATTCCTAATATAGTAAAAGTGGCATAGATCAGATTCATGCAAGTAGGCAAGTCGAAGCTGGCCGGATGTTAACAGCTGTTCGCGTGAGACCACCTTTTAAATCCGCCTTGCGAAATGACGATCAATTGTGTTGAAAATTTTGTGAAAAACACCACCAAATTGACGTTTACAACCCAGATGCAGTTCGCGGCAACAAAAACGGCGAAGATAACTGCACCATTAGGGCGATTAATGCCGAACATCGAAGGACCTCTACCACGCAGACGCAACCTAAAGTTGAAGGCCTGCAATAGTATTCGAAATTAAAGGGTAATTTTTAAAAGCTATAGGAAAGTTTTTCAAAAACACACATAAAATTAGAAAAATGCATGAAATCTTTATCTGAATCGATAGTACGGTCTAAATGATGACTGTGACTGCGCCTCAAATGTTCCATCCGCTTAGTCCGTTTATGGCATCTCTTTTCAACATTTCGGGCGGTATCCCACGAATAAATGCTTCAATATTGTCTTCCAATGCGTCAATTGAAGCGGGCTTGTCTGTACAGACATCAGCTTTCACAAATAGTCTAAAGGCGTTAAATCGCACGATCTAGGCGGCCAATAGACCGATAGTGTACCGATAACATTATTATAGTTAATAACCATAACACATCAAACAACGAAAAATGGAGCGAACTAGTAACATACACAAAATCAGACAATATGTGAAGGAGATGGTTAAGCACCAAATTAGGGAGTTCGTCTCGAAGTAATCCAAAAGTAGGTCCGGGGTTGAGTTTTTACCCCAGGGTGATATAGAATGAGTTTTTAACCGGTACCGCCGACTCTACGAAGCCTGGAATACGATGATGAACGTAATCGTTAAATGCATAATTCATCATACTATGATTGTGCTATCTTCTAGCTTTACTTTTCCATTGCAAAAAGATCATATCAAAAGAGAACTAAAGATGGAATTATAAACTTAATACGATTTATAATTATCTTCTTTAATTGGCTATGACAGAACATTTGTTCCACTAGCCGAACGTAGAATAGAGTTCCAAGCGCCTCGATCTTCTGCGCTCATTATAAAATCTCTGACACAAAGTTTCAAGGTGTCTCCCACCACTTGATCTTTCAATCGGGCTTTTGTTCGTCCCGGTTTTCGTGTACCACCGTGTTTGCCTTCAAAGGACTTCTTTGCTGGAGCTTCTTCATCCATTCTGACAATATGACCTAGCCAACGCAGCAGTTGTATTTTGATGCGTGAAACTATGCTATCGTCGTCATACAGCTAATATAGCTCGTGGTTTATACGTCGCCTATATTCTCCATTAACGCAAACTAGTCCATATATTTTACGAAAAATCTTTCTTTCAAGTACTCTAAGCAATGTCTCATCTGCTTTCACAAGTACCCATGCCTCAGAACTATATAACACTGGTAGTATCAGTGTCTTGTATAGTGAATTCTTCGTCTGTCGAGAGGTGGCCTTGTTTCTAAACTGCCAATTTAGTCCAAAGTAGCATCTGTTTGCCAGTATTATTCCTCGTTTTATCTCAAAACTGGTTTCATTCGTTTCGGTTACGGCGGTGCCGAGGTAGATAAAGTTACTGACTTTCTCAAAGTTGTGGTTCCCAACTTTCTCCATTTTCTTGATCTGCTCGGTTGTACAAGGCGTTTTGGGAGTTGAAACCATCCATTTCGTCTTTCTCCATTTTCTGCCAGACCCATTTTCACTGACTCTTTCGATTCTTTCAAAGGCAGCAGGTACTACTTCCGGTTACCGACCTATGATGTCGATGTCGTCGGCATAGGCGAGAAGCATGTGCTCTCTTGTGATTGGTGTGCCATATCTATTAACATCTGCATCTCGTATAATCTTCTTCAGCAGGATATTAAAGAGATCATACGATTTCCTTTTCTGAAACCTCTTTTGGTATTAAATGGTTCGGAGAGATTCTTTCCTATTCTTACTGAGGAACGCGTATCAGCAAATGTCATCCTGAAGAATTTTGCAGGAATACCAAACCCGGACATGACTTGAAATACCTTCGAATGTAAAGGAGTATCGAAAGCGGCTTTGTAGTCAACAAAGAGATGATAGGTATTGATTTGTCCTTCTCGGGTCTTTTCCAGGATTTGGCGCAGTGTGAATATTTGGTCCATCGTGGATTTACCAAGCCTAATGCCGCGTTGGTAGAGCCCAATTATTGCATTGACTTTAGGTTTTAATCTTTCACACAATATGCTCGAGAGTATCTTGTATGCGATGGGGAAGAGACTTATTCCTCTGTATTAGGCTCATTCCGTCTTGTCTCATTTCTTGTGTACGGGGCATAGTATGCTGAGGTTCCAATCATCGGGTATGCGTTCTTCTAGCCAGATTGCGCAGATAAGCTGATGCACACGCCTTATCAGCGTGTCGCCGCTAGTCTTAAATAGTTTAGCGGGTAATCCGTCGGCTCCTGCTGCCTTGTTGTTCTTTAGTCGGGTCACTGCTACCTGGACCTCATTCTGACTTGGAGGTAAACATTCTATACCATCATCATTGATTGGTTCTGCGGTATCCTCTTCACCGTCAACTTCGGACACTAGCGGTTGGGTAAAATGTTCTTTCCATATCCTCAGCATGTTGTCTGTGTCAGTTACCAGATTTCCTTCTTTGTCTCTGCAGGAGGATGTGGCTGCACCAAAGCCATCGGTTTGATGTTTATTTCTTTGATATAATTTCTGGACTTCATTCTGACTCCTGTACATCCCAATTCGCACAAATTAACGTCTTTCCATTTCCTTTTTCTTTCTGCGGAAAAGACGTTTCTTCTCTCTCCTTTTCTCCCGATACCTCTGCTTCATCTGTCGCGTTGCCACTGATTGCAAGGTTGCTCTATGTGCCGCATTCTGGGCTTCAGTATCATCTCGACACTCTTGGTCGTACCATGGGTTTCTTGGAGAAGGCTTCCGGTATCCAAGTACTGATTTCGCGACATTTTCCATGGAGTGGGTAATAGTTTGCCACTGCGCCATTATATCATCGGAACATGGAGTGCTTTCATAAGGCAGTTGGGTCAGTCGAGTGGAGTATGCCGCTGCCATCTGTTGTGTTTGCAGCTTTTCAATGTCAAGCTTCCGTGCAGCGTCAAATCGTACTTTCCTCGCCATGTTCAAATGGAGACGAACCTTTGCTGCAAGAAGGTAATGATCCGAATCTATATTCGCTCCACGGATCGATCGTACATCTAACACGCTGTATGAATGCCTTCCATGTATCACAACGTAATCAATTTGGTTCCTCGGTTCTCTATCTTCGCATTAAAATCACCAAGAACGATTTTAAAATCATGGGTAAATATCTTTTGGTATTTACCGGGTAAATACCTTTTGGCTATATTCCAAATTAGAGAAGACAGTACACCCCCTTTAGATGTTCCTGTGCTGACCCATCTTTTTTGATCCACAGATTCCAAGCCTGCCGTAATGCATGTATTTTCATACTATGGTAGGTGTTGTGCTATCTTCTAGCTTTTCCATTGCAAAAGATCGTATCGAAAGAGAAATAAAGATGAGAATTAAAAACTTAATAACATTTATAAGTATTCTGCACCAAATCCAAACAGATCATTAATTCTTAAGTCTAGTAGTGACTTCCGGTTTTCGTCCGAACAACTGTCCAAACGCCCTATAAAAAAACTTTTGCGAAATGACTATGAAGTTTTTCCAAATAAGCAGTACTAAGTTCTTTTTACGAAATGATTTCAACATGTTGCTAGCAACAATTCAAATTTCGTAGGTTTTACATGTACATGGATAGTAAATGCAGCGAAAAGTGACAATCAGCTGCTTTCAACAAATCGTTAATTTAATTTTTAATAGAAGCTTTGTCTTTTGATTTTAATTTTGAATTGCTCATCGTTTTTTTTAATGGAAAATAAATGTAAAGTGCATTTGAGTGACAAAAAAAAAATTAATAGAAGCCATAGAAGGACATAAAATTTAATGGGGAAAGCAGAAAAAGGGCATTGTAACTGCAATGCATTGAGGCAGACGTGGGATCTGGTGGCGAATGCCACAGGAATAAGCGATAAGTACAAATTATAAAAAATTAACATTCAATTCCATAAACTCCTTTATTTTTTCTTCAAGAAGACGAATGTAGGCGAAAAAACTGGAGAAGCATGAAAGATGGCTGTAGTGTGCAAGGGTCTAGTCTGAGCAAAACTCCACATAAATGTCTATAGATGAAACAAAACGGCATGGCACGCATATTTCACCGGCCTTATTGCTCGTCGGATGGGGGGGATCTTGCCAATGTTCATCGTTTAATTTTACCAACTACCAGCTTTAATGTTAATGCGTGCACGAATGATAGCAAAACCAAAACAAAAGAAAGTCAGATAGAATAGACAAATACACAAAGTATAAGGGGGTCACAACACCAGAGGATCTATTTCCGACATCATTCGATCGGCTGTGCTAAGGTGTAAGCTGCACAGCATGCCCTCCCTTCCTGTTTACCAAAAGCATCCAAAGAAATCGCTTCTTGGTTGGTAAACCCATAATATTTGCCCTACCTTCCTTTACCGACCCTACAAATCAAACTCAAAGGTTTGGGCTTACTCCATATTTAACAAATTCATTAAATTTATTAAGAAAAAGTTCATTATCAAATCCGGTCGCTCACTATAGAGATGAATCACATCATACTTTAAAAACAGACAAAAAAAATATAATAAAAGAAATATTAAAGTCAAGGCTAACAACCAATTTTTTTGTATATCTAAATTGATCCTTTAATTTACTAAAATTATTTTCATAACTCTTAAAAAAAAACTAATCATTTAAATTAAATCTCAAAACTTAACAAGAAGGGTAAAAAAAAACACGGCATGAAAAAAAATATTTATATAATATATCAAATAAGAATCAATAGGCGAGTTTATTTGAATTCATAGCACGGCAGAAAAAAAACTAAATCGGCTGTGAAACAAACTTCATTTAAAAGGCTCATTATGAAAAAAATGATATGTAGCTGTGTGAGTGTATTTCCATTTGTACTTCTGTTAAAGTAAAACAGCTGTGAGTGCATTGACCCCTTTTTTCCCTTACTTCATTTTTTTCCTCTAATCACACATACATCAACACAACCCACTCGGTTGTATAAAACGAAAAACTAATTTTAAATCGCGAAGTTTTGACTAATATGCAGCCAAATTTCAATAAAAATGGTATCAAATGTAAAAACAATATTTTATAGGCATACTGGGCTAGATATGTCAATGATCAAAAGGCACAAAACGTACATTCATATAAAAAATATTGCCAAAAAAAATGTATCAAAGCTATTTCAATCGAAGCAGTGCTTTTCAGACCCAAGAACATTTTCTGAGAGTCTTGTTAACAGCGAATCAACATAGTTAACAGAGGTTCCAATAGCATGTTAACACTTTAGCATTGACATATCCACCAGCACAGAATCAGATATATATGTATATGCAGGATATTTAACTGAACAAACACAAACAGATCATCTGAAAGTTGCCAACTTGCAAAAATTCCAATTTAAAAATTATGGGGGAAGATTTAAAACATTTTTAAATTAATTTAAAAGAAAAAAATTATTTAATTTGACAAAAATTACCTGAGAGAGGTAACGGCATCTCTCTCACTCTCCGAAAAAAAATAAATCTGTTTGGCTTTGCTCAGTGGTAGTATAACAGTTTGCACTTACTTGGTTTTTGTTGGAGCTCCCACGTTGAAAGGCCTTTCGAGGGGTGAGGGGTTATTAAAACAAACCAGCAAACTCCAGCCAATTGCAAGTTTTTAACAAAATACGCGGCATACACAAAAAATCACTTTTTTCAATATAGTCTTTAACATTTGATACGATTCACTCTATCGGTTTTTTTTATATTCGCCTTTTTCTAAAACATTGGATTGCCAAACTACTTTTACCAAAAAAAACTCTCAATTAGGCATTAACTTTTTGTTTCACTTCCGATTCGGTTCTCCATCTCTGCCTTACAAATGAGCAAAAATTAAACTATATAACACTTGAGGCAAATTACATGGGCAAAAATACGGAAAAATAATTATTTTTTTAAGGTCTTTTTTTTAGCAAGTTACAAAACCTAAGAATTAGCACGCAAGAGTTTTTTTTCCTTTTCGAGAGTGATTTTTCAACCAAAACGCGTTTGTTTCGATTCCCGAAAAACAAAAACTAAATGAGTTGCACCAATCCCGACGGCTCTTTTTTTTTCTTGTACTTGAAACCAAGACAAACGATCCATTTAAAACACCAGAATCCACTGATCAAAAAAAATGAAAAGACTTCTGTTAGACTCTCTCAGGCAGCCAAATCTGCACAGCTGAAACAGAGAAATCCATATGAGCACAGGGAAAGGGGGAATCCTAGAATCAGAGAAACAAGGCCCACAGAACAATGAGTTCTCAAAAGAAATTGAGAAATTGTTTAGAAAAAATGCAACCTTACCAAATGTATTAATCCAGGAGTTAAATGATCACAGGGGACCAACACTCCAGCTTTGGGGATAAAACCCTCAGCAAAAAGAAAATGCAGGAAACCAACACTTGCAACAATTATTTACCCGCGATTTGATAAATAAACATCGATTCTGCAGGACAATAAAAAAATAAAAATTGAGGAGAACTGCCACCAACAAAAAAAAAATTTAATCCCTTTTTTACTAAAGCAAGGATAACGCTTTTACACTTTTAAAGAATCTCAAGTCCTTTACGACACAAAAACTTAAACTTTTGGGTGCACACGGTTGCAAGGTTGGAGCAAAATGGATCTCAAATCAGTCTGCTACCACCTTTTGTAGCCTTGACCTAAACAATGGGGCAAATTGCTGAATTACTACCACAAATTAAAATTCTCAAAACCAAAAATGTCTTCTTTTACATACATGCCACAAATACAATAATAATCCATTTGTGAGTGTATGGGAACTCCAATGCGAAAGAAAAGCTACAAAGAACATAGAAAAGAAGTTAACATTCACCACTATGGCTAAGGGGAAATTATAGCAACTTTTCAATATGGAGACAAAGTGCTCTAAACCTATGATTTGGTCGGACTTATATGTGTGGATGTTAACAACCAAAACCATTTTCCACCTTATCCAATAGTTGTCAAAAAAAAGAAAACCAAAAGGAAAAAAAATTAAACAACTCATTTGAACTTTGATGTGATCAAATGATTAAAAAAAAAGAAAACAAATGAAATGAAACAAACAAAGAAAAAAAATAAATAAATAAAAAATATAAATGTATAAAGAAACACTGCTGCCGGTATTCGAACTCACGCTCACCGGTTCGTAGGCTGTAACGCTTCCCCTAGGCTACCGCCTATGATGCGTCTCTGTTAGCTAAGTGATTATAACACATGATCACACTAAGCTTTGAATCATCAACAGCGGTCAATGTAAGTGAATCCAACTGTAACAGTGCTACAAGGAAGAAGAAGAAGAAAAACAGCATAGGCAAAGCTCCAAATATGTTCCAATAAGGGAACAACATGAGACAAGCAATCACAACAACAAAAATACTCTAGCATCCACATTGTATGTTAACTCGCGTTGGGGTTGGAAAAAAAACAGGAATGTCCATATCTATTATCAGGCGGGCCAATTCCAAGAAATATATTCATATTGGGTACATCGACATGCGCCACTACAAATACCCCCCGCCAAAATCAGGCTTAATGGACAAATTGGAGATTAAGTCTGATACCGCATGGAGATGTAATCTATTGCCTCATATCTTTTGCATGATATGTACCAACCAACTTGCCTTGAAGATCTTCAAGTTCATAATAACAAGTACCAATTCTACGACGAACCCTGCATTTAATAAACGTAGGTGCAAGTTTAGCATTGTATCCTTTTTCAAAACTGCTTTGGCTAAAATTTCGCCTGTACACCTCTTGACCAACATTATATGACACTTCACGCGAACGTAGGTTGTATTGTCTTTCATTACGATCCTGTTGCACTCTCATCACATTAGCAGCTTTAGATCTAACAACATCAAAGGTGTCCGATCTATTAAATTGTATCGCCCTATCCTCTAAAGCATTCAGTTTTCTTAGCAGTTGGTAAATAGAACCATTAGTCACCATATTTTGACCAAAAACCATAAAATAAGGGGAAGTCCCAATGGCAGTATGTACTGTCGAACGCAAAGCACACGCAATGTGGCTTAGTTTTTCATCCCAATTTTTTTGATCGGGTTTTACATATGCTTTAATAGCAGAAATGACGGATCGGTTCACCCGTTCAGAGGCATTAGCCTGTGGCGAATGAACTGCGGTATAAGTATGAGAAATCTTATAAAAATTCAAAAGATCATTAAATTTCTTTGCTTTGAACTGCGTTCCATTATCCGAGATAACGCTCTCTGGTACACCAAATGTGTGAAACAAATCTTCTTCCATATACTTAATAACAGCATCAGCTGTAAACTTTTTAACCGGGCGGAGAAAACAAAATTTTGAAAAATGATCAAGGACAATAAAAATTCCAATATTCCCTGAACTGGATCGAGGGTAAGGTCCTATGAAATCAACATATAAGCGCTGAAAGAATCTATGGGATGAACCAGTGTCACCCATGGGTGGTCTCATAACAACATTAGGGTGCTTTGTACTCTTACAAACTTCACACGAGTTAACATAATTCTTAACATCCCAAACTAAGTTAGGCCAGAAATAGTATCTGCGAATTCTTTCCAATGTTTTATTAATCCCACAATGCGAAGACAAGGGGTCATCATGATGTTTCTGCAATACCTCTGGAACCATACTTTTAGGAATCCATAGCTTCCAAATCATGTCATCAGCAAGCTGTTCTCCAACGGCGTGTTCCGTTCGTCTGTATAAATAACCATCGATAATCTTCAAGTCGGGAGTGGAATCGATATTATCTTCAACCCTTCTCAATAAGTCCTTGTAGTCGTCAGAGGAAAAATGTTCAGATTTTAAATCAACAAAAACCCCGCGTTCATTTCTTATCTCGGACAGACCGCATATTTCGGACAAGTCATCGGTATTCGTACGCGAAAGCGCATCAGGAACTATATTCTGCGACCCTTTTCTATGCTCAATTTTAAACCGGTATCCTTGAAGCTTCAAGGCCCATCTAGCTAGCCGCGTGCTTAAGTCAGTTTGGGACATGAGCCATTTAAGAGAGGCGTGATCAGTAATCACCGTGAACTCATGTCCCTCGACATAAGCTCGAAACTTTTTAATGCAAAGCATTGCTGCCAAGCATTCTTGTTCAGTGACACTATAGTTACGTTGGGCTTGGTTAAGTTTCTTAGACATAAACGCCACAGGAAACTCATCGCCCTCCGCATTCTTTTGCACCAAGACTCCTCCTATTCCTGTTTTGCTGGCATCACAGTGTATAAAAAACGGCTGTGAAAAATCAGGACTGTGCAAAACAGGGGCTGAGCTAAGAATGGATTTCAAATCTTCAAAGGATTTTTGGGCCTCCTCGGTCCATACGAATTTTCGATTAGTCTTTAACAAATCAGTTAAGGGACTAGAAATAGCAGCGTAATTCCTGATGAACTTTCTGTACCACCCTGACATACCTAGAAATCGTCGGACTTGTTTAACCGATCTCGGTGCCGGGAATTCAGTAATGGCCGAAATTTTTCCTGGATCGGTACGAATGGTCCCGTCCCCAACTACATGGCCTAAATATCGGACTTCTGTCATACAAAATTTGCTTTTTCCTACGTTTATTGTAAGTCCAGCATTACGAAGACACTTAGCCACTTCCTTGAGTACCTCTAGATGCCGATCAAATGTGGGAGATACCACTAGAAGATCGTCCAGGTAGACCAAAACCTCAGCTCTGAGAGATGCCGGTATCACCCTATCCATAAGCCTGCACATGGTTTGCGGGGCATTACATAAGCCAAATGGCATAACTTTAAAATGATAAAGGGGTCTCCCAGGAACCGTGAATGCAGTCTTACCTTTCGACGATTCATCTAGCGGTATCTGCCAGAATGCATCCTTCAAATCAAGGCTGGATATAAATTCAGCTTTAGGCAAACGACTCAAGATACCATCGATATGTGGAAGTGGATAAGCATCCCCCTCTGTAACAGCATTAAGTTTTCTACTGTCCAAGCATAAGCGATTCTTGCCTGGTTTTCTATGCAAAACAATCGGTGAAGACCAAGGACTAGTGGACTCCTCTATTACACCCATAGCCAACATGCGATCAAGCTCTTCGTAGATTAGCTTCTCAATCGCCGGAGAGACAGGGAAATGCCTTTGTTTTATCGGGGTTGCACCACCCGTATTAATAGTATGGCAAATAACATTCGTTTTCCCTAGGCCCTCTTTCGCGAACGAAGGAAATAAATCAATAGCACATTGCAGCTGAAACTTCTGATCCACCGAGAGATATTTCTGGTCTAAATTTTGGGCATCGCCTACTGAGAACGATAAACTGGAAATTCCATTTAAAAGAGACTGAGGAAGAAGGTTATATTTCCTCCAAAAATCAATGCCAAGTATCAAATCCTGTGACAAATTAGGAACCACATAAATAGTAATGGGCTCACTTTTATTTCTAAAAACCACTTCAGTCGTAAAAACACCCGCAATCCTTTGAGGTTTACCATCTGCCGTATTGACAGTGGTGTTTAATTTCTTATAAGGAATCTGAGATCCTAGAAAATCTATAGCGGCTTGAGCACCAAGACACGTCACGGAGGCACCAGTGTCTAAAAGACCTATCACATTTCTATCTAACAAACGCACCTCAGCATAAGGACGAACATCGCCTGGCCTCTCAAGTACTGAAACACTAAAGTTCCATTTTAAATTCTTGACAATTTTCCAAAATTTTCTCATCCTTTTGCTTGACCTGGCAACCCTAGGCTCTTCATTGAATATCCTGTCTCTGACCTTGAGATAATTTTTTAACCTCACATGAAAAGGTATTATTGGACGAGGTCCTGTAGTAGTAGGGCAAGTACTTTGAATCACAGTATTATCCTGGGTATCATAATTTTTATTTGAATATTCAGTATTATGGGTTTCCTCAGGTTGAGTATCCGAAGGAAAATTTGAACGAGAAAATATTTTTACATGGTCTGTGAGGATTGTTGACAAGTTTTCGGTCTGGGTGCACTTCTCAGTGCAGAGCTCTGGAAGTTTTTTGGATTGTCATTACATTTCCTACAATTGGGTTTATATACTTGTGGAGTACCACAACCATAACAAAAAACACTGCGATCAGCTAAACATTCTTGGTATCTATGACCTGTATGCCTACAATTCCAACACACAGATGAGACCTCCGAAACTTCTTCAAACTCAAGTAATTCAGGCTCGTTAACTTCATTGAATTCAACTTCTGCTGCACGCTTTGAAAAATGATTATGCCTGCTACCGGAGAATCCATGCTTACGACTCATATCCTGTAGGAAGAACTCCCTACGCCGACAAATTTCACGCAATTGACCAACCGAGCTAATCGACATATTTAATATTTCATGCTGGATATCTGGTTGTAGATTGCGACGTAAGATTTCAACCAGCGTTTTATCATCAAGGGGCTTATCAAGTCTATCGACCAAGTCTATGACTGAATCATAAAAAGTGTCGAACGGTTCGTTTGGCTTTTGCTTCCTGTCGCGTATTAATTCTCTTATGTCAATATCAGTTCTGGAGTCCCTATAATGCTGACGTAATGCTCTACAAAGATCGAACCACTGAACAACACGTACAGTACGGTGGAACCTCCAAAACCAGTCACTGGCTTTGCCTTCAAAAAGTGCACTTGCGCTACGACAAAGGATGTCAAAATCACCATTTAATGTCTGTCTAGTTAGGGCTTCAACACGATAAATAAAATTATCAACAGGTAAGCTGTTCGAACTACCATTGAACTTAATCTTCCAATTGGCAATTATTTGGCTAACCTTATCAGGACGAAAGGCTAAATCATGGCTTAAATTTGGGGCACTAAATCGAGATCGGCTTGCAGAATTACCATCATGGTTACTTCTACCAGAATCATTATTCACCTGTTCATTATTTGAATATGGCAACCCCAGCAACTGCTCTAATGTCCTCTGCTCAACCTCACCTACATTCAGCATAGAGGGACGGTTTCTATTGACTACCGGCGAAGATGCGTTAGCAATCTGTGGAGCCTGATTAATATTTAAACGAGCAAGACTAACCTCAACACTCTTCTCGACCCACGAAGTTACCTGATTGGAAAGAGACTGAACAATCTCTGTTTGTTGCCTATTCATCATTGCAGTCACTAAGTCCTTTATGCTGTCCAAAGTCAAGCTGGGTTGAGGTAGTGACATACCTGCACTAGCATCTAAATTTGTAGTTATATCCTGGTTAGAGGATCCTTCAGCCCTATTGGCATCATAGCTCTTGGCTTTTGCAGACGACCTAGTTGCAACCGATGAAGTTGTTTTCTGCGAAGTTGCAAGACCGGACTTTTTGCTGTCCTTGACTATGTTCGACCCACACACTGGACAATCAGACTGAGTTTTAATGTAATTCGTAATGCATATTTTATGAAAGGAGGTAAGGTAGGATAGTAATAAAAAAAAATTATCAAACTATGCGAAAATAGATGGAAATAATTTAGGAGAAGAATAACAAATTGATAGGGGAGACAGAAAGAAAAATGGTTATTTACGATGGGTAAAAACATCCTCGATAATATTCATACATTCCAAATCGCAAATAGAGAAAACAAATAATAAAAGTTTCCAATCAGATATACGCTGAAGCCAGAATTAGAGCCTAGTCCAAAACCTGTATTCATTCAACCTGAACACCAACTGAAACTTTCACACGAGAGAAAAAAGGGCAGGACAACCTAACTCCTGGTTATATGCTTCAGCACCGCTGCATATCAAACATATAAATTCCAACGAAGTTTAGTTATCCCGACAAAAGAAAATAAATGGGGAAAAAAATAAAGGCAGTATAAAGAAAAGAGAGGAAAAATACTAGGAGCTGAGTGAAAAATCCTACGATATCTGAAATATCAAGCCGTTCAATATAAAAAAAATTTTTAATTCACTCGGGCCCCACGTTGGGCGCCAAAAACTGTAGTGTGCAAGGGTCTAGTCTGAGCAAAACTCCACATAAATGTCTATAGATGAAACAAAACGGCATGGCACGCATATTTCACCGGCCTTATTGCTCGTCGGATGGGGGGGATCTTGCCAATGTTCATCGTTTAATTTTACCAACTACCAGCTTTAATGTTAATGCGTGCACGAATGATAGCAAAACCAAAACAAAAGAAAGTCAGATAGAATAGACAAATACACAAAGTATAAGGGGGTCACAACACCAGAGGATCTATTTCCGACATCATTCGATCGGCTGTGCTAAGGTGTAAGCTGCACAGCATGCCCTCCCTTCCTGTTTACCAAAAGCATCCAAAGAAATCGCTTCTTGGTTGGTAAACCCATAATATTTGCCCTACCTTCCTTTACCGACCCTACAAATCAAACTCAAAGGTTTGGGCTTACTCCATATTTAACAAATTCATTAAATTTATTAAGAAAAAGTTCATTATCAAATCCGGTCGCTCACTATAGAGATGAATCACATCATACTTTAAAAACAGACAAAAAAAATATAATAAAAGAAATATTAAAGTCAAGGCTAACAACCAATTTTTTTGTATATCTAAATTGATCCTTTAATTTACTAAAATTATTTTCATAACTCTTAAAAAAAAACTAATCATTTAAATTAAATCTCAAAACTTAACAAGAAGGGTAAAAAAAAACACGGCATGAAAAAAAATATTTATATAATATATCAAATAAGAATCAATAGGCGAGTTTATTTGAATTCATAGCACGGCAGAAAAAAAACTAAATCGGCTGTGAAACAAACTTCATTTAAAAGGCTCATTATGAAAAAAATGATATGTAGCTGTGTGAGTGTATTTCCATTTGTACTTCTGTTAAAGTAAAACAGCTGTGAGTGCATTGACCCCTTTTTTCCCTTACTTCATTTTTTTCCTCTAATCACACATACATCAACACAACCCACTCGGTTGTATAAAACGAAAAACTAATTTTAAATCGCGAAGTTTTGACTAATATGCAGCCAAATTTCAATAAAAATGGTATCAAATGTAAAAACAATATTTTATAGGCATACTGGGCTAGATATGTCAATGATCAAAAGGCACAAAACGTACATTCATATAAAAAATATTGCCAAAAAAAATGTATCAAAGCTATTTCAATCGAAGCAGTGCTTTTCAGACCCAAGAACATTTTCTGAGAGTCTTGTTAACAGCGAATCAACATAGTTAACAGAGGTTCCAATAGCATGTTAACACTTTAGCATTGACATATCCACCAGCACAGAATCAGATATATATGTATATGCAGGATATTTAACTGAACAAACACAAACAGATCATCTGAAAGTTGCCAACTTGCAAAAATTCCAATTTAAAAATTATGGGGGAAGATTTAAAACATTTTTAAATTAATTTAAAAGAAAAAAATTATTTAATTTGACAAAAATTACCTGAGAGAGGTAACGGCATCTCTCTCACTCTCCGAAAAAAAATAAATCTGTTTGGCTTTGCTCAGTGGTAGTATAACAGTTTGCACTTACTTGGTTTTTGTTGGAGCTCCCACGTTGAAAGGCCTTTCGAGGGGTGAGGGGTTATTAAAACAAACCAGCAAACTCCAGCCAATTGCAAGTTTTTAACAAAATACGCGGCATACACAAAAAATCACTTTTTTCAATATAGTCTTTAACATTTGATACGATTCACTCTATCGGTTTTTTTTATATTCGCCTTTTTCTAAAACATTGGATTGCCAAACTACTTTTACCAAAAAAAACTCTCAATTAGGCATTAACTTTTTGTTTCACTTCCGATTCGGTTCTCCATCTCTGCCTTACAAATGAGCAAAAATTAAACTATATAACACTTGAGGCAAATTACATGGGCAAAAATACGGAAAAATAATTATTTTTTTAAGGTCTTTTTTTTAGCAAGTTACAAAACCTAGGAATTAGCACGCAAGAGTTTTTTTTCCTTTTCGAGAGTGATTTTTCAACCAAAACGCGTTTGTTTCGATTCCCGAAAAACAAAAACTAAATGAGTTGCACCAATCCCGACGGCTCTTTTTTTTTCTTGTACTTGAAACCAAGACAAACGATCCATTTAAAACACCAGAATCCACTGATCAAAAAAAATGAAAAGACTTCTGTTAGACTCTCTCAGGCAGCCAAATCTGCACAGCTGAAACAGAGAAATCCATATGAGCACAGGGAAAGGGGGAATCCTAGAATCAGAGAAACAAGGCCCACAGAACAATGAGTTCTCAAAAGAAATTGAGAAATTGTTTAGAAAAAATGCAACCTTACCAAATGTATTAATCCAGGAGTTAAATGATCACAGGGGACCAACACTCCAGCTTTGGGGATAAAACCCTCAGCAAAAAGAAAATGCAGGAAACCAACACTTGCAACAATTATTTACCCGCGATTTGATAAATAAACATCGATTCTGCAGGACAATAAAAAAATAAAAATTGAGGAGAACTGCCACCAACAAAAAAAAAAAATTTAATCCCTTTTTTACTAAAGCAAGGATAACGCTTTTACACTTTTAAAGAATCTCAAGTCCTTTACGACACAAAAACTTAAACTTTTGGGTGCACACGGTTGCAAGGTTGGAGCAAAATGGATCTCAAATCAGTCTGCTACCACCTTTTGTAGCCTTGACCTAAACAATGGGGCAAATTGCTGAATTACTACCACAAATTAAAATTCTCAAAACCAAAAATGTCTTCTTTTACATACATGCCACAAATACAATAATAATCCATTTGTGAGTGTATGGGAACTCCAATGCGAAAGAAAAGCTACAAAGAACATAGAAAAGAAGTTAACATTCACCACTATGGCTAAGGGGAAATTATAGCAACTTTTCAATATGGAGACAAAGTGCTCTAAACCTATGATTTGGTCGGACTTATATGTGTGGATGTTAACAACCAAAACCATTTTCCACCTTATCCAATAGTTGTCAAAAAAAAGAAAACCAAAAGGAAAAAAAATTAAACAACTCATTTGAACTTTGATGTGATCAAATGATCAAAAAAAAGAAAACAAATGAAATGAAACAAACAAAGAAAAAAAAATAAATAAATAAAAAATATAAATGTATAAAGAAACACTGCTGCCGGTATTCGAACTCACGCTCACCGGTTCGTAGGCTGTAACGCTTCCCCTAGGCTACCGCCTATGATGCGTCTCTGTTAGCTAAGTGATTATAACACATGATCACACTAAGCTTTGAATCATCAACAGCGGTCAATGTAAGTGAATCCAACTGTAACAGTGCTACAAGGAAGAAGAAGAAGAAAAACAGCATAGGCAAAGCTCCAAATATGTTCCAATAAGGGAACAACATGAGACAAGCAATCACAACAACAAAAATACTCTAGCATCCACATTGTATGTTAACTCGCGTTGGGGTTGGAAAAAAAACAGGAATGTCCATATCTATTATCAGGCGGGCCAATTCCAAGAAATATATTCATATTGGGTACATCGACATGCGCCACTACATGGCCAACGCTATTATAAGCCAAAAACAAGTGCTTAAGTCAGGGAGCGTTTGTAGTCTGGAGCTGCATATGGGCGTAGAAGTGGGATCTACGGAAGACAGGCAGTTTTCGGAAGAGCTTTCATTTTTATTACCGCCATCTGCAAAAAGATTTTAAGTAAACAAAAAATGGTTTTCATATTTTCATTAAATCATTCATTGCAAAACATTTTTAGCACAAAATCTTCTGACGTCATTCCAAAAAGCACATTCGACAATTTGAAGGAAATATGTGACGATGTTTCGCGAATCTTCCTTCGGTGCCTCTATCTTGCAAGAGCGTTGATATCGGAAATCGGTTTGAAGAAATTGCGGCAGCATTTTTAATGTTAATGATATGTTGTGCTGCCAAACATGCTGCAGCTGCTATTTCCAAATCCATTTTTTTAACGCTAATGTAATATGATAACAATGATGTCAACTATCAACTGTTTTCTACCAAAACAACGCTTTAAACGCCAAATATTAAAATCTAATTACAATAAAACGAAATAGCAACATCGTTGGAAACATTGTGAAATTTCACAAAATTTAATGAATGTTTAGCAACATTTTCCGCACAAGGCTTTACCTGTTAGTGTTATTTCCCATTTCCAAAGCAATCGATGAGTCTATGACGACTTTCATAGGCGAATATTGACTTTTATTGGACAATTAGTTTTTTTTTAGATTTTATCGATTTCTTTATAACATTTAGATATATTGCATATTTAATAAATTTCGCATAAGTATGATCATATAAATATATATGTATATATATTATTCCATGTTGTTTGTTTGTATGTATCTTTGTTTCCTTTTATTTGTTTTATAAAGTAATTATGTGTATTTCTCCTTGTGGTTTCGATTCATTCCTTTATTATCCATTAAGAGTAACATTTGGGGAAATGTGTACTTCATTGTGTTATTGTTGTTTTGCATTTTTTGCGAATGTATGATTTTTTTTTACTTTTTTCATTTACTTGTTACTTGTTTTGTCTTTTTAGAGTGTTTTAAAAAATTGTTAATTGTTATTTTTGTTTTTATTTTGAAAATCTGTCGTTTTTTTCTTTTGTTTTTATAGTAGTTTTGTTTCTTTCATATTAATTTATTATGTGCCCGTTTTTTGTGATATTGTACGTTAATATTTATATTTTATATATATTACTTTTATGTATTTGTTTATTTCCCTCTTTGTTTTATGCTTTCGTTCGCTTTTTTTCTGTAATGATAAATATTAAATGTTTTTTGTTTGTATATATTAATATATATATAGATTTGTTTTTATTTACTCTTAAAATTCTTTATGCCTTTTTATTTGTTTTATTTAAGTTATACACAATTGTAAGTGTTGCATTTTAAGTTGTTGTTTCATTGCTATGTAGTTTTAACTCATGTTTAAATTTTATTTCTTTTCTTTGTTGTTGTTGTTTTATTCACATTAGACTGTTGTTGTTAAAGTTTCCAAGGGTCGCTTGAGTTTTTTTTTCTTAGTCATTAATCAAATTATGCAGTTAGTTATATTTTGGAATTTTTAGAAGTTTATATTAATGTTTTTGTTTCTCTTTCTGTTTTTTTAATCCTTGTCAATATTTATTTGTAAATATATATATATATAGATGTATATATGCTTAAGGTTTTGTAATAATTAGTAAATATTATTTTGTAAGTTTGTTTTCATTTTAGTTTTTTCTGTTCTCCGCCCTGTTATCTGGGGGTTTATCTTACTATTTAATTTTCAATTAGTTAATTGTTCATTGAATTTTAATTCTTGTTTGTTTTTTTTTGTTTTCTTAATGAAATTATCTCATTGTTATGGTTATTTTGTTTTAAACGTGTCTATGTTTTATTTTTTGTTTTTGTATTTATAAGACTTTGAGCCTTAGGTAACACAGGGACGGCATAATCCATGCCAAGGTTTCGATATATTTTTGGTTTTTTCGAAATTATAGCAAATGGCTTGAAATAAAATTTGAAATTTTTATCATCCAATCCAATTTTGTCTTTAGAACTTTTTTGATCAAAATAGTTTTTTTGTCTTGTTTGTTGGCTAGTCAATAAATTAGCAGTGATCCAAGATTTTTGACTTTATCTTAATTTTGTTTTTGTGGCTTTTTTACGGAAAATAATATCGCTCTCAAAACCTTGTATCAGGAATCATGCGCCGAACTGCGTGTGAATAATTTTAATGTAAATATAATAATTCTTTTGTTTCTTTACGCTTTTGTTTTTAAAAATTATAAATATTAGTTAAAAATACGCAATAATATATAATGTAAGATGAAATAAAACAGTATTGTGTTCTTGTTTAGTTTTTGTTGTTCTGGTTGGTTTTTGTTCTTGTATAAAGAGGGAGAAGTATATGGTTGGTTGGTGGGTGGTGATTTTGTTTTTGTAGATTTGTAAGGAGTAGTAGTAGTAGTAGTAGCTGTTGTTGTTGTTTTTATTATTATAGCTGAATATGTATGCTTCAGATAAACTGCTGCACCGGCAAAAACGGTAGTTTACCAACATGTAGGGTAGTAGTGGTTGTTGTTGAATGATTTGCGGGTCTGTAAGAAGATTTTATTAAAAAGTGGTATTATGTACTACAGGCTGTATAATTCTCTAACTTAGGTTTATCTAAAAAAATAGAAACAGGGTAGCTTACATGTAGTGTTGCCAATTCAAAAGACAACCTTTTATATTTTTTATACCCACCACCATAGGATAGGGGGTATATTCATTTAGTCATTCCGTTGGCAACACATCGCAATATCCATTTCCGACACCACAAAGTATATATATTTCTGATCGTTGTAAATTACTAAGACAATTTAACGATGTCCGTGTGTCTGTCCGTCAGTTGTAATCACGCTACAGTCTTTAAAAATTGAGATATTGAGTCTAAAATTCTTCTATACTTAGGTTAAGTTCTTGTATGAGCCAAATCGGACTATATTTGGATATAGCTGCTATGCAGTCCGATCTGGTGATTTAGGGTCTTAAGACCATAAAAGACGCAACTGTTATATGATTTCGCTGAAATGATTAAAGCCTCCCGACATCCGACTCAAATATGGTTCAGATCGGACTATATTTAAATATAGCTGTCATATAGACCGATCTGGCGATTTTGGATCTTAAGTCCGTAAAAGCCGTTGATTGAAGATTCCCGACATCCGACTCAAATGTGGTTCAGATCGGACCATATTTAAATATAGTTGCCATATAGACCGATCTGGCGATTTAGGGTCTTAAGCCCGTAAAAGGCACATTTTATATCAGATTTCGCTAAAATTTTAAACAAGAAGTTTTACTAGAGACCCTTATATTCAAACCGATTATGGTCTATATCGGACCATATTTACATATAGCGCAATGTAGACCGATATGCTGGTTTAGGTTCTTCAGCCCGTAACAGGCGCATTTATTGTCCGATTTCGATGAAATTGAAAACAGTGAGTTGTCTTCAGCCTTCTGACATTCAACTCAAATGTGGTTCAGATCGGACTATATTTAGATATAGCTGTCTCTACACATCGATCTGCTGCTTATTATCCGATTTAGCTGAAATTTGAAATAGTGTGTTGATTAAAGCCTTCCGATATCCGACCCAAAAATGCTTCAGATCGGTCTTTAATCACATATAGACCGATTTGCCGATTAAGGGTCTTAAGCCCACAAAAGCCGTAATTATTATCCGATTTCGTGAAATTTGAAATAGTGAGTTGATTAAAGCCTCCCGATATCCGACTCAAAAATAATTCAGATCGGTCTTTACTCACATATAGCTGCCATATAGAACGATCTGCTGATTATCTGAAGCCCATAAAAGCAGCAATTATTATCCGATTTCGCTAAAATTTAATCAGTGATTTGTTATGAGCCTCCCGATATCCGATTCAAACATGTTTCAGATCAGCCCATATTTATATATAGCTGTCATATAGGACGATCTGCTGATTTAGGGTCTTAAGCCCATAAACGCCGCAATTATTATCCGATTTAGCCGTTGCCACCTGTTGTGGCTTACTCCACTCGGCTGATCTAATTGCTTGAGGAAAGCACTACTTGTCCCGATAGTATAGCAGCGCAATGGCAAGCCATTGCTCAAAATCCTATGGCAGCCGGTTCTACGTGCCGGATTAATCCGATGGAGAACTTCATTGTCTGCGTCAAGACCTCCGTTTTGTCCCCTACGTCATTGCGTCGAGGTCCATCTTCTTCTACGCATTATTTGTTCAGCATATTTAATTCAGGCAATTTTTCTTTTCAGGATCTATTCAATAGCCAAAACTTTCCGTTTAACATAATTATCATGGGCACAGGATAGCTGTCAGCACCACACAGGCTGGAACATTGAAGTCCGATCTGTGTGGTGTCCATCCAGCATCCACAGGTTGTGGATAGTGGAATGCTCCATACACGGTAGCTGCAATGGCTGTCGCGGACAATCAGCGGCATCGAGCGGAAAGTCTCAGTGAGAGATCGGACGGCACCGACTCTTACACAAATACTAAGTGCCTATGATGCTCGATATGACAAGGCGGGTTATTGGCGCGTTTATATAACCAATGGCCACCCTGTTCCTGCGGCGATCGGTCCTTTGGACCAGAACGAGCTTGCTCACCTAGCTCGATATCGCAACCTCCACATGAAAATGTGGAAATGTGGAAAATGCTTGACGATATCGCAACCTCCACATGAAAATGTGGCTACAATACCAACCAGAATTGAAATTTAGAAATTCCTAACGGTATACAACAAAGCCCTGCACAAAATCATTCATTTGTGACTGATTTTGGTGAACTCGTGAACACTGAACCAACTGGTCTTGTATTTGAAGACTAGACATAGCCGCTACAGTGAATTATAAGAAATTACGCGCTGTATATGAAAGCGTCTCGCTGTCATTTTGTTGTCATTTTCAACAATGTTCACGAGCTCAGCAGAAACAGTCACCAATGAATGGTTTTGTACGGAGCTTTGTTGAATACCGTTAGGAATTTTTGAGCTTCAATTCTGGTGATTTGGTTTTGTTCTTTTGGCGATGATGGTCGGTTAGAAATCGATACTACAAGTCGGAAGGTACATACGAATTGTACAAAACACTATTCTAGAATACGGTCAGAAATCGATAATACCAGTCGGAAAACACATCTGTTTTCATTAGGACTCAACAACATAATTCGGTAGAACTCTTAACGAATTTTCCATGATTTACCTCAGACAGTTCGGTCAGAGAACACGTCAACCATTTTATATATTTTTCGTTGCCAATTCGGACAGACTTCATTCGAATTCAGATGAGTTTGCCGACTTTCATATAGACTTCTGACCGAACTCTGAATGTTTTTTTTTTTTTTTCGCTGGGATGCCTCTCGAGTGAAACGTTGGGTCTTATTGGTTTACTTCTTCTTTGAGGGCAGTTAGAAAAAATAAAACGCCGACAGCAACGCATATAAAGCCAAGCTTATTACCCAAGCAATCTTCGATCGATTGGGTAATAAGTGCAATAAGCATATTGCAGTTACTTTTGGTGCATTCATTTATTTTTGAGCTTCTTTTGATTTTGCTCCCAAATTTATTTCATTTCGTTGGAATTGTGCGCAGCTTAGACCAATGGATTTTTGTTTCTATTCAGAATAGAAAAGCAAAATAAAATCCTATGAAAAAAAATCTTCTTCAAAAAATTTGCACACAGTTTTGACTATAAGTCTTTCGCGTACTTTTTATACCAGCCGAAGAGAAAGAGCAGTGAGCAAAATATTGAGAGTATGGAATTTTTTTTCTCAGCAGCAAGGCTTTTTTCGGAAACCAACATTGTATAGTAAGATGAATGCCAAACAAACTAAAATTTTAAGAGAAGGCATAAAGGATTTGGGGTAAGTCGTTTTTTGAATTTAGGGAATTGGAAGCATGGGATACATTCATACGTATTTTCTTGTAGGCTTAAAATATTTATTGCAAACATAGAAACGCATATCGATGCTTTTAGCTTGGTTTGATAGTTAAAAGTATATATGCGCTACCATTTTGTAATAAATATTTTTTCTGCATACTTGAAATATTTTTCATTTTAGTACCTTACGAACAATAAGCTGTTTGCTGCCGTACGTTGTTGTTGATTTGTTGTATCAGACATTGAGATAGTGTTCTGAATTGGTGGTAATAATGTTGCTGTTGTTGTCGTTTTTTGATTATCATTGTTACTGTTATTAAGATTATTGGAAATTGTTGCTGCTGCTGATGTTGTGTCAGAAGACGGTGGGAAATTTTGTGTTGTTGGTATTGTCATATGTGTAAGAGGAATTGGGCCATTGTAGGAATGATTTAGATTGTTATTGTTTTTAGTTGTGCCTGTTCCTACGTTTGTTTGTTGTTGATAAGTGCCAGCCAGATGTAATGATACAGATGATGAGGAGATTGTTGAGGATTTATATAAATTATTATTTAGTTCATGTTTTGGGCCAACTCCGCCCGCACCTGCGCGTCCTGGCAATAGGGGATCGTGTATATCAGACAGTTGGTGTAGTAAGTTTCCTGGTTTCAAAGTTGTAGATGTAGAAGAGGAAATCGTGGGACAACATGTGTTCGAAATAACGTTGTTATTGGGCTGCTGATGTGATTTTTGTTGTGTTGTTGTGTGATTTGTTGATGGCGCTACAAATAAATTTCACCTGTTAACATGACTTCGATTTGGCGTTTGATTCGGATTTAGACCGCCATTCGGTTGGATACCACCACCACCACCAGCTGCTACAAATGACAGAAAAATGAAAACACTGACCATTGCTTAAATAAACTCAAAATAATCACCGCCATATGTTGTGGCAGCATTCTGATAATAATCTCCGCCCACTCCTCCCCGTCTATTATAATCATTTGTTTCATATTCGCCTGTGTCGTAAGGGCCTCGCACTGTATTCAAGTGATTTATGCCAATGCCAGAAGTTTGTGATACATGAGCAGCTGATTGTGCTGATTGCTGTGGATACGAATAGGCATCATATCCCTGTTGCAGATGTTCGAACGATTGACTTTCGTCATAGCCACGTCTGTAAATTATAAAATATAAACCCCATATGAAAAAAATAACCTTGCAAAAATAAGCATTATATATATTATACCCATATGTTTCCTCCATAGCCGAACGGGCCTTTTCCAATATTGACATAACTTTTTGTTTGGGTGCAGCATTATTTTTATTATACGCTGCGGCTGAATTTGATGCTGGTCCTGCTGTTTTGGAATATGGTACCATGTTCTTTGAAACATTCGATGTAATTACACTGCCGGTGCCAGTTATAATTCCTGCACCACCCCCACCACCGCTAGAGGAGGCATGTGATGGCATAATTTTCTTATAACCAGACGTTTTATGCTCCTCCGATATGTGGGTACTGTCCATAAGCTCACGTAATTGTTCTTGTCGAATAACATCGTTGCTATCCGGTATGAGATATTTACGAAGTTCAGCCATCGCATACGCTATGCGGGCATATGCCTCTGCTGGAGGTGCTACAGTAGAAATTTCCACATGTAAATCACTATTCAAATGTGAGTACTTGGGATCTTTCGATTTGCGTAATTCTTCCTCCTTGACGCGATCTCTCATGGAATTCCGTCCCAGTACGGTCATCTTACACATGGTTTCTTCTTGAAGGCGACGTAACGAATTGCCTTTGGGTCCCAATAACTTGCCAACGAAATTAAACTGAAATAAATGCAGAAAAATAAGTTAAAAAAACCACAATAAAATAAAGTTAATAGTTGAAGTACTTTAAAATTAGCTAGGTCACCCAGGCATAACTCGCTGTGCCCTCTTTTACAAAAGTTTTAATTTATATTTCAATGTCAGATTCGTACGCTACTTTTAACTTCGTTTCATTTGATCAGGTTATAAATTCTCTTGGGATTTTTTTTTTATTTAGCGCCTTTCTGAAACTTATAAAAGTAACCCTGAACATTGCTAAAAAAAACCGAAGAAGAAAAAGAGCTCTCCGCTTTCAAGTACTGTGGGAAGACCAAGCCAGCCCTCCTGCAATAGAGACTCCAGACAGTGTCCTGCGGAGGGAGATAAAATCGGAACAGAAACGAAGGAAGTGCCTGAGTCTTCATGAAGGATTGTGACTTTCAAAAGGACGCCACTGCCATCCCGTAAGAGCAAGATGGTCACTGGAAAAGGTAAGAAGCCGCCCTCTTACAACAGAATGGCAAGGAAGCACAACATAGATTAGCTGACTTATGCAGTCATCGATATTGGCAGTGCATCCAGAAGGATTCCACCTGATCAACGGTCCCAAGTGGAAGATCTGGTTAACGAGCAGATTTTCGAACATATGTGCAACTCTGAAGAGGGTCCACCCATACAGATGATGAGCTGTGAGTATAGAGAGGACATCTTTACGCTGCGCTTTTTGTCTACAGAACATCAAAAAGCTCTTCAGAAATATCCACACTTCCTGAGGCCGCAAAGCTCGACCAGGTGAGAAAGATGGACATCCCCCAGCTCGCAAAGGCAACGGTATTCATCAAGGTATGGGGCAGCAAATCCACGACGGAAGGCATGTTGGGATTCTTAGGCAAACAAAACCAAGGTTTGGTTGCGGAGAAATGGGAGGTCTTTCACAGGGAGGAGAAGGAGGAAGGAACTAACCTTGTGGTGGGCATTGATCAAGTCTCCGAGACAAGTTTGGCTAATACTAAAGGCATGACATACTACAGGTCCAAGATTGGGAAGACTTGGGAAACAAATATCCTCATATTGGGACATCAGGCCATGCAGTGGCAGGTGATTCAATACCGCCCAAAGAACAGGGGGCCAACGACGAGACAATAACCGACTCACAATATTGAGACTAGGATAAGCAAAGATCCTAATATTAAAACATCAAGCAGAACAAAGACGAGAGACTCAATACAGTCTAACAGGACCCGAGGATAGAACCATCACCGACTTTCTCAGTATTCCGAAGACTAGGATATGCAGAGATCCTAATTTTGAAACATCAGGCAGTGCAGTGAGGGGAAACTCAATGCAGCCTTAAGAACAGAGAGTAGACGACGAGACCATCACCTAGTCCCAATAAGCCCATTTACCCACATCGGAGCTGCAACGACTGGTGAGCAAGGCAAAACAGACAGGAAATAAGGTACTAATTGGGTGCGATGCGAACTCTCACCACATTTCATGGGATAATACCAACACTGATAAGCTGGGCCAAGCTCAGAACTCTTGAACGACCTAATAACACTTAAATATGGGATCACCGCCACCTTTGTTTAACGGATTAGGGAGGAGGTTTTAGATGCGACTATATGATCGGAAAATCTAATCGATGAGATTCAGGATTGGAGGGTCTACATGGTTCACTCCTTCTCGGACCAGCGTTACATTAGGTTTAGAAAGCACGGCCAGCGCCGAACCCAATAAGCTTCCGGAATACTACTCCGAAAAAGACTTCGGCAAAATTCCGTGATTGTACAAGCATACAAGACTTTGACGAAGAGTCGTACTCTTCGCGAATTAAATCAGCCCAAGAAAACGCTGGATGACCGTGCAGATACGCAATATTGGGAAAGAGGCTCGCAGACTTTATAACAAAGCCAGTTTTAATTTATTGGGATCTCGGAGTACAATAAGATGATCAGAATTGAGAACTTGCCACCTGGAAGCTTTTCTGCGATAGAGTTAACGACGCCGCCAGGATAAAAAATTTCTCTCAAAACCCCATTTCCAAACTGTAGCGTAGGTAGACACATGAGTGAAAGCAGAGACAACGGAGGACATATTGAAATTTTTGAGGAAAACGGCAAATTAGCATTCATGGGCAAATTAGCATTTGCAAAGGCCAACAGACCTATAAGTCTTACGTCCTTTCTACTCAAAACCATGGAACGTATTGTGAATACCATCATAAAGAGTAAGGCATCCAGTGAACTGCTTAAATACAAAAAGCAAACCTATGTCAAGGGAAGGTCGGTGGGAATTTCCGACCTTTCCTATTCCTATTTTATTCACGAGATTGTGCATTAAATAGAAGAATCCTGGATTGACCCGATGAAGTCCTTCTTCGGCAAGGGCTGTCGCCTCAGTATGCAACACACTGCTAAAACAACAACAATCCATACGAAATCTCTCGCAAATCGGTTAAAAATTATGGTCACTACGTCAAAAAAGGTTAGACGGACAAATGATACGGAAAGATATCACTGACAAACAGACAGACATATCCAAGGATTCTTCAGCCGTTGGTCTGGGATCAGAAGATAAATTACAATAGTTATGGACGAACTTTTAGTTAAAAATCGAAAGCTTGATTTTGATTTTAGATCTATGGTTTCATGTACAAATTTTCTTAGTATTCGACTTAGATTTCAATTTTGATAACCTCTTGGTGGTTTTTTGGTCCACACAATTTGACCCACTCTAATGTATAGTATGTCATTCCGTTTTCACCCCAGCTTCTCATAGAGTTTTCTCTGCGTCTCATAAAATTTTCTCCTTATCAATAGCAACCTGGTTTGGTATTGAACGGTTCGGAGAGATGTTTTTCTATCTTAACTGGGAAGCGTCATGTTCCAGCCTTCCTAGTTTTGCAGCACAAAACATGACTTGAAATATCTTTAAACATATAGGCTAAACTGTTCAAAGCTTCTTTGTAGTCGATGAAAAAATGGTATGTGCCAATCTTTCGCTCTTTGAGGTTTTCCGGGAACAGTTTGAGTATAAGGTCTATGTTGCATTTACCAGAACGAAAGCCGCATTGATAATCTCCCACCTTCCTCGATGGGAAAGAGACTTATACTTCTGTTGTGGGGAGATACTGTCTCGTTTCTTTTCTTGTGTTTAACACGTATTAAGCTATGCGTTCTTCTATCATTGGCCAAATTGTGCGACCCGTCTGCATGCACTTGATCCCGGCAGGAGATAACTGTGAGCGTCGCACAGGTTGAAACTTTGAGTTTCGATCCGTGTGTTGTCCGTCGTTATCATGAGAAGCTCAGCTGAGAGCTACCGGGCACGTCCACAGGTTGTGGATAGTGGAAAGCTCTGGGATTTCCGTAGTAACTGCAACTGCAGTCGCGAAAAATCAGCGCTGCCGAGTGGAGTCTCAGTGGGAGGTACCGTTCCTGCATAAATACTGACTGCCTACGATAGTCGATATGACAAGGCGAATTATGAGCGCTTTAAATAGCCAATGGCTATCACATCAGAGACTATCTATGCTATGAACCAGAGCGAGCTTGCATACCAATAGGAGCTTGACAACACATGGAAATATGTGGCTACTAAAACGATCTGAACGTACGTTTCATCAGCATGTGGCCTCTTTTCTTAAAAAGTTCATAAAGCAATCCTTGGCTGTCTTTTAATTCTTTAGTCGGGTTACTGTCTTGCTTGCCATCAGCGATTGTTCCTATTTGCTAACTCCAAAATATTGCTAACTATCCAATAGACTTTTCTCCTCTCTCCTTTTCAATCGATTCACCTCCTTCATTTAGGGCGTTGCAAGCTTTCTTCAAGCAATTCAATTGGGTCAGTCAAGTGGAGTTTGCTGTTGTCGTTGTTGTAGCAGGGCGTTCTACTGAGGCGGCAGCCCTTGCCCATGAAGAACTCCATCGGGTCAATCCGATACGTGCAACCGGCTGCCATGGGATTGTTGGAGTATGCCGTTGCCATAACTTGCGTTGCATTTTTTGCGCAGAGTCTACTAATACTCAATTTGCCATAAACATTATATTAAGGAACAGGGGATACTTCTCTCATATCACTTAGTGGAGGCCGACTAAAGTCCAAATTCAATAAAAAGGGGCCTCCTTTTCAATGCCGAGTCAGAACGGCGTGCCGCACACGCCGCCTCACGAATGTAGCAGCAGCATTAGTAAGGGCATAACCGCCCTGATATTCACCATGATTTGAATCGGCGTCATAGGCGGACATGCTAACCTCTGCACCACGGTGGCCACCACATCAGATAGGTGTGAACCTTTTCTGCATCAAGGTAATGATTAGCAAATAATGTTCACACCTGGTTCTGAAGTAAAAAATAAGTTTGGAGGTCGTGGTTGGGAAAGGGTGGATGCGTTTGCACCAATCCTTGGAAATGATAATGATCCGATTCGATATTCGGTCCTCGATCTGGAGTTTATTGCCAATCTATCACACTGGATAAATTTTTACCTCTTGATGAGAGGACAACCCTTTGGCCTTGTGAATATCCCGTAGTTTTTCTCCATTTTTACATTATCCCTTAAGGTATTAGGACTTCGAAATTACCAATTTCGTGTAATTCTTTAGAGTAATGTTCCATCACTTTGATGCTTGTTTGTTTTTTTAGACGTATCTCCTTCATACTCATTACTTTGCATAATATAAACTGATTCTTCCTTACCTTTGGATGTTCCCTTATGGGTACTAAAACTTTTTGTGACACTCTCAGCGGTTTTTCTCTATAAATATCAGCATACTTTTGTTCTTTGGATGGTAAACGTCCAGTGGTTTGCACTTTGTCAATTTCTGGAAGCATAAAAAAATTAATACCATTTCACAAACGCAAGACACTCTTCATCTCTTACCTGCGTCCAGTAGCTTCTCCGCTATGGGGAACTTTCGATCCATTCGTGATTTCTCATTTAAACATTCCCTCACATATTCATTTGCCTTTTCGTTAAGGTAGTTAGTGTCAGGATGCTGGTGCTGTTCTCCCCCACCAGAATTATCGACATAGTCGCCATTTCCCTCATAGGTAGTGGCCATTTTTAGTTCTTTCTTTGCCACTCAAAGCGCAGATTTTTTTACAAAACTCGGCGTCTTCTAAATATTAGTAAAAAAAATAACAAGAAAAACATTTAATTACATTCACTCAAGAAAACAATTGCAATTATTAATTGCACACAAACAACAAACATCACACAAACAAACACCTTCCCCCAAACTCTTCAAACTATGTGAAGAACAAAACCCAGACGCCAACGTACATTTTTCACTTTTGTTTAACAACAAAAATAGATCTTGTCGTAAATCAATAAGAAGGAAAATGTTTGGGTTTTTTTTCTTTGTAAAAGAAATGTAGCACTTTCACTTTTCTTCGAGAGACCCGTTTGTAGTTTGCTGCAATCAATACATAGATAATTACTAACTATACACGCACCAGGTCTTTTAAATGTTAATCGATGCAATCAATTGATTAATCATTAAATTATTAATTTGTTTAAATTGTTTAAATAATAAGTATATGCTAAGCGGTAAGAATCAGAGAACAGAGCTTTCGCGAAGTTGCAGACGCCGCTAAATCAGAGGACGGAAACGAACCAAATTTTGTGACGGCATTATATGAAAGTTTTAGACCCAATACGCACAGAAAATTATACTTTGACATATATTTTAAATAATTCTGATTTCTTTATGTTTTTGTCAGAGGTAATGGAGCACGCATGTGTTATTTTGAAATGTGATTGTCATATGTTAGTTTCATTCGTAACACACTATATGTGCAACTTTAACGTATGTAAAATTTGCCATGTCATAAAACTTTTACACCGGTATTCACAAAACATAATGCTGCTTTAAAGAAGGCTCAAATGACAGTTCTATAAAGGAAATCTGTAGAATAAACCTACTTTAAAGATGCATTAAGTTTTGTGAATATGGGCATTATTTTATGACACATTAGGCCGATTATTCGTAGAAAACTCACGAACTCAAGGCGAATTAAAAAAGGTGGTCTCACGTGAACAACTGTTAACAGCCGGCCAGATTTGACGGTATTAGATGTCAGATTTTTATTTGCATTCTCTTTGTTGTTATATTCTGTCTCGCACATTCTCTTCCCACATAGGCACACTTTCAGCACACGTATACACATACGCAAACAAATTTCTTTATTTGTGTTGGCAAAATGTCGATCAATGATTGTAAGATTTCACCATATGGTTTTTATGTTGTTGTACAAATGAGACAACCTTTAAAATAATTCATCCATGCATTGCCCACTAAATACGGTTTTGATGCCTTTCCACGCACTCTCCTGCTCTCTTCTGCTGGCAAATAAAGTATACGAATGATTTCTAGTAACAATTTGTACAAATTTGCACAAATTTTTGAGTACACGAACGAACACACTTATTAGGATGCCAAATTTTTGTGTGCATTCTTTTCGTTGTTATTTTCTTTCTCGCATATTCTCTGTTCCTGTACATGCACACAAACTTGTTTATGTGTGTTGGCAAAACGTATATCAGCTTGATGACAAGCTGGCGATTTCACCATATGGTTTTTATCAAAGCGGATTTAATAAAGTTGTCTCACGCAAACAGCTGTTAACAGCCACCTGGCCGGCTGTTAACAGCTGTTAAGATGCCAGATTTTTGTTTGCATTCTCTTTGTTGTCATCTACTTTCTCGCATATTCTCTGCTCATGTAAGCACATGTATACACACACGCACACAAATTTCTTTGTGTGTGTTGGCAAAACACAGGATTTAGCACTTAAATCTCGAAAAGGCCATAAGTCCACATTTATTGGCCAATGTAAACGTACTTTTACCTTCTTTAGTAAACCCTGCGGAGAAGTAGAAACCCGGCCTAATTCTACTGTGGATGAGGTGATACGTTTGATTATTTTGACGTTGTTTGTTTTGCATTACGTTACGCTCAACGGTACTCAACTTTGACAGTTTTGGCATTGAAGTATTACTCCCGTCTCTGCTGTATTTTCCGCATCACGGCTTCCCATTTGATAAATACACATTTTTTCAGGGGAGAATTAATTCATTGGAAAATAATAAAATTTATATTATATTAGAATGCCGCGTGATTACGATCGTGAATATACCAGTGAGGACACATCAGATTATAAACGAAAAAGGCCACGCAATGATGATGAAAGCAATAATGAGCAGGGTGTTGGTGGACAAGAAATACAGAGTACCAGTGCCCATGATGTTGTGCCACCACTTAATGAAAAAACCGCAGGATATTTAGACGAATGTTTGCAAGAAAAAAAACAACTTGATTCCAACAAATATAATGTGTGCAAGAAACTATTGGACGATGGTAAGGAAGTCTATAAGATTTGAGCTAGTCGTAGGGCGAAAATCGCCATCTTGAATTTCATAAAAGGAAGATATTTTGATTATTAGTATATATGTATATACCTACATACATATGTATTTGTTTTAAACTTGTGTTATATTCTTATCTTCTTCCACTAGAAATTGAACGCATTCTAGTTAGTGGTCGCATTCCCAAACCTGAAATCTATGCCAATGTCTATAGCGAAAAACCAATTAGGGTGGCTCAAAAGGTGTGGTTCCCCATCAAAGAGTATCCCAAGTTTAATTTTGTCGGCAAGATTATGGGTCCCAAGGGAAACACCTTGAGGCAATTGCAAGAAGAAACATTTTGCAAAATGACAGTTTTGGGCCGTAACTCTATGAGGGATCACGCCAAGGAGGAGGAACTTCGTAAATCGGGAAATCTAAAGTATGCACACTTGAGTCGTGATTTGCATATAGAAATATCAACAGTTGCTCCCCCCTCAGAGGCATATCATCGTTTGGCTTATGCTTTGGCAGAGGTAAGAAAATTCATGATACCAGATGCCAATGATGATATACGTATTGAACAATTGCGGGAAATGGATGGAAAGGAACGTTTCTATAAGAAATCTCACTATGCAAAGGCATATGGCGAACATGCGGCACCCTATAGTAGCAGGTGGGTCTTGGAGCCCTTGTGGCATAAATGAGAGAGCTTTTAATTTTTTTCTTAATTTAGAACACCTCCTCCGCCACCACCTTTTGAAAAATCCAAGCCAAAGGTATATTCTATATTGGAAAAGGCACGTTATGTTATGGATGATCCCGGCTACACTATGATCAAGTCTCATAGGTAAGTTTGTAATTTTTGTCATTACCTTTTATAATATGACGATATTGATATTTATATGCCATGCTAGACCACGTGAACACGATTTATATGAACATCCCAGTGAGTATGATAGGTATGGTACTCCGCCACCACCACCTTCTTCCAAACATTCAAGTCATCATGCCCCCTATGAAAGCTCATCGTATGAGCGTGATTATAGACGTGAATACCATCCCCATTCCTCTTCCTATGCAGCAGCAGCCTATGCAGGTAAGTTTTGTAGCTAGAGTAAGCGAAAAAGATTTCTGTTTCAGCTGAAATCCTACGTTGAGCAAGAAGGAAGTCTTAAAAATAATAAATAAACAAACGTGATAAATTTATTTGAACGTTGTAATCAAACAAAACAAAAAGTTCTACATAAAATTTAATCCAAACCCAAAAACACACCTTTCAACCAGAAGAACAAAAGGAATAAAACAATTGCTAACGAATTTAAATAGAATATATTTTCAAAGATATTTCTGCGGATTTTTCAATAAAATTTTTTCTAAATCATACTTGTCCTAAAAAATAACGCGAACAAACTTTTATACGCAAGACAAAAGCAAATTATAATAAAGCGAAACGAACAACAAACCTAAAACAGTAAAACGCTTATTTAGATTCGTTAAATTGTAGACCCTCTCTAAAAAAAGAGAAACATAAATAAAAAAGGAAACAAACAAAAAGTATCTAATAAAACGCCCTTACCTCGTTCAAAAAAGTTTCCAATCAATCAAATATTCATAAACAAAGGACATTCAAATCTTTCAATAAGTTAAAAAGAGAACACCAACAATGTACATACATATATAAAACAAATGGATTAATACAATCTTAAAACAAATCAAACAATATCTTCTCCCCCTTCTACCCTCCCCCAAAACAACCAAACAGCTAAAAGCAGTAATGGCCGCTCCTCGTCATCGGCATATCGGCCGACCTCCACAACTTCACACTCGTCGTCGCACTATGAGACTGGTGGTTCCCGTTCCCGAGAAAGTGTACGATATCGTTCAGCACCATATCCAAAAATACGTTAATATACAGCCAAAACTAAAACTAAAAAACACCACGCTACCACCAACAGCAATAAGCGGCTTAAAATCTCCAATGAAAAGCAAAAAGAAATGTCTAAAATAAAAAATTCAACACATAGAACATCTAAACTGAAACTGAAATCAACAACAACAACAACAACATAAATGCCTGGCTGAAATATCAGATTTGAAATTTGAAGATGAAATAAAAAAACACAAAACAAAAGGAACAAAGAACAACAAAAATAATTAAAAGAAAAACAAAAACAAATCAACAAAACACAATGTACTAAAATATGAGTATATTTAAATCAAGTTTTAAATTAATAATAAAAACAAAATATAAAATTATGACAAAAAAAAAAAATAATAAAACAAAACCGGTGAAGACCGACAGACAAAGATTTGCCTTTGCCAGGTTTGCAAGACAATTTAACTTGGAAGTTGTTAGCACTAATATCTTAAAGTTTCATCAAGCAAATTTTGTTAAATGTTTGCTTCTCAGTATGATAAGCACGATTTAAACCGATATTCCAATTTGATTTCTTGAGCCTCTTAATCGTAGCTCTTCATATATTTTTGATTGGATATTTCCATGTAAAGGTCTCCAATTTGGGTCTAAATCAGTTCAGGTTTAGATTTAGGGGTCGATTGTGGATAGTCTCTTCACTATGGTTGCGTTGCCAGCGGATGAAACCATAAAAGAAAAATTGGTACAAATTTATAAATTTCTTTTAATATCAGTTTCAGTGAAACTGAAACTTCAAAGTCCTACTTGGAGCTACTTGACCGGGTTCAGAAGAGAGCGACAATGTTGTTCGACGATGGTATTGTTGGATACCCAACTCTATTGCTTCTCTCAAGCACCATCGGAATGTGCAATCCCATGTCCGCCGGTTGTACGTACCGAATTGACCTGATGGAGTTTTTCATCGGCAAGGGCTGCCGCCTCAGTGTTTAATACACTGCTACAACAACAACAACATCCATCGGAATGTGCAATGCATATAAAGTAAGAATCTGACAAATACACCAATCGGACATGCAAACCCCATATACCCATGTGAGTACTTGCGAGTAGAGAATAAATCTGACCCACCATCAAAAAACGCCTAAAACGGACATAGGGGCCCATCATAAGAAAATTTGTCTTAAATGAAAAGTATTTACGCGTAGGGCACGAATCTGTCATCAAAATTTTGGGGCCAAGCTTTTATTGCCTATGCTATGTTAGTGAGGTTATTTTCTAGTCAAACAGCCGATTTGAAGTTGGGGGGAAAAACATTGAAATTTATTTCAGATCCTAAACCATGGCGGTTAGGTTAGGCAAGGTAGAAGGGCGTAGAACGCTAGTGGAACAACTGTTCTGTCATAGCCAATCAAAGCAAAGTAAAGTAAGGTTGAAGGACATCTCTAAACCGCACTTCCTAGACGCTTTAATCAGATACTTTAGACCGATTGCGTTAGCCATAAAAGAGGGGAGAAAGTTAAAAATTTTACAGACATATATGCAGAATAGCAGGGAGCAAGACATTTGAACGAAAGAAAAAGGGGAAGGAAATATCAAAGCAAATGACAAACGCGAAGAAAGTTCCACCAGCGATCGTCTCTATGCTACCTAACGACATTACTCATCAAAGGGAGCTTGCCATGAATCGCTACCCCTCTAGCAAGTATATGGCTACAACAACAACAACAAAAGTGAACAAAAGCAGGCGGATAATAGCGGTGCTTTGTCAAATCAACTACTTCGGACCATTTAAGTCAACCACTAGGCCCCTACAGTTTTCCAAAAAAAAGGTGAGGGCTAAGGGTCCATAGGAAGCGTACACGCAAATTCTTTGTCTACTCCCCTTTATTCGCGAAGCAGTGACAAAAAAGTTGCACCGTCTCCAACTGCCCATCACCAGTGACCTTGCAGAAGTCCCCTTGTCCCCCTGACATTGTAATGACCAGTCAAGACTTCTATCATTAGTCCGACATTAAGGTCCCTAAACCTCAGCGTAAGGGACGTCCTGTTCTGCAGGAAAAGAGTTTCACTCAAAATCTATGTCTTTTTCATTTTATTTGCGAGGCATTGACACAAAATTGTCCCTGTATCCCGCCCGGCGTTGAAATAAGTCAGCAGTCCAATATCAAAATTCCTTACCTCCTTTCAGCAGCCTACACCAATATCTAATTCTTAGGAACTCTATGAAGACTACTGCCCCAGTGACCCCCTTTCTATTTTTTTTTCTACTTGTATACAGAAGGTCCAGGGAAAGGCGGATTACTACTCAGGGTCTTAAGCGCGTAAAGGGCGCATTTATTATTCGATTTCGCCGAAATTTGAAACAATGAGTTGAATTGGACCACCTGATATCCGAACCGAGTATAATCAACAGCAGAACGTATTTAGATATAGCTGCCATATAGACCGATGTGCTTCATACGAGGGTTGCCACATATAAATTTCTGGCCTAATAATGAAAATGCAAATGGTTTTATTGTGTTTCAAAGTATACTCTAGCATAGTTTATACACTTTTTTATGCTTTCAAACCAATTGTCGAAGCACCTTTTCCATTCCGACTGAGACACCTCCAAAACATGGTTATTGAATGCTTTTCTGGTGAGAAAAATCATTGACTATCCATTTTTTATCATAACGTGTCATTGGGTGCCAAGTCAGGGCTGTACGTACGGTGGATGACACATCTATTCGACGTTTTGGCCGCTCGAAAAGACAATGGTTTAGGCCAATATGTGAGAGCTCGCATTGTCATGGTGAACAATGATTCGTCTTCTCTTGTTTGTTTTTCAAATATCTCCCAAGAGTTCAGGCAATCAAACTCAGATTTGAAAGTCTTACGTTGCTCAAGCGGAACAGTCGCTTCATGACGATCAGTTTTGCCGAAAAAACAGGCGACCAAGAACAACTTTAATTGGATTGGGCTCATCTCCTAAGACCCTAAGAAGATGAGCAAGCTCGTTCCGGTCCATTTGACCGATCGGGCGGTACTTTATGGCCATTGGTTATTTAAAAGGGGCAGCACCTCGCCTTGTATCGAGTATTATAGGCACTCAGCATTTAGGCAAGAGCCAGTACCGGCCATTCACTGAGATTTTCCACTCGATGCAGTTGCAGCTACTCCACTATTCGCAGCCTGTGGATCCGCCCGTTAGCTCTCAGCTAAGCTTTCCGTAATGACATTGAACACCACACAAATCGAAGCTGAGAGAGTTCCAACACGTGTGGTTCTCATACACTGAAAAAAAATAAAAATCGGTTTCAATCACGAAATTAATTGATCCAAATAATTTTTTAATTGATATTGCTTCAATCATGAAAATGATAATATTAATCCGATTTTGAAAAAGGTTATTGAAAAAATGTTCAGTCAAAAAATAAAAATCGGTTTCAATCACGAAATTAATTAATCCAATTAATTTTTTAATTGATATTGCTTCAATCACGAAAATGATAATATCAATCAGTTTTTAAAAAAGGTTATTGAAAATTTTTTCAATCAAAAAAATTGCATATTCAACTAAAGTAATGATTCAAAATTTTTGAAATTTTCAATTAATTTTTTAATTGATCCAGTTAACAAAAAATTATTGAAATTTTCAAATTATCCAATTAATTTATTAGTTGAATCAAATAAAAATTTAATTGAAATAATGCAAAAGTTATAATAAAATTTTTGCGAAAAGCGCGCTGTATAGGGCGCACCCTCGATTTCTATGCAACGGGAGACCGGTTTATATGGGAGCTATATCAATTTCTTGACCGATTTGTTCCTTACTTGGCACACTTCTTGGAAGTGTGCAAAATTTCAGCCAATCAGGGCAAAAATGGCGGCTTGCAGGGCCTCAATAAGTCAAATCGGGAGATCGGTTTGCAATCTTCAACGACCTAGGTCAATTAGAAGTATATGTGCAAAATTTAAAGCGGCTATCTTTACATGGCTAGTTGGACTCGATCAAGTATATATACTTTATGGGGTCCTAGATCAATATTTCGAGGGGTTAAAAACGGAATGACTAGGTTAGTATACCTCCATCCTGGTGGGCATAAAAACGGTTTTTGTTTATTAAGAGAATTCAAAATACTTGAAGAGAGTATTTCACACATACACTCACATATATTTATTTTGGTCAACGCTGGTTTGGATGGAGGGAATTGGGCATTGCTCAATTTTTGCAGGTTATAAATGTCATGTTATCTCAGTTCTGGCAAAGGCAAGACAAAAATATAATTTTTAATTTATGTTCAATATATTGTAACTAATTACTATTATAGTTTTGCATACATATGTTATATATACAATAATATATAAAAACAAACAAAAAACAAAATGAGCCTATAGAAAAACAACTATACCGCTGATATATCTGCATACATACAGATAGATGGTGATATTCAGAAATGTCAGCAAGTTTCTTGTCAATAATCAGAGATGCTACAATAGTCCATTTACATACATACAAATATATATATAGCAACAAATTATAAGTGAAATCTAAAACAGAAATTTCATCCAAATCGGGATTGTAATTATTTTACGTTTGTTTAAGACCAACAAATAAAATGCTTTTGCGGCGGAGTAACAATTAAATGAAAAATTTTTGTGCAAATATTTTATTTAGTTTTTTTTTTTAACAATTTCTCTCGGAGATTAAAACACCTTTTGCTCTGTGATATTTCAGTGTTTAACTCAACTAACAATAATAAGATTTTTTTTTATCTCCCAATAAAACAAAAGTAAGTAATGAAAAATGTGTGATTTCAAATTCTCATAAAACACACAGATCTGAGTATGGGACAGGAAACATTACAGCATATGCTGAATATCAAACAGATTTTATTAAAATATACATACATACCTATTATCTTAAAAAAAACCAAAACAAATCACAAAGGAAAATGCGAAATAATAAAATATGATGTATTGAAACCAAACACTGAATGTTTAAATTAAAGGAACTCAACAAAAACTAAAATTTATTACAACAACAACAAAAACAAAATCGTATGAAATAATCCAACAATAATTTAAGTAGAACTAATCATCAAGGCAAACTATAAGAATATCCTAATTAAATTCATTAATAAAAATCTTGAAAAAAAAAAAAAACAAAACAAACAAAACCCCGTTGCTAAGGAATATAAAATTTCCTAACAGCAGAAGGAGCAGCTTCCAATGAAGGGGGAGTACAAGTGTAAGTATAAAACATATAAATATCCCAGCAAATACATAATGTTTGTGTAAGTTACCACATACAAACAATAATTAATACTACTTAAAACTTGAAAATAAAGAACCTCTGCGTTTTGTAGCAAATATTATGGTGTATTTTTATTTGAAAGCAGTAGCAACAGGTCTTAACTAAAATGTCATGGCTCCATCCAAAAACATGAGACTATCCACAGCGGATATGGCCAAATCAACATCTCGTTTTTGTATTGTCTTTTTCTTTGCTTGTGCCGTAAATGTATAAGATTCCACACCCAGAGATCGTATAAAAAGTTCTGTGGCACGGGTAACCAAAAACACAGCTTCATTGGAGGCAATATGCAAATCTGGATCCAGTTTCATTATGTTGCGTACACGCGTTAGGGGTAATTGAAAAAGTTTTTCTTCATTGCTAGCAGCTGCTGCTGCTGCCACCGTTGTACTTTTAGATATATTGCCTAGGGAGGAAATGGTGATAAAATGTTAAAATTTGTGTGGGAAAAAAAGGTAAAAAGTAAGCATTTGGTGATGGAAGCAAGCAAGCTATAGGTTACCAAAGCTTTTTATACCCACCACTATAGAAAGGGAGGGGGTGTACTTATCTAGTCATTCCGTTTGTAATACTTCGATATGTAGATCTATGACCCCATAAAGTATATATATTCTTGATCTTCTCGACATCCCGAGTCGATCTATCCATGTCCGTCCCTCTGTTGAAATCAGCGGTCGAACGTGTGAAGCTAGCCGCTTGAAATTTTGCATAGATACTTAATATTGAGGTATTTCGTTGGGGATTGCAAATGGGCCATATCGGTCTAAATTTGGATATAGCTCCCATAAAAACCGATCTCCAGATTTGACTTATTGAGCCCCTGGAAGTCGCAATTGTTGTCAAATTTGGCTACAATTTTGCACGTATTATTCTGTTATGAATTCCAACAACTGTTCCAAGTACTTTTCAAATCGGTTAAAAACCCTGATATAATAAACCCATCTCCCGATTTGACTTCTTGAGCCCCTAGAAGCCTCAGTTTTCATTCGATTTGCCTGAAATTTTGTACATAATGTTCTGTTATGATTTCAACAATTGTGCCAAGAACGGTCCCAATCGGTCTATAATCTGATATAGCTCCCATATAAACCGATCTCCCGATTTGTCTTCCTGAGCCCCTAAAAGCCTCAATTTTCATTCGATTTGGCTGAAATTTAGCAAATAGCGTTATGACTTCCAACAATCGTACCAAAAACGGTCCAATTCGGTCAAGAACCTAATATAGGTCCCGTATAAAACGATCGCCCGATATGAATTCTTGAACTATTACAGGCAGCGATTTTTATCCGATTTGGCTAAAATTTTGCATATAGTGTTCTGTAATGACTTTCAATAACTGTGCCAAGTATGATCCAAATCCCAAGATTCGGCCCGGCCGAACTTAGTTCGCTTTTACTTGTTTTGCTTGAAGACGATGAAGAAGCCATTAAGGAGCCCTTTGATACCGAAACCTCTTCGCAGAGGGGAGGGAGCCTTCTCTAATACTTATAAATGATGTTGTTGTTGTAGCCACATTTGCATGGGGAGGTGATGATCCTCGTCAAATTCTTTTAGGCGGGCAAGCTCGTTCCGGTCTATACGACCGATCGCCGCATGAACATGACGGCTATTGGTTATTTAAAGGCGTCAATAATCGCCTTGTCGTATCGAGCTGCGCAGGAACTCAGTATTTAAGCTAGAACCGGTGCCACCGGCCTCTCACTGAAACTTTCGATACTGCTGATTGTCCGTATGCAGCTACTCCGTATGGAGCATTCCACTATCCGCAACTTTTGGACGCCCCCGGCAGCTCCCAGCTGAGCTTGTTAATTTTTTCTGAGCAATAACGCAACATTTTTAGGCAATAATTTGAAATTTTGCTTAAAGCTTTCGTTATTTTCGTTCCATCAAGTGCTTTCCGGATTTCTAAACCTCCGAAGGTTTTGGAACAATACCTACTTTGAGTTTCCTCTGTATTTGCCATGTCCTCTTCAGTAGGTGCTGCATCATCCGCACTTTCCTCTATGGGCAAGTCTTCATGATCGTTGGCATCGGCTTCTTCTACCACATAATCTTGTTCCAGCTCAGAAATGATTTCCTCGGAGAAATCTTCCGCAAAAAGGTCTTCACTAGCCATTATTTACAAACAAATAGAAAGATGTATGAATAAAACTAAAAAGAAAAACAACTTAAAGGCGCGATGCCGGTGGTCGTCGTACAATGCTTGGCCAATTCAATTTCACTCTTAACGGCGTTTGAACAGCGAATGTAGGACGGCGTTAGCTGAAATTCATTGCGGCTTTAACTGATAAAGGTCTGGTTATGCAAACGTATGTAGCGTAAACGTTTCTGTTAAAGACCGGTATGCAGCTGTTTACGAAATTTTCGTTGTCATAACATGGTGGATTTAAAAAGGTGGTCTCACGCAAACGTTTGAAAACAGACGGCCAGTTTGACGGTATTAAGATGTCAATTCTGTGTAAACACAGACATTAAAACATGTAATTTTTTTGCACGTTCTCTTTGTGTTTCGTTTTTTTCTTTAGTTGTGTTGAGAACAATGTCATGTTTGAAATGACATATTGATGGCGAGATGGTGGATTGCACCATACGATTTGTGGTTGTTGTACAAATGGGACCTTTAATTGTTTTGCCATGTTGTCATACGAAATGAACTGACATTGCTAAATTTGCCGATGAACATTCCTTTAAGGAACGGGCAAACTTCTCATAAGGGTTGTAACTCTGTTCATCTTTTCGAGTGAACAACTGTCAATAACAACTGAAATATAAAAAAATTAAAAATGAAAGATTCGTGAAAAATTGAATTGTTTTTTTTTAGGCAAAGGACTTAAAAATAATAAAACACAATTTATCCCAGTGTAATATGATGGGAGGATTGTACAAATTAAACAATATAAATTATTATTAAATTATGATATTTTGTTGAAGTTTTTCACAACTACTCTGAAAGTTGAATAGAGAAGAGAGAACTAAGATACATTTATTACGGGTAGGAGCATATCATCAGCAACAAAATGTCAAATACCCTGTGGCACTTGAATAACCGCTGAAATTCTTAATTGTTTCCGATTGCACTGCATTTATTGTTTTCTCTATTTTATATACTTTTTCTCAAATAAATAAAGAAAAACGAACCACTGAAACCAATAAGATGCCGTCAATAGTTTCAATTATTGTAACTATTTGGTTGCCCAAAAAGTAATTGCGGATTTTTAAAAAGAAAGTAAATGCATTTTTAATAGAACTTAGAATGAACTTTAATCAAATATACTTTTTTACACTTTTTTTCTAAAGCAAGTTAAAAGTAACAGCTGATAACTGACAGAAGAAAGAATGCAATTACAGAGTCACAAGCTGTGAGAAAATTTGCCAACGCGGACTATATGAAAAATCGGCAATTACTTTTTGGGCAACCCAATATAATAGTTTTTTTTTGCCATTTTCCTCACTATAAGCAGAGTACTACTTGACAGCATTCCGTCTGAACGAAGCCGAACAGAATACCCAGCTTATCTGCTAAAACATTCTTCAGTTGTGAACGACCCTTGTTTAAATTCTAATTAGTGTTGCCACTTAAGTCAGCTGTTAGCAAAACATCATCCCCTATGAATGATGGCAGCAATGGCTGAATAAAAATTTTACGCTTATCAACACTGAAATATCTTGCGGATTTGTAATGCTTAACAGCACTGACAATTTTTAAAAGAAGAAGAAGCAGCGACTAATATCCTTCCTTGGTTTTGGATTTTTATGTATTTTATTAATTTTTGACATTACACAAGCAGTCAGTGCGTTAAAATCACATGAAAATTAAAAAAAATTGCCGAAATTAAAAAAAGAGTTACACAATAAGGCGTGTAGAAGTATCACACGATCTGGTTTAATTATAACTAATCAAGCTTTTCCGGGTTTTCGTACATCATACTGTGGTGGTGGTGCGCTGCTGCTTGCTTTGTAACAAATGGCGGAAAACGGTATGCGTGTGGAGTCTAGTGATAGTGGGGGTGTTAGTGTAAATGGTCATCTGCACGACAATGCCGTTGACCATGGGAGCGTGGAGAAGTCATCGCCGCGTTTAAGTGAAGCTGCCCAGAAGTATATGCAAGAGTTGTTGGTGGAACGTTCCAAATTGGAAAACACTTTTCCATTGGCTGTGAAACTAATCGATGAAGGTGATTGATTGATTGATACTGCTATTGTCGAACGACGGAGTGTATATTAATGTTATGTTGTCCTTGATTCTCGTCCATTAGCTCTGGAGAGGGTTCAATTGAATGGCCGCATTCCGGCTAGAGAACAATATGCTGATGTCTACCAACAACGTACCATAAAATTAACCCAAAAGGTTCATGTGCCTATAAAAAATAAAAAGGTAAGTCTCACACACGTATCACATTATTTGGGAATGACCTTCAAAGATTTGTTTTTTTTTTTTTTTGGTATGTTTTCTTGGCATTTATGTTTTGTTGCTGGTTGGTGGTTGCAGTTTAACTATGTTGGCAAGTTATTGGGTCCCAAGGGTAATTCATTACGTCGCCTGCAAGAGGAGACCCAATGTAAAATAGTTATACTGGGTCGCTTTTCCATGAAGGATCGTGCCCGCGAAGAGGAATTACGCAACTCGGCTGATTTTAAATATGCCCACCTGAATTTACCACTGCATGTCGAAGTTTCTACTGTAGCTCCACCGGCTGAAGCATATGCGCGTATGGCATATGCTTTGGCAGAACTAAGACGTTACCTGATACCCGACAAACACGACGAGATACGCCAAGAACAATTTCGAGAACTGATGGAAGATCCTGAAGCAGCTAAAAAGATAACAATGCGCCAGCAAAGGCAACAGCAACAGCAGCAGCATCAGCAACAGAGTGGTCCCAATGGTGGCGGCAATGGTATGGGACCTCACGGCGGAGGAGGAGGCGGAAATGGTGGCGGCGTTGCAGGCAATGGCGGCGGTGGTGGCGGCCCTAACAACAATGGTCGTTCCAAATATCAACAGCCATCTCAACGCTATCATCACAATGATGAGACTGCTTACTATAGGCCCCATAACTCTTACCATCAAGTGAAACCTTATGTGCCAGGTAAATGAATATTTCAAACAATTTTAGCTGGGAAAGTGGGAACTTTTGTAATTGGTCCTCAATATAGCCATTGTAAGCCCACACTGTTGTGTTCTTGTATGTGACCAAAATTAGCATAAATTAGTTGGCATTTTAGCTGTATATACAGGGGAACCTTTACTTGTTAATGGACTGGACGTCGTTTTTCCGAAAAAAAGAGATCTTAGAAAACAGTCGTTCCAAAACCTTCGGTATACACGGATGAGAGCACAGCGTTGTCTGGACGTCTTTCAAGCGGAGGTCTTTGCAATCCTGAGGCTACTGGAGACGAATCAGTTCTGGGGCGGACGCCCGGGCGGACTGTTACGATATATGTGGAGAGTCAGGGGGCACTAAAGTTTTTGGTGTCGGGTTCTGTGAGAAGAGACTGGTTAGGCGTTTGATAGAACATCATGGTCAAAGTCACCAGGCTCTGGCAGGTCGCGGGCCATCAAAGAGGTGCTGAACTTGCCAAGAATGGATCGCTGATGAGCTGAGACATGCATCTGAATCAGTGAACACTTCCCTGTGCAAGTTTCTGTGCTCCTGCTTGCTTCCTTTCAGCAATAGCGTTGTCTTCTCGAAATCCGGATCTCCCTTAGGATTTTCGTCGTCCTGTCGACCGTTTCGCTGTTCCACAGCGTTCGTAGCCCACTCTCTTAACTCGGACTGCATTGATCCGCAAGGCTACGGTTTAAGTTTTTTGACGGCAGTTCTCTGGCCTTCACTGCCAAATCGACTGCTTTTTCATTCCCTCTTACTCCGTTATGGCCCCACACCCATTCTCAGAGATGGCGTTAATCTCTTTACACTCAAAGACTGTCCTAGTTTTTTGTCCTTATGATCAGTTTACTGTCCTTAAAGATGTTCACACTCGACGTCCTCGCGTTAGCACCATACCATCTCACGCATTCCATGATCACACGGATCCCCGCCTTTTTCATACCCTCTTACTCCGCTATGGCCCGACACCCAAACCGCGGGGATCGTCCCATTCTCAGAGAGGGCGTTAATCTTACACTCTAAGACTGTTCGTGACTTTACCGTCCTGGTTTTTATTGCGCTTATGGTCAGTTTACTGTCCGTAAAGATGTTCACACTCGACGTCCTCGCGTTAGCGCCTTACCATCTCACGCAGCAAACCCATGGCAGCCGGTTGTACGTACCGGATTGCCCTTCATCGGCAAGGGCTGCCGCCTCAGTGTACCACACACTGCTACTACAGCAAATAACAACCTTCTCACGCATTCCCTGATCGCACGGATCTCCGCTTGCGGGATCGTTGTTGTTGTTATAGCCACATTTGCATGTGGAGGTGGCAATCTCCGTCAGCTCTTATATGTGAGCAAGCTCGTTCAGGTCTATACGACCGATCGCCACAGGAACATGATGACCATTGGCTATTTATAGGCGCCAATATCTCGCCTTGTCGTATCGAGCATCATTGGCATTCAGTATTAAAGTCTCTCACTGAGGCTCTCCACTCGATATCGCTTATTGTCCGCGACTGCTATAGCAGCTACTCCGTATGCAGCATTCCACAATACGCAATCTGTGGACGCGGCCGGTTGCTTTTGGCTAAGCTTCTCGTGATAATGAAGAACAGCACACAGATTGGTGCATAAAGTTCCAGCCTGCGATGATAGGACCCTTGCAGGACCGTATTATGGTCAGGCAGTCTTAAACGGATCTCAATCCCTGGGTTTTCAATGTAGACCAGAAGAACACCACACAGATTGGTGCTAAAAATTCCAGCCTGCGTGATGCTAATAGGACCGTATTATAGTCAGGCAGTCTATAACTGATATCAGTCCCTGGGTTCTCAATGTAGAGCCCCAGGCCCATCTAACTTTGATACATCTAACATTGATCCATCCGTGTAACATGATCTTCCTAGGTTCCGTCAATCCAAGACTGTGCTGCTGGCAGCAGTGTCTCGCCTCAAGTGTCGCCTCAGGTAACCTCTTCCATTCCTTCCAGGTTTCAAAGAGATTTCCGTTCGCCGCGGGAACAGGGTGTGCTTTGGTTATTTAAAGACGCCAAGAACTCGCCTTGTCATATCGAGCATCATAGGCACTCAGTATTTGTGCAAAAGTCGTTGCAGCCCGAACTCTCATTGAGACTCTCGGCTCGATACTGCTAATTGTCCGCGACTGCTACAGCAGCTACTCCGTATGCAACATTCCGCAACCTGTGGACGCGGCCAGTTGCTTTTGGCTAAGCTTCTCGTGATAACAAAGAACAGCACAATCCCATGGCAGCCGGTTGTACGTACCGGATTGACCCGATGGAATCTTCATCGGCAAGGGCTGCCGCCTCAGTGTACGTGTTCGTCTTTTTTCGTCATGGGAGAGGCACATCCCGGAGTGCCTTCTCCGTATGCTTTTGGTCCGTGCCGGGATTGAAAAGAACCCCGGACCCTGGTTCTGTTCCGTTTGCCAGAACCGCCTTCATCATCGGTCAGTGTCGGTGAGGTGTAACAGGTGCTTGGAGTGGGTACATTTCCGTTCTTGCTCTGGCCTAACTTCGCTACGGGAGTATAGTCATACTGGCTATGTCGCTAGGTGCTGTGCGAACTCAGCCAGCAGTGGGTCACAAGCGTCGCCGTCGTCGCCTTCGGCGTCCTCGTCGTCGGACTATGTGACCCCCCGACCTCTCCCGTACGGCAATTTATGCAAAGACAGCACCCTAGCCCTACTATTGCCAGGCCAGTGTCGGGAAATGTATCGTTCCTGCAGTTAAACTGCAATGGACTGCGAGGCAAGATTGATGAGATTGTGGATTTTATGAGTCGGAAGAGCATATCGGTCGCAGCGATCCAGGAGACAAAGCTGACTAACACCTGCAGCTTGCACAGTTGTCACGGCTACAATGTGCTACGTAAGGATCGCTCAAGGAATGGAGGTGGGGGATTGGCCTTCGTTATACACCATTCCGTGCAGTATAGACCTATCTCGCCTGCGCTTGACGCTAGTGACCCATACATGGAATGTATGGGGGTAGCAGTCAAGTCTGGTACTGCCGAGATAGAGATATACAACGTGTATATACCGCCGGTTGGCAGCTGTGTCCCGATTAATGGCCAGGCCTACAGCCCCGACATAAGTGGGTTGCTATCTGGCCATAGTCGTCTGGTTCTGGGGGATTTCAATGCACATCACTCGTCATGGCATTCTCCCCTAGGCAACGACCAGCGTGGCATAGCTTTGGCAGAGCAGATAGATAGCTCCACGTTTTGCACGGTGAATGAGGATGCCCCCACTAGGATTACGAGGAGGTGCAGCAGCTCGCCAGACATCTCAATCGCATCCCCTGATCTCCTGAGTGACGTATCCTGGCAAGCCGTCATCTCTTTGGGGTCAGACCACCTCCCCATAATCCTCACCATCGACCGACCACCCGACTTCATAACCTCTGAGCGCCGAACGTTCATCAACTATAAGAAGGCCAATTGGACTGGCTTCAGAGAGTATACCAATCGCCGCTTCAATGAACTGCCACCCCCCTCTGATGTGCTTGTGGCCGAGAGGAAATTCCGAGACATCATCAACGCAGCAGCCGCTCGCTTTATTCCAGCCGGTCGAATACCGCAAGTGCGACCCAATTTCCCGGCGCAAGCAGTGGTACTCGCAGACGAGCGTGATGGGATTCGTGCTATGGACCCCGCTAACCCCAGAATCAGCGAGCTGAATCTGGAAATAAACAGGGTAGTCAACGAACATAAGCGGAATTTGTGGCTGGAACACTTGGAGCAATGTAACTTAGGCACCGGTGCAGGCAAATTGTGGGCCACTGTTAAGTCTCTCTCGAACCCCGGTAGACGGGACGACAGGACCTCAGTCACTTTTGGCGAGTTAACCGTGACTGATCCGAAGAGATGCGCCAGGTTGTTCAACCGTCAATTTATCGTGCATCCCGAGAGAGACAGGGCAAGGAGGAGAGCCATTCGCCGTATTCGTGGTCTCCGAGCCGATGAACAGCCATCACAATTTACCGTGGGCGAAGTTACGAATGTCATCCGTGGCGCCAAATCTTCCAAGGCGTTGGGCCCCGACGGAATCTCTACATTGATGCTGAAGAATCTGGATTTACCTGGAGTTGAGTACCTTACCACTGTCCTTAACCTGTCATTGAACACTCTTATAGTTCCCGATGTCTGGAAAATGGGCAGAGTGATCCCGCTACTGAAGCCTGGTAAAGACCCGAGTTTGGGGGAGTCGTACAGACCGATCTCCCTTCTCTCACCAGTGGCTAAGACGCTTGAGGCATTACTCCTCCCGAGCCTCGTAGGAGAATTTCCATTCGCCGAGCATCAACACGGATTTCGGAGACTGCACAGCACAACAACAGCTTTGCATGCCATCACCACACACATTTGCCGTGGCTTCAATCAACCCAGGCCATGTGATAGGACGGTCCTCGTGGCATTGGACCTATCGAAGGCATTCGACACGGTCAGCCATGCCAAATTATTTGAGGACATCGCCAACACGTCCCTCCAGCCAGGCCTTAAACGTTGGGTCGCGAATTATCTGTGTGGCCGCCAGTCATTTGTGGAATTTAGGGATAAGAAGTCAAAACACCGTAGAGTGAAACAGGGAGTTCCCCAAGGCGGGGTGATATCTCCGGCTCTGTTTAACCTCTACCTTTCCTCCATCCCACCTCCTCCAGACGGCATAGAGATCGTATCATATGCGGACGACTGTACGATCTTGGCATCAGGCCCCCCACCCATTGATGACATCTGCGATAGGTTGAACGTCTACCTCAACGAGCTTGCCTCATATTTCGCTGCAAGAAATCTGAAGATATCCGCCACCAAATCTTCAGCCACACTGTTCACTACAAATACGCGTGAGGTGAATTCTGAGCTGACTGTGATGGTCGATGGAGAATTGATTCCGACCATCAAGTGTCCCAAAATACTTGGCGTCACATTTGACAGCTCCTACACTTTCTCCCCACATGCCACAGCAATCTGCAATAAAGTCAAAAGTAGAAACAAGGTCCTCAAGTCACTCGCTGGCAGCACTTGGGGTGCAGACAAAGAAACCTTGTTGACCACGTACAAAGCAATTGGCCGGTCTGTGGTAAGTTATGCAGCGCCAGTGTGGTCACGTCAGCTTTGTGACACGCAGTGGAATAATATTCAGATCTGTCAGAATGCCGCCCTCCGAACTGCGACGGGCTGCCTCCTTAGTTCTCATGTGGACCACCTCCACCAGGAGACAAAGATCCTACCAGTGCGAAGACATAACTACATGCTGTCTAAGCAATACCTTTTGGGCTGTTATCGCAGAAATCATCCAAATCATCATCTTGTGGATAGATACCCACCGCCCAGAAGCCTTAAGGTAGATCTACATGATCTAGAGCGTGAGGTCCAGCGCTACAAGAGAGAACCTCTAGATCAAGCGGCATATCAAGCGGGTCTGAACAACATTCATGCAGACACGGTAGCAGACGCGTTAACTGGCTACCGGGTGAATGTAGTCCTTGGAGTACGACCGCCACCCATTGCACCCGAAGAAATCGACCTCCCCCGGCAAACCAGAGTGATTCTGGCTCAACTACGTTCCGGCAGATGCAGCCGCCTCAATTCCCACAGAGCTAGGATTGATGCCGACGTGCAAGATGTATGTCCCGACTGTAACCAGGGACCGCACGATACACGTCACCTGTTTAACTGCCCGGCCAGACCCACTCGACTCAGACCCAGATCCCTGTGGACGCACCCCATCTTAGTCGCGGAGTTCATGGGTCTTGACACTCAACAGAATCAAGCAGACGAAAGATAGTACACAATAAACTGCTACAACAACAACAACAACAAAGAACAGCACACAGATTGGTGCTTAAAGTTCCAGCGTGCGTGATGCTTATAGGACCCTTGCAGTACCGTATTATGGTCAGTCAGTCTAAAACAGATCTCAGTCCCTTGGTTCTTAATGTAGACCCCCAGACCCACTCTGTTATCTAACTTTGATCCATCCGTGTAACATGATCTTCCAGATGACAATACTAGGGTTCCGTCAATCCAAGACTGTGCCGCTGGCACAGTATCCGATCGGTATCCGATCGGAAACCTCTTTAATTCCTTCCAGGTTTCCGTTCGGCTAGAGGGAAGAGGTGTGACACTGCGGCACTCCGTTCGCACTTGGCTTTATCATAGGAACTGAGCTCCTATTTGTGTGGTGTTCACGAGAAGTTCAGTTGAGAGCTTCCGGACTCATCCACAGATGGCAGATAGAGGAATTGAGTGCCTGACATACACACCTGATATGCCTGTGACGCTCAATGTGAAAAGGCGTGTTATTGCCGCCTTTAAATAACGAATCGCATCATATAGAATTTGAATGGGACACCTTTCAGCAATATGTGAGAAGTTTGGCCTCAATTTCATAGTGGAATGTTCATGGGTAAATTTGGATTTGCAATCCGAGTCTACCTACTAGTATTGAAAGGCTCAAAGGCCACCGTAGCTCAGAGGTTAGCTAGTCCGCCTATGACGCTAAACGCCTGGGTTTAAATCCTGGCGAAACCATCTTAAAAAAATATTTCAGCTGTGGTTTTCCCGTCCTAAAAACCATGGCATAGTACCTTTGTGAGGTACTATGCCATGTAAAACTTCTCTCCAAAGAGGTGTCGCACTGCGGCACGCCGTTCGGACTCGGCTACAAAAAGGAGGCCCATTATCATTGAGGTTAAACTTGAATCGGACTGCACTCATTGATAGGTGAGAAGTTTGCCCATGTTCCTTAGTGGAATGTTCATGGGCAAAGTTTGCATTTGCATTGTATAGCCGGCTTTGCCTGACTTTAGGCCATGCCTTGCTTGTTTTAATTGACTTTTCTTATTTGGCAATCTTTTCTCTTGCAGGTAATCAACGTATGCATTCAGCCATGCCGCCTACTGCTACTATTGTGGGCGCCTCTCCTACCGGTATGCCCGTTGTAAATGCTGCCAACTACAGTGGGCGTGGCCATGGTATGAGTCCAGCCGCAGCGGTGGGCATCAATCCCAATATAAGATATCGAACATCCCAAATGCCGCCATATCAACAATACGCCAAGAAATAATACTGCTGAAAGTCCTCCCCCCCACAACCAATGGTGTTGTATGTTTGTGTGTGTTTTTGTTTAACAGATCTACTACTACTACTACTACATGTGTTGAAAAGTGTTTTGTTTTATTATTATGTTTTTAATCGCTTAGGTTTTCTTGTCCTTTTTATTATTGTTGATTTTATTTTTAGTTTTTTTTTAATGTATTTTATTCAAAACATGACCATTTAAGTTGGCTTTTAATATTTTTTTCTAATATTATTTTATAATTTGGTATACAAACATACTTCTTTTGTCCTCTATATATTATGTATAATTTTTTTTTAATTTTTGTTATACTACGAGAGCGAAGATTTACCGAGAGAGAGAGAGAGAGAGAGAGAAAGAGTTACTTGTGTACATTGTACATTGAATGTGTGTACATAAAACAACAAATGTTAGTAATACTTTAAAGTAGAAATCACATGCATTATAAACGCAAAACATAACCACACCAACAACAGAAGGTGGCAACAACAACAACAACCTAGAGATCACACATTACAACACTAACTCCATAAAACATACATGCATACATACATACTACTATCAGCATACTACAACACTTTATAAAGGTATAAGTATACATATATATATTTATATACATAATATGTATACATACAAACATACATACATACATAGATATTTTTAGAGACCACATTGGCCATGCAGTTCTGTTCATATTTTTTTCTCTTTAGAATAAAACTGCATGGCTATTTTGTTTATTGTTTTTAATTTTTAATTTTTTTTTATTAATTATTATGATTTTTTTTCTCTTCTCATCGTTTGTAATGACATTCGTTTTAGACGTATATACATCCATATATATATATAACATATATATGCAACATAATAATTTTTATGTACGTATATTGCACACATGTGTATGTGTGTGTATGTACGTGCGTTTATTCATGTGTGTTGTCTGTTTCATTTTCTTTTTTATTTAAAATAAGTAAGAAATGAAATGTAATAATTATTTTGAATAATTTAAGCGTTGATGATGGTTAAAACCAAAAAAAAAACATAAACATAAACAAAAACAAAAACGAAAAACACAGTTTAAAAACAAATCAACCGAAAAGGCGTCAACTGTATCCTTTCTAGGGTTTGTATTTTTCTTTTTGAAATTTTCGAAAAAAAACTGCAGTTACCACATACCTTGTTTTGAAACATAACAAATATGGAAAAAAAACACTGATAAACTACGAGTGTATAAACATAATAATTATAATAAAAAATATACAAAAATATATTTTCCAAACATTGTAGTTAAAAAATAATAAAAATCCTCAAAATATTCATGTTGTATTAAGGAAACACAGAACACAGTTACTTTGGCATGTTGATGAGACCGACTGCAAAGGGTGAGGCCAAAACTTTGTAAGTATGGCAAAAATTGAATCTTCTAGGTGCCGCAAAAGACTAAACGGGATATCAGAAAACTAGGTTCAACATTTCAATTCAAATCGGATGGCAATTGCAGCTTCCGGATCAGGTTATAAACCGATTGTACCGTAAATTTTTAACCAACTAGGAAAACTATTGGGGTTTCTAGGAGCTAAAGAAGTGGTGGATGGTGATGAATATAAAAAACAATTTAGCCAAATCCCACAAAAATTGCGGCTTCTAGAGGCTTAAGAAGTTAAATCCGGTGATCGGTTTATATGGCAGCTATAGCAGGTTATAGACCGATTTGGAACGTACTTGGCACAGTTGTTGAAAGTCATAACATAACACTACAAGCAAAATTTCAGCCAAATCGGACAAAAATTGCTGCTTCCAGGGGCACAAGAAGTCAAATCGGGAGATCGGTTTATATGGGAGCTACATCAGGTTATAGAACGATTTGGAGCGTACTTCATAACAGAGCATGACGTGCAAAATTTCAGTCAAATCGGATGAAAATTGAGTCTTCCAGGGGCTTAAGAAGTCAAATCGGGAGAACGGTTCATATGGGAGCAATATCAGGTTGTAGACTGATTTAGACCGTACCTGACACCGATGTTGGAAGCCATTACAGAACACAACATGCAAAATTTCTGCCAAATCGGATGAAAATTGCGGCTTCTAGGGGTTTAAGAAGTTAAATTGGGAGATCGGTTTATATGGGAGCTATATCAGGTTATAGACCGACTATGACCGTACTCGGCACAGTTGATGGAAGTCATAACAGAACACTACATGCAAAATTTTAGCCAAATCGGACAAATATTGCGGCTTCCAGGGGCTCAAGAAGTCAAATCGGGAGATCGGTTTAGATGGGAGCTATACCAGGTTATAGAACGATTAAGACATACTAGAACACCACATGTTAAATTTCAGCCATATCGGATAAAAAGCGCGGCTTATAAGGGTTCAAGAAGTCAAATCGGAAGATCGCTTTATATGGAAGCTACATCAGGTTTTAGACCGATTTCGACCGTACCTGGCACTATTGTCGGAAGTTATAACCGAACACAACATGCAAAATTTCAGCCATATCGGACAAAAATTGCGGCTTCCAGGGATTCAAGAATCAAATCCGGAGATCGGTTCATATGGGAGCTATATTAGGTTATAGACCGATTTAGACCGGACTTGGCACAGTCATTGAGAGTCATAACAGAATAGTACATGGAAAATTTCAGCCAAATCGGACTAAAATTGCGGCTTCCAGGGCCTCAAGAAGTCAAAACGGGTGATCGGTTTATATGGGAGCTATATCAGGTTATAGACGATTTAGACCATACTTGGCACAGTTGTTGAAAGTCACAAGAGAACACTATGTGCAAAAATTCAGCAAAGACGGATGAAAATTGAGGCTTCCAGAGGCTCAAGAAGTTAAATCGAGAGATCGGTTTATATGGGAGCTATATCAGGTTATATACCGATTGGGACCGTACTTGACACAGTTGTTGGAAGTCATAACCGAACACTACATGCAAAATTTCAGCCAAATCGGACAACAATTGCGGCTTCCAGACAAAATTTCTTACAGAAATGAAATTTTGACAAAATTTCTTACAGAAATGAAATTTTGACAAAATTTCTTACAGAAATGAAATTTTGACAAAATTTCCTATAGAAATGAAATTTTGACAAAATTTCCTAAGAAATGAAATTTTGACAAAATTTCCTATAGAAATGAAATTTTGACAAAATTTCCTATAGAAATGAAATTTTGACAAAATTTCCTATAGAAATGAAATTTTGACAAAATTTCCTATAGAATTGAAATTTTGACAAAATTTCCTATAGAAATGAAATTTTGACAAAATTTCCTATAGAAATGAAATTTTGACAAAATTTCCTATAGAAATGAAATTTTGACAAAATTTCCTATAGAAATGAAATTTTGACAAAATTTCCTATAGAAATGAAATTTTGACAAAATTTCCTATAGAAATGAAATTTTGACAAAATTTCCTATAGAAATAAAATTTTGACAAAATTTCCTATAGAAATGAAATTGTGCAAAATTTTTGATAGAAATGAAATTTTGACAAAATTTCCTATAGAAATGAAATTGTGACAAAATTTCCTATAGAAATGAAATTTTGACAAAATTTCCTATAGAAATGAAATTTTGACAAAATTTCCTATAGAAATGAAATTTTGACAAAATTTCCTATAGAAATGAAATTTTGACAAAATTTCCTATAGAAATGAAATTTTGACAAAATTTCCTATAGAAATGAAATTTTGACAAAATTTCTTATAAAAATGAAATTTAGACAATATTTCCTATAGAAATGAAATTTTGACAAAATTTCCTATAGAAATGAAATTTTGACAAAATTTCCTATAGAAATGAAATTTTGACAAAATTTCCTATAGAATTGAAATTTTGACAAAATTTCCTATAGAAATGAAATTTTGACAAAATTTCCTATAGAATTGAAATTTTGACAAAATTTCCAATAGAATTGAAATTTTGACAAAATTTCCTATAGAATTGAAATTTTGACAAAATTTCCTATAGAAATGAAATTTTGACAAAATTTGCTATAGAATTGAAATTTTAACAAAATTTCCTATAGAAATGAAATTTTGACAAAATTTCCTATAGAAATGAAATTTTGACAAAATTTCCTATAGAAATGAAATTTTGACAAAATATCCTATAGAATTGAAATTTTGACAAAATTTCCTATAGAATTGAAATTTTGACAAAATTTCCAATAGAATTGAAATTTTGACAAAATTTCCTATAGAATTGAAATTTTGACAAAATTTCCTATAGAATTGAAATTTTGACAAAATTTCCTATAGAATTGAAATTTTGACAAAATTTCCTATAGAATTGAAATTTTGACAAAATTTCCTATAGAAATGAAATTTTGACAAAATTTCCTATAGAAATGAAATTTTGACAAAATTTCCTATAGAAATGAAATTTTGACAAAATTTCCTATAGAAATGAAATTTTGACAAAATTTCCTATAGAAATGAAATTTTGACAAAATTTCCTATAGAAATGAAATTTTGACAAAATTTCCTATAGAAATGAAATTTTGACAAAATTTCCTATAGAATTGAAATTTTGACAAAATTTCCTATAGAATTGAAATTTTGACAAAATTTCCTATAGAATTGAAATTTTGACAAAATTTCCTATAGAATTGAAATTTTGACAAAATTTCCTATAGAAATGAAATTTTGACAAAATTTCCTATAGAATTGAAATTTTGACAAAATTTCCTATAGAATTGAAATTTTGACAAAATTTCCTATAGAATTGAAATTTTGACAAAATTTCCTATAGAAATGAAATTTTGACAAAATTTCCTATAGAATTGAAATTTTAACAAAATTTCCTATAGAATTGAAATTTTAACAAAATTTCCTATAGAAACGAAATTTTGACAAAATATCCTATAGAAATGAAATTTTGACAAAATTTCCTATAGAAATGAAATTTTGACAAAATTTCCTATAGAAATGAAATTTTGACAAAATTTCCTATAGAATTAAAATTTTGACAAAATATCCTATAGAAATAAAATTTTGTCAAAATTTCCTATAGAAATAACAAAATTTCCTTTAGAAATGAAATTTTGACGAAATTTCCCATAGAAATGAAATTTTGACAAAATTTCCTATAGAATTGAAATTTTGACAAAATTTCCTATAGAATTGAAATTTTGACAAAATTTCCTATAGAATTGAAATTGTGACAAAATTTCCTATAGAAATGAAATTTTGACAAAATTTCCTAAAGAAATAAAATTTTGAGGAAATTTCCTAAAGAAATGAAATTTTGACAAAATTTCCTATAGAATTGAAATTTTGACAAAATTTCCTATAGAAATGAAATTTTGACAAAATTTCCTATAGAAATGAAATTTTGACAAAATTTCCTATAGAAATAAAATTTTGACAAAATTTCCTATAGAATTGAAATTTTGACAAAATTTCCTATAGAATTGAAATTTTGACAAAATTTCCTAAAGATGAAATTTTGACAAAATTTCCTAAAGATGAAATTTTGATAAAATTTCCTATAGAAATGAAATTTTGACAAAATTTCCTATAGAAATGAAATTTTGACAAAATTTCCTATAGAAATGAAATTTTGACAAAATTTCCTATAGAATTGAAATTTTAACAAAATTTCCTATGGAAATGAAATTTTGACAAAATTTCCTATAGAAATGAAATTTTGACAAAATTTCCTATAGAAATGAAATTTTGACAAAATATCCTATAGAAATGAAATTTTGACAAAATATCCTATAGAATTGAAATTTTGACAAAATTTCCTATAGAATTGAAATTTTGACAAAATTTCCTATAGAATTGAAATTTTGACAAAATTTCCTATAGAATTGAAATTTTGACAAAATTTTCTATAGAAATGAAATTTTGACAAAATTTCCTATAGAAATGAAATTTTGACAAAATTTCCTATAGAAATGAAATTTTGACAAAATTTCCTATAGAAATGAAATTTTGACAAAATTTCCTATAGAAATGAAATTTTGACAAAATTTCCTATAGAAATGAAATTTTGACAAAATTTCCTATAGAAATGAAATTTTGACAAAATTTCCTATAGAAATGAAATTTTGACATAATTTCCTATAGAAATAAAATTTTGACAAAATTTCCTATAGAAATGAAATTGTGACAAAATTTCCTATAGAAATGAAATTTTGACAAAATTTCCTATAGAAATGAAATTTTGACAAAATTTCCTATAGAAATGAAATTTTGACAAAATTTCCTATAGAAATGAAATTTTGACAAAATTTCCTATAGAAATGAAATTTTGACAAAATTTCCTATAGAAATGAAATTTTGACAAAATTTCCTATAGAAATGAAATTTTGACAAAATATCCTATAGAATTGAAATTTTGACAAAATTTCCTATAGAATTGAAATTTTGACAAAATTTCCTATAGAAATGAAATTTTGACAAAATTTCCTATAGAAATGAAATTTTGACAAAATTTCCTATAGAATTGAAATTTTGACAAAATTTCCTATAGAAATGAAATTTTGACAAAATTTCCTATAGAATTGAAATTTTGACAAAATTTCCAATAGAATTGAAATTTTGACAAAATTTCCTATAGAATTGAAATTTTGACAAAATTTCCTATAGAAATGAAATTTTGACAAAATTTCCTATAGAATTGAAATTTTAACAAAATTTCCTATAGAAATGAAATTTTGACAAAATTTCCTATAGAAATGAAATTTTGACAAAATTTCCTATAGAAATGAAATTTTGACAAAATATCCTATAGAATTGAAATTTTGACAAAATTTCCTATAGAATTGAAATTTTGACAAAATTTCCAATAGAATTGAAATTTTGACAAAATTTCCTATAGAATTGAAATTTTGACAAAATTTCCTATAGAATTGAAATTTTGACAAAATTTGCTATAGAATTGAAATTTTGACAAAATTTCCTATGGAATTGAAATTTTGACAAAATTTCCTATAGAAATGAAATTTTGACAAAATTTCCTATAGAAATGAAATTTTGACAAAATTTCCTATAGAAATGAAATTTTGACAAAATTTCCTATAGAAATGAAATTTTGACAAAATTTCCTATAGAAATGAAATTTTGACAAAATTTCCTATAGAAATGAAATTTTGACAAAATTTCCTATAGAATTGAAATTTTGACAAAATTTCCTATAGAATTGAAATTTTGACAAAATTTCCTATAGAATTGAAATTTTGACAAAATTTCCTATAGAATTGAAATTTTGACAAAATTTCCTATAGAATTGAAATTTTGACAAAATTTCCTATAGAATTGAAATTTTGACAAAATTTCCTATAGAAATGAAATTTTGACAAAATTTGCTATAGAATTGAAATTTTAACAAAATTTCCTATAGAAATGAAATTTTGACAAAATATCCTATAGAAATGAAATTTTGACAAAATATCCTATAGAATTGAAATTTTGACAAAATTTCCTATAGAATTGAAATTTTGACAAAATTTCCTATAGAATTGAAATTTTGACAAAATTTCCTATAGAATTGAAATTTTGACAAAATTTTCTATAGAAATGAAATTTTGACAAAATTTCCTATAGAAATGAAATTTTGACAAAATTTCCTATAGAAATGAAATTTTGACAAAATTTCCTATAGAAATGAAATTTTGACAAAATTTCCTATAGAAATGAAATTTTGACAAAATTTCCTATAGAATTGAAATTTTGACAAAATTTCCTATAGAAATGAAATTTTGACAAAATTTCCTATAGAAATGAAATTTTGACAAAATTTCCTATAGAAATGAAATTTTGACAAAATTTCCTATAGAAATGAAATTTTGACAAAATTTCCTATAGAAATGAAATTTTGACAAAATTTCCTATAGAAATGAAATTTTGACAAAATTTCCTATAGAATTGAAATTTTGACAAAATTTCCTATAGAATTGAAATTTTGACAAAATTTCCTAAAGATGAAATTTTGACAAAATTTCCTAAAGATGAAATTTTGATAAAATTTCCTATAGAAATGAAATTTTGACAAAATTTCCTATAGAAATGAAATTTTGACAAAATTTCCTATAGAAATGAAATTTTGACAAAATTTCCTATAGAAATGAAATTTTGACAAAATTTCTTATAAAAATGAAATTTAGACAATATTTCCTATAGAAATGAAATTTTGACAAAATTTCCTATAGAAATGAAATTTTGACAAAATTTCCTATAGAAATGAAATTTTGACAAAATTTCCTATAGAATTGAAATTTTGACAAAATATCCTATAGAAATGAAATTTTGACAAAATTTCCTATAGAAATGAAATTTTGACAAAATTTCCTATAGAAATGAAATTTTGACAAAATTTCCTATAGAATTAAAATTTTGACAAAATATCCTATAGAAATAAAATTTTGTCAAAATTTCCTATAGAAATAACAAAATTTCCTTTAGAAATGAAATTTTGACGAAATTTCCCATAGAAATGAAATTTTGACAAAATTTCCTATAGAATTGAAATTTTGACAAAATTTCCTATAGAATTGAAATTTTGACAAAATTTCCTATAGAATTGAAATTGTGACAAAATTTCCTATAGAAATGAAATTTTGACAAAATTTCCTAAAGAAATAAAATTTTGAGGAAATTTCCTAAAGAAATGAAATTTTGACAAAATTTCCTAAAGAAATGAAATTTTGACAAAATTTCCTATAGAATTGAAATTTTGACAAAATTTCCTATAGAAATGAAATTTTGACAAAATTTCCTATAGAAATGAAATTTTGACAAAATTTCCTATAGAAATAAAATTTTGACAACATTTCCTATAGAATTGAAATTTTGACAAAATTTCCTATAGAATTGAAATTTTGACAAAATTTCCTAAAGATGAAATTTTGATAAAATTTCCTATAGAAATGAAATTTTGACAAAATTTCCTATAGAAATGAAATTTTGACAAAATTTCCTATAGAAATGAAATTTTGACAAAATTTCCTATAGAATTGAAATTTTAACAAAATTTCCTATGGAAATGAAATTTTGACAAAATTTCCTATAGAAATGAAATTTTGACAAAATTTCCTATAGAAATGAAATTTTGACAAAATTTCCTATAGAAATGAAATTTTGACAAAATATCCTATAGAATTGAAATTTTGACAAAATTTCCTATAGAATTGAAATTTTGACAAAATTTCCTATAGAATTGAAATTTTGACAAAATTTCCTATAGAATTGAAATTTTGACAAAATTTTCTATAGAAATGAAATTTTGACAAAATTTCCTATAGAAATGAAATTTTGACAAAATTTCCTATAGAAATGAAATTTTGACAAAATTTCCTATAGAAATGAAATTTTGACAAAATTTCCTATAGAATTGAAATTTTGACAAAATTTCCTATAGAATTGAAATTTTAACAAAATTTCCTATAGAAATGAAATTTTGACAAAATTTCCTATAGAATTGAAATTTTGACAAAATTTTCTATAGAATTGAAATTTTGACAAAATTTCCTATAGAATTGAAATTGTGACAAAATTTCCTATAGAAATGAAATTTTGACAAAATTTCCAAAAGAAATAAAATTTTGAGGAAATTTCCTAAAGAAATGAAATTTTGACAAAATTTCCTAAAGAAATGAAATTTTGACAAAATTTCCTAAAGAAATAAAATTTTGATAAAATTTCCTATAGAAATGAAATTTTGACAAAATTTCCTATAGAAATGAAATTTTGACAAAATTTCCTATAGAAATGAAATTTTGACAAAATTTCCTAAAGAAATAAAATTTTGATAAAATTTCCTATAGAAATGAAATTTTGACAAAATATCCTATAGAATTGAAATTTTGACAAAATTTCCTATAGAATTGAAATTTTGACAAAATTTCCTATAGAATTGAAATTTTGACAAAATTTCCTATAGAAATGAAATTTTGACAAAATTTCCTATAGAAATGAAATTTTGACAAAATTTCCTATAGAAATGAAATTTTGACAAAATTTCCTATAGAATTGAAATTTTGACAAAATTTCCTATAGAATTGAAATTTTAACAAAATTTCCTATAGAAATGAAATTTTGACAAAATTTCCTATAGAATTGAAATTTTGACAAAATTTTCTATAGAATTGAAATTTTGACAAAATTTCCTATAGAATTGAAATTGTGACAAAATTTCCTATAGAAATGAAATTTTGACAAAATTTCCAAAAGAAATAAAATTTTGAGGAAATTTCCTAAAGAAATGAAATTTTGACAAAATTTCCTAAAGAAATGAAATTTTGACAAAATTTCCTAAAGAAATAAAATTTTGATAAAATTTCCTATAGAAATGAAATTTTGACAAAATTTCCTATAGAAATGAAATTTTGACAAAATTTCCTATAGAAATGAAATTTTGACAAAATTTCCTATAGAAATGAAATTTTGACAAAATTTCCTATAGAAATGAAATTTTGACAAAATTTCCTATAGAAATGAAATTTTGACAAAATTTCCTATAGAAATGAAATTTTGACAAAATTTCCTATAGAAATGAAATTTTGACAAAATTTCCTATAGAAATGAAATTTTGATAAACTTTCCTATAGAAATGAAATTTTGACAAAATTTCCTATAGAAATGAAATTTTGACCAAATTTCCTATAGAAATAAAATTTTGACAAAATTTCCTATAGAAATGAAATTTTGACAAAATTTCCCATAGAAATGAAATTTTGAAAAAATTTCTTATAGAATTGAAATTTTGACAAAATTTCCTATAGAATTGAAATTTTGACAAAATTTCCTATAGAATTGAAATTTTGACAAAATTTGCTATAGAATTGAAATTTTGACAAAATTTCCTATAGAAATGAAATTTTGACAAAATTTCCTATAGAATTGAAATTTTGACAAAATTTTCTATAGAAATGAAATTTTGACAAAATTTCCTATAGAAATGAAATTTTGACAAAATTTCCTATAGAAATGAAATTTTGACAAAATTTCCTATAGAAATGAAATTTTGACAAAATTTCCTATAGAAATGAAATTTTGACAAAATTTCCTATAGAAATGAAATTTTGACAAAATTTCCTATAGAAATGAAATTTTGACAAAATTTCGTATAGAATTGAAATTTTGACAAAATTTCCTATAGAATTGAAATTTTGACAAAATTTCCTATAGAATTGAAATTTTGACAAAATTTCCTATAGAATTGAAATTTTGACAAAATTTCCTATAGAATTGAAATTTTGACAAAATTTCCTATAGAAATGAAATTTTGACAAAATTTCCTATAGAATTGAAATTTTGACAAAATTTCCTATAGAATTGAAATTTTGACAAAATTTCCTATAGAATTGAAATTTTGACAAAATTTCCTATAGAAATGAAATTTTGACAAAATTTCCTATAGAATTGAAATTTTAACAAAATTTCCTATAGAAATGAAATTTTGACAAAATATCCTATAGAAATGAAATTTTGACAAAATTTCCTATAGAAATGAAATTTTGACAAAATTTCCTATAGAAATGAAATTTTGACAAAATTTCCTATAGAAATGAAATTTTGACAAAATTTCCTATAGAAATGAAATTTTGATAAAATTTCCTATAGAAATGAAATTTTGACAAAATTTCCTATAGAAATGAAATTTTGACAAAATTTCCTATAGAAATAAAATTTTGACAAAATTTCCTATAGAATTGAAATTTTGACAAAATTTCCTATAGAATTGAAATTTTGACAAAATTTGCTATAGAATTGAAATTTTGACAAAATTTCCTATAGAATTGAAATTTTGACAAAATTTCCTATAGAATTGAAATTTTGACAAAATTTCCTATAGAATTGAAATTTTGACAAAATTTCCTATAGAATTAAAATTTTGACAAAATTTCCTATAGAATTGAAATTTTGACAAAATTTCCTATAGAATTGAAATTTTGACAAAATTTCCTATAGAAATGAAATTTTGACAAAATTTCCTATAGAAATGAAATTTTGACAAAATTTCCTATAGAATTGAAATTTTGACAAAATTTCCTATAGAATTGAAATTTTAACAAAATTTCCTATAGAAATGAAATTTTGACAAAATATCCTATAGAAATGAAATTTTGACAAAATTTCCTATAGAAATGAAATTTTGACAAAATTTCCTATAGAAATGAAATTTTGACAAAATTTCCTATAGAATTGAAATTTTGACAAAATTTCCTATAGAAATAAAATTTTGACAAAATTTCCTATAGAAATAACAAAATTTCCTTTAGAAATGAAATTTTGACAAAATTTCCTAAAGAAATAAAATTTTGAGGAAATTTCCTAAAGAAATGAAATTTTGACAAAATTTCCTAAAGAAATGAAATTTTGACAAAATTTCCTATAGAATTGAAATTTTGACAAAATTTCCTATAGAATTGAAATTTTGACAAAATTTCCTATAGAAATGAAATTTTGACAAAATTTCCTATAGAAATGAAATTTTGACAAAATTTCCTATAGAAATGAAATTTTGACAAAATTTCCTATAGAAATGAAATTTTGACAAAATTTCCTATAGAAATGAAATTTTGACAAAATTTCCTATAGAAATGAAATTTTGACAAAATTTCCTATAGAATTGAAATTTTGACAAAATTTCCTATAGAATTGAAATTTTGACAAAATTTCCTATAGAAATGAAATTTTGACAAAATTTCCTATAGAAATGAAATTTTGACAAAATTTCCTATAGAAATGAAATTTTGACAAAATTTCCTATAGAAATGAAATTTTGACAAAATTTCCTATAGAAATGAAATTTTGACAAAATTTTCTATAGAAATGAAATTTTGACAAAATTTCCTATAGAAATGAAATTTTGACAAAATTTCCTATAGAAATGAAATTTTGACAAAATTTCCTAAAGAAATAAAATTTTGAGGAAATTTCCTAAAGAAATGAAATTTTGACAAAATTTCCTAAAGAAATGAAATTTTGACAAAATTTCCTATAGAATTGAAATTTTGACAAAATTTCCTATAGAATTGAAATTTTGACAAAATTTCCTATAGAAATGAAATTTTGACAAAATTTCCTATAGAAATGAAATTGTGCAAAATTTTTGATAGAAATGAAATTTTGACAAAATTTCCTATAGAAATTAAATTTTGACAAATTTCCTATAGAAATGAAATTTTGACAAAATTTCCTATAGAAATGAAATTTTGACAAAATTTCCTATAGAAATGAAATTTTGACAAAATTTCCTATAGAAATGAAATTTTGACAAAATTTCCTATAGAAATAACAAAATTTCCTTTAGAAATGAAATTTTGACAAAATTTCCCATAGAAATGAAATTTTGACAAAATTTCCTATAGAATTGAAATTTTGACAAAATTTCCTATAGAATTGAAATTGTGCAAAATTTTTGATAGAAATGAAATTTTGACAAAATTTCCTATAGAAATTAAATTTTGACAAATTTCCTATAGAAATGAAATTTTGACAAAATTTCCTATAGAAATGAAATTTTGACAAAATTTCCTCTGGAAATGAAATTTTGACAAAATTTCCTATAGAAATGAAATTTTGACAAAATTTCCTTTGGAAATGAAATTTTGACAAAATTTCCTATAGAAATGAATTTTGATAAAAATTTTCTAGAGAAATGTAATTTTGACAAAATTTCCTATAGAAAAGAAATTTTGGCAAAATTTTATATAGAAATGAAATTTTGACAAAATTTCTTATAGAAATGAAATTTAGACAAAATTTCCTATAGAAATGAAATTTTGACAAAATTTCCTATAGAAATGAAATTTTGACAAAATTTCCTATAGAAATGAAATTTTGACAAAATTTCCTATAGAAATTAAATTTTGACAAATTTCCTATAGAAATGAAATTTTGACAAAATTTCCTAAAGAAATGAAATTTTGACAAAATTTCCTATAGAAATGAAACTTTGACAAAAGTCCAAAATGGGACTCTAAGCCATATGGGACTCAAATTAAAGGTATTTGCGAGTAGAATACGAATCTGATAATCAAATGTGGGACCAAGTTCAGCTAGTTTCCTATAAAAATTAAATTTTGCGAATGAAATTTGGACAAAAAATATTAAAATATTTTATTATTATTCTTTAAAATATAAACAAAGAATAATTTTCTGACTTTAAATTTAGGGTTGTATTGATTTTCGGGTAGCCTTGGTAATTTCGTCAGGCAACCAATTTTTATTTTCCTAAAAAAATAAATCTTTTATTATTAAACTCTTAAAAAAGGCGTTTATTTCTGTTCTTACGCTAACTCTCCTTATGTGAGCAGATTTTCTATATTTTTTAGGGACCACAAACTTGAAAACAGGCCGCAGAACTGAGAAATAAACAATTTCAGCTACAGAAATAAAACTGAACCCCATAAAGAGGCCCAATATGCCACCGGTGTTAGCTGTGAATTATTAACAATAGATAGAGAGAGAGGGAGAGATAGAGAGGGAGAGTATGAGAAAAATAGAGAGAGTATGGGAGAGATAGTATGAGAGAGAGTATGAGAGAGAGAGATAGTATGAGAGAGAGTAAATGAAAGGGTGAGAAAGAAAGTAAGGAGGGAGAAAATCATTTGAGTTATAGTAATAGAGAAGAAGGAGGTTAGAAAACATTTCTATTCCCTAGCAGAATGCAGACAATTTTACTTGCAGCAATTTTTGCAAGAGTTGAAGGCTAGGGAGGGTTAGGGAGGTTTATATTTCTACACTTCATAACTCTCTCTCATAAATGACAGGATTCACTGAACAAGGTTAAGCCAAGCGATCAGTCGAAATAATTTTTTTTTTAGTTTTTGGCAGAACTTGGCATTGAGGATTTCAACTTGTTCTCTTTTTACATTCATTCTTTGTTTACGTTTTCTCCTATATGATGACATTTTCATAATCCCTAATGATGTTCATGGGGCCTATTCACTTTGTGTTTTCGCAAGTGACCTAAACTTCTGTAAGTGAATCCTGCTATATAGCCTTGTTTGAATCAGAATTTACCTCCCTCTCCTACAAACTGAAAATTGCCGCACGTATAACTGCCTACTGTGATCTGGGACAGTTTACTTACACAAAAATTCCGTTAATCCAATGTAGACATTTTTCAATTCCGAATGTATCACCGATTCTCGAAAATAAAAATGCAATACCGCAATATTGCTTAACTCCTCTCTGCTCATTGAGGCTAATAACGGACTTTGTATGGAATAATTACGTGAGGTTAGTGAAGATGAAAATGCATCTGGCATAAAGGTCAAATCAAAACAACTAGGCATGCATCGTGACAGACAATTACCCGTTAAAGCTCTAGAAAATCTCTGCTGGGCCCTTTCAACGCAAAAGGAACTTTTCATGGTACAAAATGTGGCATTACTATAAATGGGTGGCAGATGATAAGGTATGCAGCCACATTGTCGTATCAGATAGGCCGATTGACATTCGTTCTCGCAATGACGCTTCGAGTAGTATTTGTAATAGAGTAACGGTATTTCATTTAAAAACACACACTGACGCTGTTGACGTTTTATGCTTCGTATAGCCGTTGCGGATTCTGAACGAATAACGTCCATACGAAATCGTGTCTCCGATCGTAGAGGCACTGTAACACCGACTTCCTTGACCTGTGGCATATCGATGGGACTGCTGAGAGACAATTTGAAGCCAGGACCGCTGGTCGAAGAACAATAGTACTCATCAACTTCAGCATTTAAAAATATTGTTATGCCCATTGAAATGCCCGTTCCTGGGAAACAAGAGAAGTTTGAAAGCTTAGTTTATATGGTTTGTGTTTGAAAACTCTTACCCAATGTGCGATGAGGATAATATTTAGGTGGTAAATTAGACTGATAACCAGTTTCCGGACTCCAGGTGACAGGCTGGAACTCTGAGTTTCGAGGCAGGGCCTTGATAATATGATAGCTTCAAATATAGATGGAAGAGAAGAAAGGAAAGATAAGCTTCGTAATGTGAAATCTTTTCTTATGGGATTTTATAAGAAAATGGTTGCGAGGAAAAATTGCTAGATATGCTGCACAAGTCCAGTAATAGCTTATTGACAGGGACCTCCATTTAATAGCGAACTCCGAATGGTGTTGAGTGTCATAACTGCAACACACACAAAAGCCATCAACATTACTAAGCTAATAACGACCACCGAAAAATGTTTTAAATATTCTCACAAGAAAAAGAACTTTTGCTGTCATAGACAGATATGTCAACCACTCTGCCCTCTTGAAGAGAGTGTATTTTTATACCCACCGCCATTGGATGAGGGTATACTAATCTAGTCATTCTGTTTGTATCACCTCGAAATATTGATCTGCGACCCCATAAACTATTCTGGATCGTCTCGACATTCTGAACCGATATAGCCATGTCAGTCCGTCTGTCGAAATCACGATATCGGTCGCTAGCCGCTTGAAATTTTGCACAGATACTTCTTATTGGTCCATTTACAATCCCCAACCCATCGGTTAAGATTTCCAAATTTCAACCATATCGGATGAAACTTGAGGCTTCTAGGGGCTCAAGAATTCAAATCCAGGGATCGGTTTATATGGAGGCTATATCTGTTTATATACCTATTCGGATCATATTAAGCATGGATGTTGGAATTCGCAACTCAAGTCTTGGTTTAAAATTTCAGCCAAATCGGATGAAAATCTAGGTTTCTAAGGACCAAAGGTCGGAAAAGGTTTCCCTTTCCTTAAGGAAAGTTTTCCTTTATGTTAAGGAAAAGTATTGATTTTACTTGAGGCAACGATTTTCTTGCTTTATGGATATCCTTCTCTTGAGTAAAGAGTTCACTTTTCTAAAGCAAGGGTTTCCCTTTTCTGAAAAAAAGTTTTGCCTTCCCTAAGGAAATGGCTTAGGGAAGGCAAGGATTCCTTTTCCTTAGAGAAAGTTTCCATTCCTTTCTTTACAGAAATGTTTCTATTCCTTTAGGAAATGATTTCCTTTGCCTTAAAGAAAGAATTGTTTTATCTTGATTGAAAAGTTCCCATTCTTCAAGGAAATAGATTCTTATTTGAGAAAAAGGGATTTTTCCCGAAGAAAAGGTTTTCTCTTCCCCCAAGGAAAGTTTTCTATTTCGCTTTCCTTAGAAGAAGTGTTTTTTTTTTGAAACGGTTCCCTATAGGTTACTTTGTTTAGGAAATGAATTTCCAAATTCTAAGAAAATGATTCCCTTCCCCTAATCTTAGTGACCCCTTTCTTTAAGAAAATTTTTTCCTTTCCTTATGGAAAGTTTTTTTTTTTTTATTTTAGGGAAAGGGTTTCCTTTTCAAAGGAAAAGTGCAAATTTTCTTTAAGGCAGTGTTTTTTTTTTTTGCTTTAGGGAAAGGAAATCCTACTCCTGTGTAGATGTTCCCCTCCCTAAGGAAATTTGCCGCTTTCCTGAAAAAAAGTGTTCACTTCTATAAGGAAATTACTTAATTCACTTTAACGAAAGGATTCCCTTATCTGAAGAAAAGGTTTCCCTTCCCTTAAGTTAAATATCCTCTGTCCTTAAAGAGAAAGTTTCGCTCTCCTTAGAAGAAGTGTTCTTTTTCATTATAGTTCCTTCTTTTAGGCTTCTTTCTTTTAGGGAAGAAAGTTTTAGGCAAGGAACGTTCCCTTCTCTAATGAAAAGGTTTCGCTTTCGGGAAAAAGTGTTCCATTCTATAAGGAATTACTTCGTTCCTTTTAACGATTAATGGATTCCCTTATCTGAAGAAATGATTTCCCTTCCCTTAAGTAAAATATCCTCTTTCCCTAATGAGAAGGTTTCGCTCTGCTTAGGGGAAGTGTTACTTTTCGTTATTGTTCCCATCTTTTAGGCTTCGTTCTTTTAGGGAATGAGTTCTCTTACCCTAAGGAAAGGATTCCCTTCCCCAAAACTAAGCATTTCCTTCTTTAAGGAAGTTTTCCCTTAATTTAAGGGGTTTCCCTATTTTGAGTAAATAATTTCCTAATTCAAAGCAAAGGTTTCCCCTTCCTAAAGAGAAGTGTCCCTTAGAAAACGGCTTTGCTTCTCTTAAGGAAAGGATTCTTTTTCGTTAAGGGTTCCATTCCCTTAGCATAAGAGCTTCCTTCCTTTGGAAAAATGCTTCCGTTCCTTTAAAAAGAATTTCCTTTCCGTAAGGAAAAAGTTTCTTTCCTTCAAGGAAACGGTTCCTTATTTGAGAGGAAGAGTTTCCTTCCTACTAAGGGAAGTGTTCCCCTCGTGTAGGAAAAGTGTTTCAATTATTTGGAAAAAGTGTTCGTTTTTCTCAGGAAAATGATTCCCTTCTCTTAGGTATTTTTCAGCAAAGGAAATGAAGGTTCTCCCTTTTCCAAAAAATATTTCCCCTTCCTTTAGAGAAATAGTTTCATTCCCTACAAAAAGGGTTGAACTTTCCTAAATAAAAGGATTCTCTTTCCATAGGGAAAGGGTTCCATCCCTTAGCAAAAATGGTTCTCTTCCCTCAGGGAGGGGGTTTCTTTCCTTAAGTGAAATGGTGCCATTCCCTTATGAAATCGGATAGGATTCTTTTTCCTTAGGGAAAGGGTGGCATTCTCTCATGAAAGGATTCTCTTTTCAATGGGATAGGATTCCATTCCTTTACAAAAAGGGTTCTCTTTCCTTTAGTGAAATGGTGACATTCCCTCAATATATGGGAAAGGATTCCCTTTCCACTGGGATAGGATTCCATCCCTTTGCAAAAAGGGTTCTCTTTCCTTTAGTGAAATGGTTTCACTACCTCATGAAATGGGCTAGGATTCCCTTTCTTTAGGGAAAGGGAGGCATTCTCTCATGAAATGGGATAGGATTTCCACAGGGATAGGGTTTCATCCCTTAACAAAAAGGGTTTCCTTTCCTTGGGGAAAGGGTGGCATTCCCTCATGAAATGGGAAAGGAAACCCTTTCCACAGGGATAGGATTCCATTCCTTAGCAATGAGCGTTCACTTTCCTTTAGTGAAATGGTGCAATTCTCTCATGAAATGGGATAGGATCCCCTTTCCTTAGGGAAAGGGATGAAATGGGATAGGATTCCCTCTTCACATGGATAGGTTTCCACTCCTTAGCAAAAAGATTTATTTTTCCTTAGGGAGGAATCCCCTTTCCTTTAGGGAAATGGTGCTATTCCCTCATGAAATAGGTTAGGATTAGTACTCCATTTCCGCAAGGATAGGGTTTCATCCCTTAGTAAAAAGGGTTCTCTTACCTTCGGGAGGGGGTTCCTGTCCTTTAGGGAAATGGTGTCATTACCTCATCAAAATGCATAGGATTCCCTTTTCACTGGGATAGGATTCCCTTCCTTAGCAAAAAGAGTTCTCTTTCCTTTAGTGAAATGGTGCCATTCCCTCATGAAATGGAATAGGATTCCTTTTCCACAGGGATAGGGTTCCATCCCTTGGAAAAAAGGGTTCTCTTTCCTTACGGAGGGGGTTTCCTTCGTTTAGTGAAATGGTGCCATTCCCTCTTGAAATGGGAAAGGATTCCCTTTCCACAGGGATAGGGTTTCATCCCTTAGCAAAAAGGGTTCTCTTTCCTTAAGAGAATTGGAGACATTCCCTCATGAAATGGGATAGGATTCCCTTTCCTTAGGGAAGGGGTGTCATTCTCTCATGAAATGGGATAGGATTCCACAGGGATACGGTTCTATCCCTTAGCCAAAAGGGTTCTCTTTCTTTAGGGAGGGTTTCCTTTCCTTTAGTGAAATGATGCTATTCCCTCATGAAATGGAGCATAGGAATCCCTTTCCACAGGGATAGGGCTCCATCCCTTAGCAAAAATGGTTCTGTTAGTTTAGGGAGGGGTTCCTTTGCGTTAGTGAAATATTGCCATTCCCTCTGAAATAGGTTATTTTCCTTGAGGAATGGATTTATTTTCCTTCAGGCAAGAATTCCCTTCCCGTAAGAAAAAAAAATATACTTTTCTCCAAGGAATGAGTTAATTTTTGGAAAAAAACAGTCCCTTTCCCTTAGGAAAAGGCTTCTTCTTCTTCCTTAGGAAAAGTGATCTTATCTCGGGAAAGCTAATCTTTTGTAAGTAAAGAGTTCCCTTCTCTCTGATGTGTCCTTCCCTTGCGGAAAGAGTTTTCTTCTCTAAAGGAGAGGTTTGCCTTTCCTTGAAGAAAGAGTTTCCTTGTCCCAAGGAAATTGCTTCGTTTCCCTAAGGAAAATATTCCCTAGAAAGAGTTCATTTTCGTTAGAGTAATTTCCGGTCACCTTAGGAACTGGTTTCCTTCCTTTAGAGAAATGCTTCCATTACCTTATGCAAAGGGTTCCTTTTTCTTAAGGAAGGGAATTCTTTTCTTAAGGAAAAAGTTTCCATCCCTCAATGAAAGGTCTTCTTTTTGAAAATATGAAAACATTCACACTTGAAATACTTTGCGAAGGTTTATCTTTAAAATCCATTGAGCCCCAATTTGCAATAGCAAGACAATTTCCATATCTGAGGAAAGTTACTTAGGGAATGAGTTTCCTTTTCTTAGGTTAATAGCTTCCTTTCTCTGCTGAAAGAAAGTCATCTTTCCTTAAAGTGAGAAAACCTTTTCTCCCTTAAGGAAAAATGGAACTTAGATTGATAATGAGTTCTTGTTTCAGTCCCTTCTATGTTAACATCGTTTCTTACGGAAAAAACTCCCTTTTTCGTAGGCTTGGACTTCTGAAGTTTCTCAAGTTGAGTCACTGACTTACTTTCCTTTAAATAAAAATTCCGGTTCCAAAGTGTTGAAGGAGCAACATAGTCCCTCATCGGTTAGTACTTCACGGAATAGCTCACTGCAATTGTAGACAATTGAACCAATTTGGCATTGAAGTAGCATACGGGAACAAGGATGGGCATGCTGGGCAAGCAGAGGTTTTAAAACTTCAGTTAACATTTCTGGCTTTGTTAGCATATACCTTTTACCTGAGTTATAAAATCAGAGATTTGGATATCGTTGTTTTTGAACTCTTCTGAATTTTCAAAATCAGTAACGGTCATCGAGTCGGAGAAGCATAGATATCTTAGTATGGCATATTCCTTGGAGTCTCTTCGAAAGAAATTTTGAAACACATTACCATCGACTTGTTCAAATTTTAAATTTGCTCAATAGGTATGCTTACTTTGAGTAGTTTGCAACTCTAGAGTAAAGAGCCTGATTCATGTTGCACAATGTTATGGCTGGCATGGGTAAATTCACTATGGGTATTGGATGAGGACTTATGCCGATGAGAACTGGTGTACTGTCCCAGCGTGCATAGATGTTCGATATTAAATGGATCACAACCACGGAACAAGACAGCAAGGCGGCAAAGAAAAATAATCTGAAAAGAATTTCCAGCACTTATAGTAGGCAATACGATTGGTGGTTTAATTTAGAACCTACTTTTCCCAATTGGATAAAGAGCTATCTGCCAAATACTTGAATCCATGTAAAGTGGTCTCTTGCAGATACTTTTTAATGTTGCCCATACAGTAGATCTGTATGGCCTCAGTTCTTTTGGGCTTCTTGGGGGCTTGTGTTGGATATGCCATGTTCTCGCTTTCAAAAGGATTTACTAAGTAATCCCAACGATTCACTGATGACTGCCGGAGAACACTTCACATCGTTGGTGCTAAGCACCCAGATTTATATCAGGAATTGGACGTGAACACAAGCAACATCAGTTAATGGTTTTTTGATAATAACCTTTAAGTAATATTACATGAGTGTATTTAGCTGTAAATGACCAAAGATGACCTGACGGTGACCGGGGGATACACGGAAAAAAATTGGAATATTTTATTTATACAAATTTTCACAAATTGACAAAATTTGTTTTTTTATACCCTCCACCATAGGATGGGGGTATACTAAATTCGTCAATCTGTTTGTAACTACTCGAAATATTCGTCTGAGACCCCATAAAGTATATATATTCTTGATCGTCGTGACATTTTATGTCGATCTAGCCATGTCCGTCCGTCTGTCCGTCCGTCCGTCTGTCTGTCGAAAGCACGTTAACTTACGAAGGAGTAAAGCTAGCCGCTTGAAATTTTGCACAAATACTTCTAATTAGTGTAGGTCAGTTGGTATTGTAAATGGGCCATATCGGTCCATGTTTTGATATAGCTGCCATATAAACCGATCTTGGGTCTTGACTTCTTGAGCCTCTAGAGTGCGCAATTCTTATCCGATTGGAATGAAATTTTGCACGACGTGTTTTGGTATGATATCCAACAACTGTGCCAAGTATGGTTGAAATCGGTCCATAATATGATATAGCTGTCATATAAACCGATCTTGGGTCTTGACTTCTTGAGCCTCTAGAGGGCGCAATTGTTATCCGATTTGAATGAATTTTGGCACGACGTGTTTTCTTATGATATCCAAAAACTGTGCCAAGTATGACTTAAATCAGTCCATAACCTGATATAGCTGCCATATAAACCGATCTTGGGTCTTGACTTCTTGAGCCTCTAGAGTGTGCAATTCTTATCCGATTGGAATGAAATTTTGGCACGACGTGTTTTCTTATGATATCCAACAATTGTGCTAAGTATGGTTCAAATCGGTCCATAACCTGATATAGCTGCCATATAAACCGATTTTGGGTCTTGACTTCTTGAGCCTCTAGAGGGCGCAATTCTTATCCGATTTGAATGAATTTTTGCACGACGTGTTTTGTTATGATATCCAACAACTGTGCCAAGTATGGTTCAAATCGGTTCATAACCTGATATAGCTGTCATATAAACCGATCTTGGGTCTTGACTTCTTGAGCCTGTAGAGGTCGCAATTATTATCCGATTTGCCTGAAATTTTGTACGATGGATTCTCTCATGACCATCAACATACGTATATATTATGGTCTGAATCGATCTATAGCCCGATACAGCTCCCATATAAATCGATCTCTCTATTTTACTTCTTGAGCCCCCAAAGGGCGCAATTCTTATTCGTATTGGCTGACATTTTACACACAGGTCTCCAACATATAATTTAATTGTGGTCCAAACCGGACCATATTTTGATATCGCTCTAATAGCAGAGCAAATCTCTTCTTATATTCTGTTTTGCCTAAGAAGAGATGCCGGGAAAAGAACTCGACAAATGCTATCCATGGTGGAGGGTATATAAGATTCGGCCCGGCCGAACTTAGCACGCTTTTACTTGTTTTTAAATATTTTTTTCTTTGTCTGCCACATTGATTTCCCATTGGCAAAGGAAATTTTTCCTTACTACTGAGAATATTATCTAAGAGCCTTTGACAAATTTTTCTTAAAACAACAAAATATGTTCAGTAGTTCTTCATGGACAAGAAAAATCGTCGAATCATTTTAGAACTGACAAACTGATCCGATGAAAAGGAAGCTTTCGATGTGGTATTAAACTTTCTCCCTTTCGCTTTAGTCCATAAAACTTTTCACCAGAGCTCTCTTCTTGCCAGAGCTACAAATTGTTCTCCCAAAGTTGGAAAAATCTCCCTAGATCAGATATAATGGGGAAACTTTTCTCACGAAAAGAAAAATCTACTCCTTAAGGCAATGGTATAACTTTTGGATTGGCGTAGCTAGACGTTTTCCTGGGAGGTGCTACAGCCGGGACGGGCCGAACATTGGATACCTACCACCTTGGGTATATATAAACATGTAACCATAACAGACTTTCTCAAGATTTCGAAGTCTAGGTTAGGCAAAGAGGTAGCCGACGATGAGACCGTAACCTACTCCCAAGAAGCCCATTAATTCCAGATTTGGAAGACTAGTATAGGCAAAGATCCTAACATTGGAACATCAGGCAGTGCAGGGACGGTAGACTCAATACAGCCTAACGAACAGGGACCCGATGATGGAACCATTACCGACTTTCTCAAGTTTCGGAACACTAGGATTTGCAAAGATCCTAATATTATAACATCAGGCAGTACAGTAAAGGGAAAGTTCATGGAGCCTAAAGAAAAGGGAGCAGACGATGAGATCACCGCCCATTCCCAAGAAGCCCATCTAATGGAGGACTAATGATTGAGGTCATCCAGATAAACCTCCACCGGAGCGACACAGCTACTCACCCTCTGATGGAGAAAATCAGCAAGGGCAAGATTCATATTGCCTTAATTCAGTAGCCATGGACGATCCGGAACAAAGTTTGTGGACTGAACCATATCAACTACCAAATATTCTATGCTAACATGGGAACTCGGGCGAGGACCTGCGTTATGTGTCATAAAAATTTCAATTTTTTATTTTCCCCAGAGTTGTCAACGTTGGATGCTGGCATCACTTTATCTGCCTTTCGACTTTCCGACACCGCCAACTACGTCGAAGCAGCAACGGTTGGTAAGGAAAGCAAAACAGACAGGAATTGAGGTACTAATAGGGTGAGATGCGAATTCTGCGTGGGGTAGTACCAACATTAATAAGCGGGGCCAAGCCATGGCGGAATTCTTGAATTCTAACGACCTTATAACACTTAATTGGTAACACCACTACCTTTGTTAACAGGATTAGGAAGGAGGTTTTAGATGTGACAATATGTTCGCAAAAAAGCGTTTCCATGGACCATCCTGACCTTCCCTGACCATCGCTTTGCTGGTTTAGAATAAGACGGCCAGCGCCAAATCAGTTTCGCCGTCCTACCGACCGTTTTGGTGTTCACACAGGGCGACAAACGCCCATGGCCTTAAATCAGACTGCGTCGATATGAAAGGTTTCGGTTTAACCAAGTTTATTGATGGCAGTTCTCGGGTCTTCATTGCCTAATCGTTTGCATTTTCATTCCCCCTTACTCCGTTATGGCCCGGCACCCAAACGATGCAGATTGTGCTACCCTCAGAGAAGGCGTTAATCTTCTTCTTACACTGCTAGACTGTTCGTGACCTTACCGTTCTGGTTGTTATTGCCCTTATGGCAATTTTACTGTCGGTAAAGATGTTCACACTCGTTAGCACTACATCTCGCGTTAGCACCACCTCATGCATTTCGTGATCGCCCGGATCTCCGCCTACAGGACCGTACTATGGTCAGGCAATCTAAAACAGATCTCAGTCTTTGAGTTCTCAATATAGACCCCCAGGCCCACTCTGTCATCTAGCTTTGATCCATCCGTGTAACATGATCTTTCAAATGGCAATACTAGGGCTCCGTCACTCCAAGGCTGTGCCGCTGGCAGCAGTGTTTCGCTCTCGACCTCAAGTGTCGTCTCAGGTAGCCGATCGGAAACCTTTCCCTTTCTTGCAGATTTCCAAACGTCGCCTCGATTATACCATTCTCTCATTGCCTAAAGGCTCATAGCTGCAATGGCTGCCTCACACTTTATCTTTAATTTATCAATGGATCGGATATCTAGTATAGTCTCCCGAGCCCTAGTGGGCGTGGACCTAATCGCTCTGCCTATGCCAAGACAACAAGTTCTCTGAACCTGTTGTATGGTCTTTATGTTGTACTTTTTCTCCATAGCAGTCCATCAAACTACTGAGGCGTAAGTAAGTATCGGTCTAATCACGCTCCTGGGGAGTTAGTGGATTATGCCCGATTTCAGACCTCATTTCGAGCCTACTGCCCGTCTACGTAGTGCCCAACATCTGTGAGTCTTCTTAGTATGCTCCTGAATGTGACACTTTCAATTCAGTTTCCTATCCGATATCACACCTAAGTATTTGACCTTGTCAGATATCGAAATGGTTTTGTTGAGGAAACGTGGTGCTACAAATTGGCCCACCTTCATCTTCCCCGTGAACAGGCATATTTCAGTCTTCTCTGGGTTGAAATTGAGACCTTTGGGTCTCGCCCAGTCATATGCCATATGCACGACCTTTTCGGCCCTTCTGCAAAGCTGGTTCGGATCCTTACCCCTAAGAAGTATTATAACATAGTCTGCTATGCAGACAGTTTCAAATCCCTTCTCAGTCAGCATCCGTAATAGGTCACTTATGGTGTCCACCCATAGGCGATAAATTGCCCCCTATGGCTTGCCTTGTGCCACTTTCTCCCTTATATTTATGTCATCGGACACACAATTTTTCCACCTGTTCCTTAGCATATGGTTTATCCAGTCTCTAGGGACCGGGTCCACCCGATACTGGTCTAAGGATTGGATCAGTGTGTCGGTCCACACATTGTTAAAAGCCCCCTCGATGTCAATGCATACCGCCAGTGTGTACGTTTTGGCATCGAAGGATTTTTCTATTTTATGCACAACCTCTTGCAGGGCAGTCTCCACCGACCTTCACATAGGCATGCTGTTTGATTTGAGTAGTTCACTGGATGTCCTACTCTTTATCATGGTGTCTACAATTCGTTCCATGGTTTCGAGTAGAAAGTAGGTAAAGCTCATAGGTCTGTAGGCCTTTGGTGTCGTACAACTTAACTTGCTTTGCCGGGATTAGGCAGAGATTACACCCTTGTCTACTGCCACGCTTTCGGAGTATATGCAAGTGCTACGCACGCTGTGTAAATAGTGGCCAGATGGGGCGCCAGATAGTCCGCATCCTGCTGTAGTAACTTCGGAAATATTCCATCAGATCCCGGTGACTTAAATGGTTTGAAGCTCCTCAGGGATTCCTTCATCATAAATTTTGCAATTGCAAGCCTTCGATCAAATTCCATTATTCCAAGATTCCGGTGTCCCGTGAGTCCTGCCGTATCCTGCGAAAATGGGTTTTCAACAAAAACCTCAACAAGTCTCCCGTTGTCTATGCCCTCACTCCCATGTCGTCTACTAACGCTTCAATTTGGACATGGGTTTAAGGATAATAAAAAAACCAATAAAAGCGTTCCATGTTTGGCCGGGCCGGATCATATATACCCTCCACCATGGTTCGCACTTGTCGAGTTCTTTTCCCGGTATCTCTTTTTAGGCAAACAAGGGATAAAAGATAGGAATTGATATGATTGGAGCTATAATATCAAGTTATGGTCCGGTTCGGACCATAATTGAACTGAAAATTGGAGACCATAGGAGCAGTCATCCATTGTAGCGCAGAGGTTAGAATGTCCGCCTATGACGCTGAACGCCTGGGTTCGAATCCTGGCGAGACCATCAGAAAAAAATTTTCACCGGTGGTTTTTCCCCTCCTAATGCTAGCGACATTTGTGAGGTACTATGCCATGTAAAACTTCTCTCCAAAGAGGTGTCGCACTGCGGCACGCCGTTCGGACTCGGCTTTAAAAAGGAGGTCCCTTATCATTGAGCTTAAACTTGAATCGGACTGCACTCATTGATATGTGAGAAGTTTGCCCCTGTTACTTAGTGGAATGTTCAAGGGCAAAATTTGCAATTTGCATAGGAGCAGTCATTGTGCAAAATGTCAGCCAATTCAAATAAGAATTCCGTTCTTTAGGGTCTCAAGAAGTAAAATAGGGAGATCGGTTTATACGAGAGCTGTATCAGGCTATAGACCGATTGAGACCATAATTGGCACGTATGTTGAACGTCATGAGAGAAGCCGTTTCTGCCAAATCGGATGATAATTGCGCCCTCTAGAGGCTCAAGAAGTCATGATCCCAGATTGGCTCATATGTTAGCTATATCAGGTTATGGTCCGATTTCAACCACACTTTGCACAGTTATTGGAAATCATAAAAAAACACCTCATGCTAAATTTCAGCCAAATTGGATAAGAATCGCTCCCTCTAGTGGCTCAAGAAGTCAAGATCCAAGATAGGTTTATATAGCAGCTATATCAGGTTATGTACCGATTTAAGCCATACTTATCACAGAAGTCGGAAGCCACAACAGAACACCTCATGCAAAATCTCAGCCAAATCGGATGATAATTGCGCCCTCTAGAGGCTCAAGAAGTCAAGATCCCAGATCGGTTTATATGGCAGCTATATCAGTTTATGAACCAATTTCAAATATATTCGGCACAGTTGTTGGAACTCATAACAAAACACCTCATGAAAAATTTCAGCCAGATCGGATAGGAATTGCGCCCTCTAGAGGCTAAAGAAGTCTAATCGGGAGATAGGTTTATATGGCAGCTATATCAGGTTATGAACTGATTTAGACTACACTTGGCACAGTTGTTGGGAGTCATACCAGAACACTTCATGCAAAATTTCAGCCAAATCGGATGATAATTGCGCCCTCTAGAGGCTCAAGAAGTCAAGATCCCAGATCGGTTTATATGGCAGCTATATCAGGTCATGAACCTATTTAAAATAAAATATATAAAGTCATAACAAAACACACCGTGCAAAATTTCAGCCAGATCGGATAGGAATTGCGCCCTCTAGAGGCTCAAGAAGTCTAATCCGGAGATCGGCTTATATGACAGCTATATCAGCTTATGGACCGATTTCAACCACACTTGGTACAGTTGTTGGAAATCGTAAAAAAAACACTTCAGGCAAATCGGATAAGAATTGCGCCCTTTAGTGGTTCAAAAAGTCAAGATCTCAGATCGGTTTATATGGCAGCTATATCAGGTTATGAACCGATTTCAACCATACTTAGCACAGTTGTTAAAAGTCATAACTAAACACATCGTGCAAAATTTCAGTCAAATGGGATTGGAATTGCGCCCTCTAGTGGCTCAAGAAGTCAAGATCAGGTTATGAACTGATTTAGACTACACTTGATACAGTTGTTGGGATTCATACCAGAACACTTCATGCAAAATTTCAGCCAAATCTGATAATAATTGCGCCCTCTAGAGGTTGGAGAAGTCAAGACACAAGATCGGCAGCTATATGAAAACATGGACCGATTTGGCCTATTTACAATCCCAACTGACCTACACTAATAAATAGTATTTGTTGCAAATTTTAAGCGCCTAGCTTTAGTCCTTCGAAAGTTAGCGTGTTTCGACAGACAGACGGACGGACGGACATGGCTAGATCGACTTAAAACGTCATGACGATCAAGAATATCTATACTTTATTTGGTCTCAGACGAATATTTCGAGGTGTTACAAACGGAATGACTAGGTTCGTATTCCCCCTCCTATGGTGGAGAGTATAATAAAAAAATGTTTCATTAACCAATTTTCTCATTGTGTACTTACACACACACACATACAAAGACTTCACCAAATGCAATTATATTATGTGTGAGTGTGTTTGGCACATTTATAGTTTAGGGTTATTCGTACATTTTATTTTTTGCTCGTAATTAAGTTTTCTCTCTCTCTCTCTCTGCGTTAGGGACGTTACTTCTTAAAGTCCATCCAGGGGGCACTTAGGTCCACCTCGCCATGTCATTGCACGACGCCTCTCAATTTAAGTAAAGTACATAAATAATGGACTATAAGTATGTTACTACCGTATGGTCCTTTTTCTGACTAATGTGTGTGTGTGTGAGTGTGTGAGGTTCAAAGGTAATTAAATTGAAAAGATTGAGCTTTTTTTTCCTGTTCATTCTTGCCTTGAAATTACATTTTTATGATGTCTTTTCTGCTTCGGAAGTTTTATGTGCCACAACTCCACAGCACACTGCCGAAGGGGATCTCCATCTTTGGGCTTCTTCATTTGCTTATGTTTTTGCTTTTTGTTTTTTTTTGGGGGGGGGGGGGGGGCACTCTCACTAACTGTTCCAGTGGGTGAGTGTGCTTCGCTTGAGTGCGTATAATTTGCGTTTATAAATGGAACTCATAAAATGTTATCGCAACATACATTAACACTTGTACGATGAAGTGTTGGGACGCGCGTCCCACTGTCTGTCTCTATCGCTGTATCTGTGTGCGTGTGGGTGCTGATGAAGGAGTCGCCTTTGTATGCGGACTGCTTGTCTGATATATGTTAATAGGACAAAACATAGACAGGACAATACTTGTGCACGTATCTGTGTTCATGTTTGCCACGTCTAGGTGGGTAGCTGCATAATTCCGTTTGTTCCATCTCTGTCCGTAGGACATTAAACATGAAATTGATGTTTTAATTTTCAATGACATATTGCCCCCCGGGGAATACTAAAAAATATTGATGGAATACTCTTCAACTTGCCAAATGCCAATTAAATTGAAATGCATGATGGAAATTTAAGGGCAAAACAAACCCACCTACTCGTACCCCCAGCTGGTGGTTGTTAACCCCAAAGAGAGACAAGCACTCATATTCGTTAGGGATAAGCTTGCAGCGATAACAAGGCAATGGACAGCGAATGCTTCAAGAGGTTATGGTCAAAGAAATTCCATAAATTCAAAATATCAATAAATATTTTTATTATCAGGGTGAAAGTTAAATTGATGTTTCATTGGGGATAAGATGAACTCGTAAAAGATAAAAAATTATTTTCAGCCATGGAAAATCGAAAAATTTATTTTCCTAGAATAATTTCATTAATATATTGTTTTCCTTAATATAATCTTTCCTATCACTCTCAAAAAGGACCTATTAAGGTCATGCTGACCGAGTATGACGCTAAATGCCTGTGTTTGGCGAGAACATTAGAAAATATTCTCAGCGGTGGTTATCCCCTAACATGAATGGGACAGCACTCTTTGATATGTGAGAAGTTTGCCTTTGAAAGTTTGAGAAGTTTTACTTTATAAAAAAAGTGTAAAAAAGTATATTTGATTAAAGTTCATTCTAAGTTTTATAAAAAATGCATTTACTTTCTTTTAAAAAATCCGCAATTACTTTTTGGGCAACCCAATATAAGTACCGCACAGGCTAGAACTACTTTGGGTACCAATCTGTGTGGTGTTCTTCGTCACAAGAAGCTTAGCTGGGAGCTACCTGGCGCGGATAGGTTGAGGATAGTGGAATGCTCCATACGGAGCAGCTGCAATGGTTGTTGCGGATAATCAGCGGTGTCGAGTGGAGAGTCCATGTGGCGCCGCCTCTAGCTTAAATACTGAGTGCTAATGATGCTCGATATGACAAGGCGAGTTATTGGCGCCTTTAAGTAACCAATGGCTGTCATGTCCCCGCGGCGACCGTTCGAATAGATTGCAACGAGCTTGCTCTCCAATAAGAGCTTGACGAGGATCGCCATCACCACATGAAAAAAGTTTTTTTTTTCTATAAAAATCTTCAATTCAAATTCTTTCACCCCAAAAAAGGTTTCTAACAGAGATAAAGGGAATTTGTTCTTCGGAAAACCCCTTGTTTTATCCTTCCTGGGTAAAAGAAGGGTTATTCGTTGCATAGGAAATGTTTCTCTTTGCAAGAGAAAGGTTTCCCTGGGTCAAGAAAGGGATTTTCTATCCTAGGAAAAAATTCTTATTTTAAAGGCAAAGATTTTCATTTCGAAGGGAAGGATTTCCCATCCAAGGGATGGGTTCCCTTTTCTAAAAGATAGTTCCCATTTCCGCATTTTAAACTAAAGCCTCTCCTTCCCTAGAAAGGTTGCTTAGAAAAGTTTCACTTTTCCTTAGAAAAGTTTTCCCCCTCCAAGTTAACTTATTTTCTAAGGTAAGGTACACCTTTCCAAAAGATAGGTATCCCCTTGCAAAAGAAAAGCTTCTCTTTCTTACAAAAAATGTTCTCCTGAAAGGTTTCTTTTTCAAAAGGAAATGCTTCCTTTTTAAAAGGAAAGGTTCTCCTCTCTAAGGGAATAGTTCTATTTTCTTAATGAAATTTTCTTTTTCCTAAAAGAAAGGTTCCCTCTTCCATAGAAAGTTCTCTCTTTTTAAAGGGAAAGCTCCCCCTACCACAGAAAAGCTCCCTTTCCATAGAAAGACATACCATTCTAAGGAGAAGTCTTCCCCACCCAAAGCAATTCAACTTTTTCTAAAGGAAAGGGTAAACTTTGCAAAAAAAATGTTCCACGTTTGAAGGGAAATGCTCCACATTCAAAGGTCAAAGTTCCGTTTTCCGAAGCTAAGGTTCCTTTTTCCAAAAGAAAGTTAGCCATTCCCAATTTGTGTACCCCTTAGGAAAATCTTCCCTTCCCAAGCAAAATCTTCACTTCCTTCTTAGAAATTCTTAAGTCCTCTCCTCTCAAAGCGAAGCCTTCTCTTTTCAAAGAGAATTTGTTCCTTCCCTTTGATTTGATTCCATGATTGAAAATCCTTTTCTTTCAAGGAAAAATCTCCGCTATTCTAAGGAAGGGATTTCCTATACCAATGAAAGACTTTTCTTAGCAAAAAAAAAGTCTTCCCTTTCTCAAGGAAACTTTTCCCTTAGCAAAGGAAAGTCTTTACAAGGAAAGTCTTCCCTTTCCCTAGGAATGTTATCCTTTTCTCCATCGCTTTCCCAAGAAAATTCTTCCTTCTACAAAGAAGGCCTCCTGTTTTTCAATGAAAGTTTTCACTTCCCCAAGGAAAGCCTTCCCTTTCACGAGGAAAGTTTTCCCTTACCTAAGGAAAGTCTTACCCAATGAAAGTCTTCCCTTTCACAAGGAAGGTTTTCTATATCCCAAAGAAAGTTTTCCCTTTACCAAGAAGAGTTTTCTCTTTCCCAAGGAAAGCCTTTCCTCCTCTTGGGAAAATATGCGATTTTCCAAGGAAAGTCTTCTCTTTCCCAAGAAAGGTCTTCACTTACCATGGGAAGTCTTCCTTTTCTCAAGCAAAATCTTCTCTTTCCCAAGCAAAGTCTTCCTTACCTAATCAAAGTCTTCCCTTTCCCAAAGAAAATCTTCTCTTTCCCAAAGAACGTCTTCTCTTTCACAAAGAAAGTCTTCCTTCACACAAGGAAGGAAAGTATTTCATTGCTCAACGAAATTTTCCCTTTTCCGAGGAAAGTCTTCACTTTCCCTACGAAAGCTTTCCCTTTCCCAAGGAAAGTCTTTCGTTTCCCAAGGAAGGTCTTCCCTTTCTCAAGGAAAGCCTTCCCTTTCCCAAGGAAAGTCTTTCCTTTCTCAAGGAAAGTTCACCCTTCCCAAGAAAAGTCCAAGCAAAGTCAACTTTCCTAATCAATGTCTTCCTTTTCCCAAGGAAACTCTTCCCTTTCCCAAGGAAAGTCTTCCCTTTCCCAAGGAGAGTCTTCCCTTTCCAGAGGAAAGTCTTTCCTTTCTCAAGGAAAGTTCATCATTCCCAAGGAAAGTCCAAGCAAAGTCAACTTTCCAAATCAATGTCTTCACTTTCCCAAGGAAAGTCATCTCTTTCCCAAGGAAAGTCGTCTCTTTCCCAGGGAAAGTCGTCTCTTTCCCAAGGAAAGTCTTCCCTTGCCCAAGAAAAGTTTTCCCTTTCCCAAGAAAAATCTTACCTTTCCCATGGAAAGTCTTCACTTTCCCAAGGAAAGTCATCTCTTTCCCAAGGAAAGTCGTCTCTTTCCTAAGGAAAGTCGTCTCTTTCCCAAGAAAAGTCTTCCTTTGCCCGACAAAAGTTTTCCCTTTCCCAAGAAAAATCTTACCTTTGCCATGGAAAGTCTACGTTTTCCCAAGGATAATCTTCCTTTTCACAATGAAAGTTTTCCCTTTTCCAAGGAAAGTATTTCCTTTCTCAAGGAGTGTCTCCTCTTTCTCAAGGAAAATCTTCTCTTTCCCAAGGAATGACTTCGCGCAATTTATATCGAGCTTTCTTAGAGATCGCACTATAAGAGTTGTTGTAGATGGGTTCTCATCCCATAAATATAGATTGACCGCAGGAGTACCATAAGGCTCTGTCCTTTCTCCCTCTCTTTTTCTTATTTTCATTGACGATATTGGGTTTGACTTCGAATCCGATCTACTCGTTTGCGTAGCAACCTCTGTCATTCATTTTCTTTCGATCATAGGCTGAGTCTTCGAGAGATTGAAGAAAGGAGGGGGATTATGGCCAGCAAATCGGCCAGGATTTGCCGGTCACTATCCGCCTACCCTTTCCTAAGGAAATACTTCACTTCCCGAAGAAATTCTTCACTTTACAATGGGAATTCTTGCCCTTTTCTAGGAAAATATTCCTTGTCCCAAGAAAAGTTTTCCCTTACGCACGGAAAGTGTTTCATTTCCCAAGCAAAGTCTTCCCTTTACCAAGTAAAGTTTTCCCTTTACCAAGGAAAGTCTTCCCTTTCCCAAGGAAAGTCTTCCCTTTCCCAAGCAAAGTCTTCCCTTCCCAAGGGAAATCTTCCCTTTCCCAAGGAAAGTATTCCCTTTCCCTTTTTCCTTTCTCAAGGAAAGTCTTTCCTTTCCCACGGAAAGTTTTCTATTTTCTTCCCAAGGAAAATCTTCCTGCACCCAAGGAAAGTTTTCCTTCCTTTCCCAAAGAGGGTCTTTTCATTTCCAAGGACAGCTTTCCCTTTCTCAAGGAAAATCTTCACTTTCCCAAGCAAAGTCTTCCCTTTTCCAAAGAAAGTCGTTCCTTCCCGAAGAGTCACCCCATACCCAAGGAGAGTCTTCGCTTTCCCCAGGTATGTCGTCCATTTCCAAGAAAAATTTTTCATATACCAAGAAGTTTTAACTTTTCTAAAGAAAAGTCTTCCTTAACAAAGCTTCCTCTATCGTGGCGATAGATTATAAATAAAATGCTCTCTGTTTTTTTAATGTTTTCCATACCCCCTTAACAGTACGTTATGATTTTCGATAGGCATAATATTGTTCTTTTTTATACCCTCCACCATAAGAGGGGGGTATACTACTTTCGTCATTCCATTTGTAACACATCGATGTATTGAACCAAGGTCATCATGACATTTTCAATTCGATCTAGCCATGTCCGTCGGTCTGTCTAAAGCACAATAACTTTCGAAGGAGTAAAGTTAGCCACTTTAATTTTGATCAAATACTTCTTATTAAGGTACCTTAATTTGGATTGTAAATGGGCCAAATGGGTCCATGTTTGGATATAGCTCCCATATACACTGGTCTCCCGTTTGCACTTCTAGGGCCCCCAGGGAGCGCATTTATTATCCGATGTGTTTGAAAATGTCCACAATGCCTTCTCCAACATACGTGCAAAGGGTGATCGAAATCGATTCATAACCTGATATAGCTCCCATATAAACTGATTCCTCGATTCAACTTCTTGCACCTCTATTGAGAGCATTTCTTATCTGATTTCGCTGATGTTTTGCACAATGTGTTCTACTACGAACTCCGATATGCACTAGGATTTTTTCTGTGATATTCAACAGAAGTACCAAGTATGGTTCCAATCGGTCCCAAATACAACCGATCTCTCGATTAATCTTCTTGAGCCTTTAGAGAACGCAACTCTAAATTTGCACAACGACTTTTCCAACAAACATGCAAAGTATGGTGTGAATGGGTTAATAATCTGATCTAGCTCCCATATAAACCGAGCCCCAGATTTTACTTCTTGAGCCCCTATAGGGCGAAATTTCCTCTAAAATAACTTTCAACTCTTGTCCATTATGCTTATTTTGCGGAGATACCGGGCAAAGAACATGACAAATGCTATCCATGGTGGAGGGTATATAAGATTCGGCCCGACCAAACTTAGCACGCATTATCTTGTTTCTACAAACAAAATTTACCGTTTGTTTTTGTAATTTAGTCCTAAACTCTCATAAAATCTCAGCAATGCGTTTGTGGTTGTTTGCGTTACCTTTTAATTGCTGTACCTTGTCACGTTCCGTTGCAAAACGCCCAACCAAACAATGTGTTTGAGTGTGCGTGCGTGCATGTAAGCAATCTACAATGGTTACATTAACAATATGTATCGCTTTTATTGCCCTTTCCGGTCAACTGATTACACACGCGGGCGGTCAAAGGGATTTTACACTATTGACAATGTGATTTATTGTCAGGCGATGTGATAAATTATGGTGCTCATTGTTATTGTTGTTTTAGCAGCAGGTGGATGATTTTGATGCCATGGCAAAGGTCATAACGGCTAAATGCGGTTGAGTTGGATGAGAAAAAAAATCAAATAAATAGCAAAGAAAATAGCTTCATAAATTTTCTTAGCTCCCTATTCTAGGATATACAGAGTAATTTATGAAGTGTTTGTAGAGTTGGGGCAAATATCGATAAATCTATTGTGAACCACTAATTAGGGTTATAGTAAGGATGTTGCCTTGCAAGAAGAAGAAGAAGAAGAAGAAAAAATAAACAAACAAAATCAGACTAGAAATGGTATTTGTAACAATAATGATGGAAATATCATTTTTTAGTGCTTTGGGGTTTTTAAAATAATAAATCTTTCTAGGGGCTTTGAATTGGACATTTTATTTGAATTAAAAGCTTTTAAAATGCAGTTACAACTGTTAATCTGTTAAGGCATGATGATTTGTGAATTTTCTGTGGATACCCTTAGTGCGTATGATTTATATCATTTAGACAGTATTGGGTGGCGTATGATTGTTGTGCTTGCAGTTAGTGTTGCCACTTAAAAAGATTGTTTATGGAAATATTTGAAGAAGCACATTTTTTAAAGTTTTTACGAAAGATCCAAAAATCTACGGTCCAATGAACAACCAACACAATTAACTGTGGATGGCGTTACAAATATAATTCGCAGCGGCTAACGAAGGCAATCCCATGGCAGCTGGTTGCACGTACTGGATTGACCCGATGGAGTCCTTCATCGGCAAGGGCTGTCGCCTCAATGTACAACACACTGCTACAACAATAAAAAGGAAAGATTGATAGTTGGCAAATCTGTTTTCGCAGTGGCTTTCCAAAACCATCTTTCGCATAGGTAATGTATTTACCGTCCGCAAACGTTAGGTTGGGTTTTCATGATCTAGTGCGAAAGGTTTAGACCTATAAAAGAAAGCAGACGAAAGGAAAACCAATGCAAACGGCAAAGCCAGGCGAACCGTAAAAAGATTTGTCATCGGTAAGGACCCAAGCACAAAGAGAGGTGTTTACCATCGACTGTCTTCAACTTGTCCTTATCACCAGAAACCCTACAGATATCACTTTCCCTGCAAGCAGCTTGATTTCAAAGACCTGAGGTTGGAATCATTCAATCAGGTCTCTTCTGAGCAGTCCCGGGTTATGATTCGTCATACCAGAATATGTTATGCCCTGTTCTGGGAAATACTCGCCATCGCCTCATTCGTGCGGCCATCATAGAAAGAGTCTACCATATTAAGGAGCTCGACCAATGAAGATTTCACTGATGCAGCAGCATAAGTGATCAAATCCTGGCCAACTATTCAGCCGGCTCATTTCCAACCAGCTATGGAGGCCCAAAATCTAGCCAAGACTCCCCTGGCTAGGAGATGGGTCACTGCCTTTAATGTCGCCTGAAAGTCCACATATATCGTGATAGTCCTATTAGGCAGCAACTAATTATTTGAAATCGTCTACAGGGCCTTTAGAGATGCTGCAATCGTCCAGAAAACTATATGACCCCCTAGCTGCTAGAAGTTCTTTGGTGAAAGAAGGGACATCGGTTGGTACGACTCCCCCAAACTCGGGTCCTTTCCAGGCTTCAGTAGCGGAATCACTCTGCCATTTCCCAGACATCGGGAGCTATAAGAATGTGCGAGTACCACTGCCTGCATCGGGAAATTGGGCCGCACCTGGGGTATTCGACCGGCTGGTATAAAGCGAGCGGCTGCTGCGTTAATGATGTCTCGGAATATCCTCTCAGCAACTAACACATCCGAGGGGGGTGGCAGTTCACTGAAGCGGCGATTGGTGTACTCTCTGAAGCCAGCCCAATCGGCCTTCTTCTGATTGATAAACGTCCGGCGCTCAGAGGTTATGAAATAGAGTGGTTGGTCGATGGTGAGAATTATGGATAGGTCGTCTGACTCTAAAGAGATGAAGGCTTGGCAGTATACGTCACTCAAAAGATCTGTGGAAGCAAATGGAAATATCTGGCCAGCTGCTACTCCTACTCATAATCCTAGTGGGGGCATTCTTATTCACCGTGCAAAACGTGGAGCCTTCAATCTGCTCTGCTAAAGCTATGCCACGCTGGCCGCTACCTAGGGTGAGAATGCCATGCCAATGCGCGATGCGCATTGAAGTCCCCTAGAACCAGACAATTTTGGGCAGATAATAACCCACTCATGTCGGGTTTGTAAGCTTGGCCATTAATTGGGACACAGCTACCAACCGCCGGTATGTAAACGTTGTATAATCTATCTCGGCAGTACCGGACCTGACTGGTCGGATGTTGGAAGGTCTTAACCTACTGGAACGGATGTTGGAAGGTCTTAACCCTTTATCGGCAGATCGATCTATATGACAGCTATATCTAAATATAGTCCTATCTGTACCATATTTGGTTCGGATGTTGAGAGGCTGCGTACTATTCCAATTTTGACCGAAATCGGATAAAATATAAAGCTTTTGTGGCCTTCAGACCCTTTATCGGGAGATCTGTCTGTATGGCAGCTATATCTTAATATAGTCCGATCTGAACCATATTTAGATCAGATGTTGGGAAGCTCAAAATAACCCACTGTTGCAAATTTCAGCGAAATCGGGTAATAAATAAAGCTTTTATGGCCTACTGACTCTTTATCGGGAGATCGGTGTATATGACAGCTATATCTAAATATGAACCGATCTAATCCATATTTAGGTCAGATGTTGGGAGGCTCAAAAAATACCGTCCGATCTACACCATATTTGGGTCAGTTGTCGGGAAGCCTTAAACTACCCACTGCTTCAAATTTCAGCGAAATCGGATGGAAAATAAAGTTTTTATGGGCATTAGACCCTTTATCGGAAAATCGGTCTATATAGCAGCTATATTCAAATATGGTCCGATTTGGCCCGTTCAAGAACTTAACCAGCGTGCATTAAAAATACGTATCTGTGCCAAATTTCATCTTAATATCTCAATTTTTGAAGCCTGTAGAGAGATTACAACAGACGGACGGACAGACGGACAGACATACGGACATCGTTAAATCGCCTTAGAATTTTACGACGATCCGAAATATATATACTCTTTGTAGGGTCGGAAATTGATATTTCGATGTGTTGCAAACGGAATGACTTAATGAATATACCCTCTATCCTACGGTGGTGGGTATAAAAATGATACACTTCCCGGCACTGACCTGACAATATTGGGGTTGGAATGCTGCTGTTGCGTATATTGCCGCACGGGAGAGGTCGCAAGGTCACATAGCTCGACGACGAGGACGCAGAAGGAGGCGACGACGATGCTTGTGACCCACAGCTGTCTATGTTCGTACAGCCCCTAGCAACATATTCAGTATGACTATACTCCCGTAGTGATGTAAGGCCAGAGCAAGATCGGAAATGTACCCACTCCATGCACCGGTTATGCCGCACCGACACCAACCGACGATGGAGGCGGTTTGGGAAAACCTAATAGAACCAGTTTCCGGGGTTCTTTTCAATCCCAGCACTGACCAGAGCGTGCGGAGAAGGCACACCGGGATGTGCCTCTCCCATGACTAGAAAAGGACGAACACGTACACTGAGGTGGCAGCCCTTGCCATCGGGTCAAACCGCTGCTTACAACCGGCTGCCATGGGATTTTTTTCATAACATTTATGAAACAATTTATGAAAAGTGTTTCATAAATATTATGAAAATATTCATTGGGATGTATTTTAATATTATTTTCATAAATGTCATGACAAAATCTTTAATATCATGAACATTTTTCTTTCTGTGTATGGTGGAGAGTATAATAATTTGAATAAAAATTGGCTTAAAAATATGATGCCTTGGTCAATTAAAACTTTTCCAATAAACCATACGCACTAGGGTCTCTTTGGACTTAACTTCACCCAGAGCCCAGCGAAAAAGCTACATTACACCTTGAAGAGAATGTGTAGCAGCCTCTAAAGAATGCTAAGTAGAAATTAACCTAATTTAGCTAATTGTAAATATGTCAACATTATACAAGAAGTTGTCGTCTGCTATCTTAAGTACTATGTACATATGGGTGTCATAAACAAACCCATGGTGGTTGACATCACCAACACCATGGTAATGGTGCTGCAATAACAACACCTACACACATACACACACCTGCCTCAAAACTTTAACTAAGCTCGAACACAAACACGCGCGCACACACACACCCACACTCATTCAATTCACATTTCAAAGTCAGCTTGTTTTCGCACAAGTTAAGTTAGAACTTAAAAAAGTGCAATTTAGCAAAACAACGTAATAAATTTTCCAAAGGAATTGAAAAAAAAAACGAAGCCAACAGTAGAAAAATTGAAACGTCGAAAAAATAAAATAAGAAGAAAAAACAAAAAAAAAACGAAAAGAAAAATCAAAGAAAACAAGTACACATTAAATTTGTCTTGTGAACTGCCATCATGCTTGGCATAACGAAAAGTGTTTTCACTTTTTCATTGGTGAACCTAAGCAAGATGGTGTGTGTGTGGTGTGTTTAAGTATGAGTAGAAAAAAAAGTGGAAAACAAAAAATATGGGACCTAGTGAAAGGACTAAAGGACCCAAAGAATGCATAGCAGCATATGAAAAACATAAAGCCCCAGCAAGCAACCAAGTCATGGAGAGCGGTAGAAAGAACCGAACTTTGTTAGTTTCGTTTTCTTGATTTTTTTTTTTGGCTTACAAACGCTTTCTAGAGCAGCAACAAGAGGAAGGACACAACAACAACAGCAAGTCCTTTTTACCATCAGTGTTGGTGGTGTACCCAAAGGTACTTTTAAGATAATATGTTCTCATGCTTGTAGTCATCATCATGGACTTGCAGCATGCCTACAGAGTTCTTCTTGTAATGCCTAAGGACTCTAAGAAGCAAGAGTTGTGACAAGGGGCGCAAGGCATAGGGCAAAAAAGCAGTAGTCAGTCATTGCCATGCTTAGTGTTGCTCTGGTACTGTCATCTTGGGCTGCTGTTGTTCTTGAAGAACTTGAGTCACGTTAGATGTCCCACCATCAGCCGGAAAGTATAGCAACAACTGCAAAAACAAACATGAAAAACTTGAACGAAAAATAAAAAAGCTAAGGAAAACTAAACTAAACCCCTCATGTAGAACAAACCAAGCGCACTGAGATGAGTTGAGCATTACATGAAGCAAGAAAAGCTGGCAAGCAAGCAACAGCTCTAAGCCACGAAACAAGCCAAGCAGACAACTAACCAACGACCAAGAATAATCAAAGTAGTACTCTGACTATTTGGTCTCTTTTTTACTTAAAAAAAAACAAGTAAAAGCGTGGGAAGTTAGGCAGGGCCGAATCTTGGGTACCCACCACCATGGATTCTGCCAAAATATGGGAGCTATATTTGGTAATAGACCGATTTGGACCTTACTTAGCACAGTTGTTGAAAGTCATAAGAGAACACCATGTGCAAAATTTCAGCCAAATCGGGCGAAAATTGAGGCTTCCAGGGGCTCAAGCGGCAAATCGGGAGATCGGTTTATATGGGAGCTATATCAGGCTATAGACCGATTTAAACCGCACTATATCAGGTTATCGGACATAAATTGAGGCTTCCAGGGGCTCAAGAAGTCAAATCGGGAGATCGGTTAATATGGGAGCTATATCAGGTTACAGACCGATTTCAACGGTACTCGACACAGTTGTTGGAAGTCATAACAGAACACTATGTGCAAAATTTCAGACAAATCGGACAAAAATTGCGGCTTCCAGGTGCTCAAGAAGTCAAATCGGGAGATCGGTTTATATGGGAGCTATATCAGGTTCTTGACCGATTTTAACGGTACTTGGCACAGTTGTTGAGGGTTATAATAGAACACTATGTGCAAAAGTTGAGCCAAATCGGATGAAAATTGCGGCTTCCAGGGGCTCAAGAAGTCAAATCGGGAGATCGGTTTTTATGAGCTCTTGACGGATTTCAACGGTACTTGGCACAGTTGTTGGAAGTCATAACAGAACACTACACGCAAAATTTAAGCCAAATCGGGCAAAAATTGAGGCTTCCAAGGACTCAAGAAATCAAATCGGGTGATCGGTTTATAGGGGATCTGAACCGATATGAGTCATTTGCAATCCCCAACGACCTACATCATTATAAAGGAACTGTGCAAAATTTCAAGCGGCTAACTTTACGCGTTCGACCGCTATCGTGATTTCGACAGACGGACGGACGGACATGGCTAGCTCGAATCAAAATTTCGAGACGATCAACATTATATTGGGTTGCCCAAAAAGTAATTGCGGATTTTTCATATAGTCGGCGTTGACAAATTTTTTCACAGCTTGTGACTCTGTAATTGCATTCTTTCTTCTGTCAGTTATCAGCTGTTACTTTTAGCTTGCTTTAGAAAAAAAGTGAAAAAAAAGTATGTTTGATTAAAGTTAATTCTAAGTTTTATTAAAAATGCATTTAATTCCTTTAAAAAAATCCGCAATTACTTTTTGGGCAACCCCATATATACTTCATGGGGTCCTAGATCAATATTTCTCCTTCTTCTCCCGCCGATGTGTGCAGGAACCCAGACCAATACCACATCGTAAGCTAGCAGCCTGTTCAGGGCCCCCAAACATTCCGCCACACACTTTGATCTCATCGTCCTTGAATTCATGGTCATGAGTGCCGCCGTACTTTCCACATATATACTGAGTATCGAAGGTGGCAGGTCCATCTTCCGAATCTCTTTCGCAGCCAATGTACTGGCACAGACCTCTGAAAAATCATGCACTCGTCTGGCAAAATGCAAATTTTGCTCATGAACATTCCACTTAGGAACAGGTGCAAACTTCACACATATCAATGATTGCAGTCCGATTCAAGTTTAAGCTCAATGATAAAGGGCCTCCTTTTTATAGCCGAGTGCGAACGGCGTGCCACAGTGCGACATCTCTTTGGAGAGAAGTTTTACATGGCATAGTACTTCACAAATGTTACCAGCATTAAAAGGGGAAAACCAACGCTGAAATTTTTTTTCTGATGGTCTCGCCAGGATTCGAACCCAGGCGTTCAGCCTAACCACTGCGATACGATGCTAACCTCTGCGCTCGTTCGGCAGTCTAACTTATATACCGAAGCCGAGTGTCTCCGAGTAAACCCTCATTCACGTCCATGACTCCATCTTGGAGCCATCAGTGAAGACCGTCCGGACACATCCAGCTCCAACACAGCATTCGCTTCACACTCCTCCCTTCCGCGAAAGCGATTTAGGAACAAACTTTCCCGAATCACTCTTGGCTACAGCTATTCCGAGATCCTCCTCAGTCTGCGTCCTGCATCTTTGCCCTCCTGAATGGAGTAGTGGACGTATTCGCCTTCTCTCAGCATGGCAAGTTTTCTCAGCCTAAGAGCTACCTTAGCGGTAGAATAAATACCTCAACGGGTTGTTAAATCAGCTTCCTCTCCAAACCCGTCTGTGGTGTCCTTATCACTCAGCTTAAACTTGAATCGGGCAGTACCCAATGTGTCCGGGAACCCAGGCCAACACAATGTCTTAAGCCAGGTGCCCGTTCAGAGCCCCCCCCCCCCCAAACACTGCGCCACGCACTTCTACCTCATCGTCCTTGAATTCAAAGCCTTGAGAGCCACCACTCAGCCCACATATATCCTGAGTTTCGAAGGTGACAGGTCCACCCTCTAGATCTCCTTTGCGACCAACGTACTGGCACAGATCTCTGTCTGAAAGATCATGTACTCCTCCGGCAGTCTAACTGACATACCGATGTTGAGTGTCTCCGAGTTAACCCCCAGTTACTCTTTAGTATTTGGAGCTCACAACAAGCCGATTGCTGGCTTAGGTGTATGTCCATAGCGCCATGTCTATGCACCCTCTTTTCAACCTAACCTAAACCCCCAGTCACGTCCCAGACTCCTTTTTGAAGCGGTCAGTGAAGACCGAGCGACTCATCCAGCTCCAACACAGCAACACATCTTCACCCCCCCAAGCGAGTGCGGAACAAACCTACAAAATAGGTCTTGGCGACTGGTATTCCGAGACCCTCCTCAGCCTGCTTCCTTCACCCTTGCCCTCCAGAATGGAGTAGTGACTATGTCCGCCTTCTCTCAGCATGCCAAGTTCTCTCAACCTAAGCGCTACTTTAGCGCCACAGGGCCGAATATATACCACAACAGGTTATTAATTCAGCATCGCCTCCAGACCCGACTGCGGTGTCTTTATCTCTGAGCGTAAACTTCAATTGGGCACCACCCGATAAGTCCGGGAACCCAGGCCAACACAACGTCGTGAGTCAGTTGCCCTTTCAGGGCTCCCAAACACTCCGCCACGCACTTTGACCTCTTCGTAAATGAATTTAAAGCGTTGAGGGCCGTCATACTGTCCACATATCGAAGGTCGCAGATCGTGCACTCGTTCGGCAGTCTAACTAACATACCGATGTCGAGGGTCTCAGAGTAAACCCCTGTCACGCCCTTAACTCCATCCTGGCGCCGTTAGTGCAGACCGAGATCTCATCCAGTTCCAACATAGCATCGGCCTCCCACTCCTCCCTTCCAGGAAAGCGAGTTCGAAACAAACTTTCCGAATTCGTCCTGGCGGCAGGTATTCCAAGAGCCTCCCCAGTCTGCCTCCTGCATCCTTGCTCTCCAGAATAGAGTAGTGGCTGTGTCCGCATTCTTTCAGCCTAAGCGCTACCTCAGCATCGCCTTCAGACCCGCCTGCGGTGTACTTATCACTGAGCTTAAACTTGAATCGGACAGCACTCATTGATATGTGCGAAGTTTACCCTCCGCCAAGCACTTCGAACTCATCGTCGTTGAATTCAAGGCTTTGAGCGCCGTCATACTGTCTACATACATCCTGAATTTCGAAGGTGGCAGGTCCATTCTCCGGTTTTCCTTTGCGGCTAATGTACTGGCACAGACCTCTAAAAAATCATGCACTCGTGCGGCAGTCTAATGCAACTTTCGTGACGTAAACGCAATTTTCGTGACCAAATTTGGAATTTGCATTGAACAGTTCGAATTATCTGCTCTCTTATGTTTATTTTATTCCTATAGCTTCATATTTACTTCTTTGGCGCATGAGGGGAGTTGATGACCTCCTCACAAAAGTAGACCTTTAAAGGATTCCCTGCTTCGAATTTGTTTAGAATATCTTTTTTCAATGATTTTAAGAACTTCATGACCATGATTAGACTTCAAGATTCCTACATCACTGTAGGCTATACTTAATAACACCTAGACGCTTGGCCTGTTGGGTTGCAGTCCTTCATACAATACCAACACCAACACACATGCATAACATTTGTGTCGTCATTCTAACTGTTGTTACAAAGCACTATTAAGCAACAATGGGATACGAAGATCCAAACGAACTACCAAGTTACGTATAAGCGAAGAACAACCATTTGCCAACATAACGAGGGCAAACCGATAGCATTGTGAGCTCACTCACACACAGCCAAACACACCCAGAGAGATGTAACAAGCACCCCCTTATCACGTGGAAATGCAGAAATCCTGTTGATAAATACAGTATAACGACATGATATTGGTTTTCAGGAGGTGAAGGTGAAGGTGAGCAATCATACTTGTTTCTCCTATACTTCCTCTTACTTGGACATCACATTTAAGTGAACTTTTCTTTACTATGGCTTACCCCCTTCAATCTAGTCTAAAACCCCGTTTACACTGCTCTTTATATGCGGATTTAATGGCTCGATCATCTGTTTTCCCTTTATAAAATCAGCTGACGAGAGAATTAAATCCGCATTTAATGAGCAGTGTAAACGGGGTTTACCCTGATAGGTCAGCCTTGTTTTTTTGGTTCAGGACTCCCTTATACTTTAACTTGATACTGTCCCCAGACATTACCGCTCTTCACAGCATCTCGGTTAACCTGCATATCTGGAGCTGAGATAGCGTCAAGGCTCTACCAGGTGAGGCCACTTAAAAAAGTGTGTAAATATTATTGTTGTCAGTCGTTTGGTTTTGTTTTTTGTTTTTTAGTGGCGGGCGAGGAGGTTGGTTCTGTTTTTGTAAACACCAGCACCTGCTCTTCGCTTTGGCCGGGTCAGTTGTTGGCACAGAAACACCTGAACCCATGCCATAACATCACATCGTCTCTGGTTTCTCCTTCGCCTTTCGCTTGGCTGTTCAAACCTTTACTTCAAGTTGTCACTTGTCCCGTGAAATTAAAAATTAATTTCACAATAAAAAATAATAATGCAATAAAACAACAGCCAACGAGGCAGGGGATAAGAGTGGGGGTGCTGGTGCTGGCTTTGGTGCGGGGAATACAATAATAATAAAAAAAGATAAAATAAGAAAAGAACAGAGGCATAAATTTAACAAGATTTCACAAAATGATATCGAAAGAAGACAAAACAATTGCTCAACAATTTGTTGTTGTCATAATTTTGCCCTCTTATTTTATGAAAGATATGATAATTTGTTTGAAATTTTTATTTCATGCCAGCCAGCCAGCCAGCAATTTGGCATATACTTTTTTTTTTTCCTTACAGATAAGATCATTGGCCATATCTCTGCTGGTATCTCTTTGGGAAAATAGAGGGAAGAAAACAGTGAAGGTAGGCGAGACAAAAAGAAAAAGACTATAAAGAAAAAACTGCTAAGGGACCAAAAGTTAAGTGTTGTTGTGTGGCTGAATAGCTGGCTGGCTGGTTGGCTGGCTGGCAGGCAGTGTTCTTAAGAGCATCACCCATATAAATTGGCTAAAGATGGCTATAGAAAACAAACAAAAAAGGTTATTATGCTTGAAATCAAAGTTACACTTGAGCCTTTAGCATAAAGATTCTTCTTCTTTTTATTTTTTTTTGCTATTCAGACGACAAGTTGCCACTTCAGTTGTATAGCTTTCTTTGTTCTGCTTCTACTGGCTAGACAATAACCAAAACAACAACAACAAAAAAAAGATTCTTACACTGGCAAACAAGCGGCCATAATAATGAAAAACACTAAACCTACTCCTTCATATACATAAATAAAACACTCAGTTCACAAAGACACCATAAATATTCACACATTTACAAGCATAAAATAACAACAATGGAAGAAACAGAAGAAGTAGTTGAAAACAAAATGCAACAACAACAATAACATAAACATATCTCACCTCTCAAAGCTTTGTTTTAATAATAACAATAACAAAAACAAACAAACAATCAACAGCATCCAACATCAGCCTAGCATGGAAGGCTGTACAACAAAACACAACAGCACACTCATACACTCATACACCCATACACTCATCCACTCTCGCACTTCAAGACAATAGAAAGTTTAACAATTGTTGTAGCAAAGTTAAGAGGTGAGCTGAGCTGTGGTGAGTGGCGAATAAAATGAAACTGTTTAATTGTTGCCATTGTTATACTACTCACATGTGGGAGAGAGAGCGAGAGAGAGAGAGTGAGTACAACAGAAAACACTAAATGCCAAGTGGTTTGACTTAGTCATCAGTAGTAGTGTTGGATGTGTGGGTGTCTATGGTATGTTTTATGCTCAAATGATATTCTTTCTTTACTCTCGTAAACCTAAACACAGGCAGGCTAGCACGCACCTATCATAACAATAGGCTTAAGGCAATCTCATTTAGACTAACAACACTTCGCCAGTTAGCTGGGAAGTTGCGGAATTTGTTAGGCTTGCTCACAAGAGGGCTGCCAATGTGTGAAAATGTTTAAATATTAAATTCTTCGCCAGTTAGTTGGGAAGTTGTGGAATTTGCAATGCTTGCTCATAAGAGAGCTGCCAATGTGTGAAAGGGTTTAAATATTGAAATCTAAAGCATATGAAATTTTTCTACCCACCACCATAGGATAGGGGGTATATTCATTTAGTCATTTCGTTTGCAACACATCGAAATATCCCATCCCGACTCTACAAAGTATAGATATTTCGGATCGTCGTTAAATTCTAACACGATTTAACGATGTCCGGGTGTCTTTCCGTCTGTCCGTCAGTTGAAATCAAGCAACAGTCTTTGATTTTTGGTCCAACATTCGGAAAATTTTGCCTACATGAAGAAATGGATTGAGGTTAAAAGACTTCGCCGAGGCAAAGAACATGGTGGTTAGCAGCATCAGATTTCAGCATCTAAGGATTCACACGATCACATGGCTGTCACCCGATCAAAACACGAGAAACCAAATAGATCATGTTGTGATAGATGGAAGGCATTCTACCAGCGTGTAAAATGTGCGATCGATACGAGGGGCGAATATCGATTCCGATCATTACCTTGTTGTAGCAAAGATTCGCACACGTCTTAGTGTGGCGAGAAATTTACGATCTGACACTGCACGGACTGCTGGATAACGGAAAGCTGCAAGCACAACAGGTGTCAACGTCATACTCCACTCGGCTGACCTAAATGCTTTAAGAAAGCACTCTCTGTCTCGATAGTACAGCAGCGCAATGTCAAAATATTGCTCATTACATGGAAAGAGTCGAAACATCTGTGCTTGGGTACCAAAAACTTCCCCAATCGTACCCATTGTACGATCAGGAGTGTCAAAAAGCTGCTGAAGCCAAGAATGTGGCGAACAGGGCATCTTTACAGTCAGTAGCAACGCTTTAGGCGAAGGTGAGGTGTAGGAGGAAAAGGAGAGAGAAAAAATGTCTCTTCCACAGGAAGAAGAAGAAGTGTGAGCGGTTTGGCTGTTGAATACTAAAGTGAAATTCATTGTTCAAATTTTCAGCCAAATCGGATAAGAATTGCCCCCTAAAGCGGCTGAAGAAATAAAAATGGGAAATTCATGAGAGCTATGTCATGTTATGTCCCGATTCAGGCCATATTTAACACGTATGTTAAAGGTCATACAAGAAATCGTTGAGCAAAATTTCATCCGAATCAGATAATAATTGCTGATCCGAAATCGGTTTATATGGCATTTGGTATAGCAGCCATCGGCTCATAACCAGATGGGAGTTACATTTGGTTATGAACCAAAATTTCAGCCACATAATAATAATAATTGCGAATAATAATTGCGGCTCAAAAGGCTCAAAAGAGGCTTAAGAAGTCAGGATCTGATATTGGTTTATATGGCAGCTATACCAAAACATGGACCGATCTGGGCCATTTACAATCCCATCCGACCTGCACAAATAAGCAATAATAAGTAAAATTGCAAATTTTGCCCATGAACATTCCACTAAGGAACAGGGGCAAACTTCTCACATATCAATGAGTGCAGTCCGATTCAAGTTTAAGCTCAATGATAAGGGGCCTCATTTTTATAGCCGAGTCCGACCGGTATGCCGCAGTGCGACACCTCTTTGGAGAGAAGTTTTATATGGCATAGTACCTCACAAATGTTGCCAGCATTAGGAGGGGAAAACCACCGTTGACATTTTTTTTTCTGATGGTTTCGCCAGGATTCGAACCCAGGCGTTCAGCGTCATAGGCGGACATGCTAACCTCTGCGCTTCGGTGGCCTCCTAGTAAGAAGTATTTATGCAAAATTTGAAGCACCTAGCTTTATTCCTCCGAAAGTTAGTGTGCTTTCGACAGACAGATGGACGGACAGACGGACGTACATGGCTAGATCGACTCCGTCTGTCTGTCGAAAGCTCGCTAAGGAGTAAAGCTAGCCGCTTGAAATTCTGCACAACTTCTTCTTATTAGTGTAGGTCGTTTGGGATTGTAAATGGGCTATATCGGTCCACGTTTTGATCTAGCTGCCATATAAACCGATCTGGGTCCATAACCTGATATAGCTGTCATATAAACCTATCTGGGGTCTTGACTTCTTGAGCCACTAGAGGGCGCAATTATTATCCGATTTGGCTGAAATTTTGCATGAGGTGTTTTGTTATGACTTTCAACAACTTTATTAAGAATAGTTCAAATCGGCCCATAACCTGATATAGCTGCCATATAAACCGATCTGGGGTCTTGACTTCTTGAGTCACTAGAGGGCGCAATTATTATCCGATTTGGCTGAAATTTTGCATGAGGTGTTTTGTGATGACTTTCAACAACTGTGCTAAGAATAGTTGAAATCGGCCCATAACCTGTTATAGCTCCCATATAAACCGATCTGGGGTCTTGACTTCTTGAGCCGCTAGGGGGCACAATTCTTATTCGATTTGGCTGAAACTCTGCATGAGGTGTTTTATTATGACTTCCAACAACAGTGCTCAGGATGTTTCAAATCATTCCATATCCGTGTACAGCTACCATATAAACCGAACTGCGGTCTTGAATTCTTGAGCCTGAAATTTTGTACAATGGCTTCTCTCATGACCTTTAACATACGTGACGAATATGGTATGAATCGGTTTATAGCCTAATACAGATCCCCTATAAACCGATCTCCCTATTTTACTTCTTCATCCCCTAAAGTGCGCAAATCTTACTAAATTTGGATGAAATTTTACACAATGACTTCTACTACTCCAATATTCAATTCAATTATGGTCCGAAATGAACCATAGCTTAATATTGTTCCAATAACATAGCAATTCTTTTCTTTTGTCCTTTGATGGCCTAAAAAGAGATACTGTGGAAAGAGCTCGACAAATGCGATCTATGGTGGAGGGTATATAAGATTCGGCCTGGCCGAACTTAGCACGCTTTTACTTGTTTCCTATAAAAACTTTTTTCTCGCAAGAAAATGTTATCAAAAAATTATTTTTATGATTTTTTTTTATCTCTATCGAAAATTTTTTATATTTTTTTGGTATTATATTTATTGCAAACTAATTTACAAAAATTATAATAAGTTATTCGGATTGGCAACTAAGGCCTTCGCCATAAACTATCAAAGAAAATGTTGTCATATTGATTTTTTAAATATTTAATATCGACATTTTGATTTTAATTAGTTCCCTATGCCTCTTAGGAAAAGCCGCAATTGCAAGCTAAGCCCCTTTTTCACTTACTACACACTTTCACGCCATACATTAGAAGCTATGCGAGTGCGTTTGGTTACTATCAAATGAAAATTAATTAAAGCTTTGCTTATTTTCAATTAATATATACATGTGTATGTACGCATGTACAAACGCATGCAGTCTCCCTAATGCTAATTATAATTGTATGGTGGTATGCATTGTATGTACAAAGTATGTTCATTGATTGCGTGTGTGTGTGTGGTTGTGGGTGTGCGTGTATTGTGCTTGGCAATTGTATAAACATTTGCAAATCAACTACAAAATACAATAACCATATTAAGCCTTTAATGATACAAATTTATAAGCACACACATGTAGTCCAGCGTACACATACACACAAACACATAGCCCCACACCCCTCGAAACATAATTGGATGTTGCTCGAACAAAGGCATGATTGTGTTCGTAAACTTGACACATAATAAGAGACAGCCAAAGGCTGTAGCATTAAAGGGGTGTTTCATAATTTGTTCTTTTTGTTTCATCATTTTGAAGGCAGACATAACTGGGTGCGTATAATTGATATTAATTTCATACGATGCTTTTGATAATGATAATGATGATGACTATGAGGTAATTTTGACTAATCTGTTGCATACTTATAGGGGTGTAAAGAATGTTAAAAAGAAAACAATTCAAATATCAGATGGACAGATAATCAATTTGTTGTAATAATTTCGATTTGAAACAAAAAGCGTGTTAAAGTTGGATGTATTGTATGTACATCGGACATCCGATGTATTTTATTTCCATTAAGTAGATGCTCTGGATGTCTTTAAAGAGTGGGCAAAGCGTTAAAAGAGGTATATATGTACTATAACAAGACTAAATATATATCGTTTAATAGGTATTTTTATACCCTCCATCATTATATCATCGGAACAACGAGTATTTCATCAAGCAGTGGGTCAGTCGAGTGGAGTCCAGCTATATGTTAACCACCTTTCGCCATAATCCGGAGAAAATTGCATAATTTATGAACCCATTGCAGCTATTTTGGTATGGTCCGATTTGGACCCCGAGTTTGGTCCCAATCGGACCAACGTCGAGTGGTCTAATAAATACAATTCAATTTTCAAATTGTTAAAACAGCATATTGGTCATTATGGCAGCTTTGTCAAAATATAGACCGACGGGAGTCATATTTAAAGCGGGTGTCGTAGGGCCTATCACAGCTCACATTTCAGCGAAAACGGGAAATAAACGCCAATTTTATTGTAAAGCAAATTGCAAATGAAAATTTTGCCCATGAACATCCCACTAAGGAACAGGGGCAAACTTCTCACATATCAATGAGTGCAGTCCGATTCAAGTTTAAGCTCAACGATACGCCGAGTCCGAACGGCAGTGCGACACCTCTTTGGAGAGAAGTTTTACATGGCATAGTACCTCACAAATGTTGCCAGCATTAGGAGGGGAAAACCACCGTTGAAGTTTTTTCCTGATGGTCTCGCCAGGATTCGAACCCAGGCGTTCAGCGTCATAGGCGGACATGCTAACCTCTGCGCTACGGTGGCCTCCAATTTATTGTCCAAGGACTAAAATCGGGTGATCGGTATATATGGCAGCTATATCCAGCGCTAGACCGATCTGAACCATATGGGGCACAGTTGTCGAAAAGCCTTACATAAGCCACTGTGCTTAATTTCCGCGAAATGGGATACTAAATGCGCCTTTTATGGGCTCAAGACCTAAGCTGCCATATTCACCGATTTGGCGATTTAGGGTCTCAAGCCCGTAAAAGCGGCATTTTTTGTCCGATTTCGCTGAAATTTGAAACAGGAGGTACTAGCGGCTGGGATATTCAATCTGAATATGGCCTATATTGGATCATATTAACATATAGTTGCCATATAGACCGATATGCCGATTTAGTGTCTTAAGCCCATAACAGGCGCATTTATTATCCGATTTTGCCGAAATTGAAAACAGTGAGATGTTTTAAGTCTCCCCACATCCGACTCACATATGGTTCAGATCGGCCTATATTCAGATATAGCTGCCAAATAGACAGATCTGCCGATTTAGGATTTTAAGCCCATTAACGCCGCAACTATGCTTTAATCTACGATAGTGAGTAGATTAAAGCATTCCAATATCCGACTGAAATATGGCTCAAATCGGTGTTTATTCAGATATATCTACCATATAGACCGATCTGTCGATTAAGGGTCTTGAGCCCATAGAAGCTGCATTTATTACCCGATTTTGCTAAAACTTGAAACAGTGAGTTGTTTAAAGCCTTTTGCCATCATACCTAAATATGGTCCAGAACAATATTTAGATATAGCTGCCACATAGACCAATCTGCCGATTTGGGATCTTAAGCCCATACAAGCCGTAATTGCTATCCAATTTCGCTGAAATTTAAAATCGTGAGATGATAAAAGCTTGTCGATATCCGAATCAAATATGGAACAGCTCGGTCTTTATTCAGATATAGCTGCCATTCAGACCGATCTGGCGCTTAAGGTTCTTAAGCCCATAAAAGCCGCATTTATTACCCGAATCGGATTATAAATGCGCCTTTTATGGGGCCAAGGCTTTAAATCGAGATAATGGTCTACATGGCAGCTATATTCAAATCTGGACCGATCTGGGCCAAATTGAAGAAGGACGTCAAAGAGCCTTACACAACTCACAGTACCAAATCTCGACAAAATATGACAATAAATGCGCCTTTTATGGGCCCAAAACCTTAAATCGAAAGATCGGTCTATGTGGCAGCTATATTCAAATGTGGACCGATCTGCGCCAAATTGAAGAAGGACGTCGATGGGCCTAACACAACTCACTGTCCCAAATTTCGGCAAAATCGGACAATAAATGCGCCTTTTATAGGCACAAAACCTTAAATCGAGAGATCAGTCTATATGGCAGCTATATCCAAATCTGGACCGCTCGGGGCAAAATTAACGAAGAATGTGGAAGGGACTAACCCAACTCACTGTCCCAAATTTTAGCAAAATCGGATAATAAATGTGACTTTTCTGGGCCTAAGACCCTAAATCGGAGGATCGGTCTATATGGGGCCTATATCAATGGTTGCTAAAAACGGAATGACTTATTTATCAACATTTTTCTTTTGATAATTTCATATTTTTGATTTCCCTGTAGCCTTTCTATGACGACCTTAACTTCGAATGCACTCATTTCCCATCCAATGTGTATGGAATACAACTGCTCTCATAATTACTATGCAACATGTAATCATTATTGTTTTCTGTATGCGTTTGAAGTCTGATAGTTTTCACACCAACAATTTTTCCATTTGGGTAAGTACCCAACACAGTTTTAAATGTCCATTACACATAGGCATAACATTTAACACAACTCACACACAGACACATCGATTGAGCAGTATGCAATCAGTAAATGCCAAACCTCATCTGTGGTTTACTCGATGATTTGTGGTTGACATCATAGAGCGTTTGTGGTTAAGGCCATTGCTATATGGGTTGATTTTATGTTTTTTTTTGTTTCACTTTTACTTTTCTGTTGAACCACAACACCAGTTGTCAATTATCAAATGATGTTTGAGGTAAATGCAGCATTTATGCAAAAATATGCAGCAATACGCAATGAGCTGCTTGCAATGTTTAATGCATTTATGCAATTAATAACAAGATTTGGAGAACATTTACAAAAACACTAAAAGTGTGTATGAGTCTGTTAAATACAAGAAACAAGTAAAAACGTTTGGAAATTTCCACAACCATAGCTATAGTAATATGCAAGTGGGGGCTAGTATGCATCATATTTCGTTCAGGTCTCGAGCACTCTTATACAACTCAAAGTTTCAGCGAAATCGGTCGACAAATCCGCTTTTTATGGGATTAAGATCGTAAATCGGAAGATCGGTCTACATGGGAGCTATATCTCAATATAGTCTGATCTGCATCATATACTGGTCGAATGATGAAAAGCTTAATACAAATCACTGTGCCTAATTCCAGCGAAATCGCGAAATAAATGCAGCTTTTATGGGCTTAAGACCATAAATCGGAAGATCGGTTTATATGGCAGCTATATCTGAATATTGACCGATCTGAACCATATTTGAGTCTGATATCGGGAGGCTTTAATGACCTCACTATTTTAAATTTCAGCGAAATCTGATAATAATTGCGGCTTTTATGGGCTTAAGACCCTAAATCGGCAGTAGGATAAGTTGGACTGTTTAAATTCACATTAATTATGCATGGAGAGTTAATTACTTCTTAATTACTTCTTTATTACTTCTTAATTACTTCTTTAATGGGGTCAAATCATGTTGTTATAAAACTGACATTGATATGGAAATTATGTAGCCCTTTTTTGTTAGGGGATCCTCATTGTACATTGATATCTATGCTATGTCACCCTTTCTTGTTAGGGGATCCTCATTATGTTGTTATAAAACTGTCATTGATATGGAAATTATGTAGCCCTTTTTTGTTAGGGGATCCTCATTATGTTGTTATAAAACTGTCATTGATATGGAAATTATGTAGCCCTTTTTTGTTAGGGGATCCTCATTGTACATTGATCTCTATGTATGCTAGGGAGGGTTCGGCCTAGCCCTTTTTGTTGTGGGATCCTCATCATGTTGTTATAAAACTGTCATTGATATGGAAACTATGTAGCTCTTTTTTGTAAGGGGAATGGGGGATTCGAACTTGCGCAAGCTGATTTTTCGATTAGGAATTTGGGATCCTACATTTTTAGTTCTGGGTGTTATTTTTAATTAGGGATGGTGTTGATTTAACTGATAAGTGGGATTGAAACTATTTGGTTAGTCAATTATGGAGTTATAAAAATTCATTGAGTGTGACCCTCACTATATGTTATGAAGGCTGTGGGTCTTGCTCATTTGGGATTGGGATATTAGAGATTGATGGCGGTAACTGATAAGTGGGATTGATTCTTTTTGGGTCGTAAATCATGGTGTTATAAAAATGCCATTGATATGGAAGCTATGTAAGCCTTTGTTTATTGTGGGATTCATCGTCATTATATATTGGTTTTCATTGTGCTTCTATAAAAGTGTGAGAAGAAAGCCACATCTTGAATAGTATTGAAAGTGCAAACTTAGCGTCATGGCTGATAATTTAGAATTGATAAGTAAATTTAATAACAAAAATCTAAAACCAATTTTAAATGTGAAGGATATGGTACTGCATCATGAATACGTTATTGATGGTTGTTATCGGACCACAACCAAATACGGAGATGCGGTAGTGCTGAGCTTGGAGGGACATACGTTATATTTGCCTAAACGTTTTAACTCTTTGGATGATATAACCATACGATGCATCAACGAAGGATCCTTTTCTATTTCCAAACAGCCTTTATTAGATGATGAGGATAAATCCCTGAGCAGATTGGAACTGAAGCAGCAAATAACTGCAAGCGCCTTTTACAGTCCATATTTAAATGTTTAAAATAACTTTTATAAATATCGAGAATAATTTTAAGAAAAGTAAATAAAAATAATAAATTAAAACAACATAGTCTTTTCATTTGTTTATTTAACATTTTATTTCATCATATATTATTTCATCAAAAGAATTGATTGCATTACTTTCAATAAATACAAACATTTTATATAAATTATTAACAGCACACTTAAACTTTTGATACTTATGAATTGGGCAATTAGTGAAATAATTTCTCATTTTTCTGAAACTTGTTTTATATTCTATGTTTACAATATTTGTACTTAGATATTTTTCTAAAAATTCCTTTTTAATTTGTCCAATCACCAAAACGTAATTGTAACTGTTCAATGGAGATAAAATATCCCCAACGCAGTTGTAATTTATGCTTCCATCAGACCAGTCCAAGCCGTGTACATACTTCTTACAGTATGCGTTTTTTCTTCTTCCCTCCTTCAGTAGTTCTCTGCTGTCGAAAGGAGACCTAAACAAACAATAGTTTGGTACTATTGAAAACCCACTCATATAGGCAAATTCTTTAATATATATACTATTATCATTTCCATGACAATATTGAAAATCAACCAGTACAAAATTGGGTAGATTAAAATTTGACATTTCGGTGGAAGGTTTGAAAAAGACTAAATCTCAAGAATCTCAACATGCCCTTATATTCGAAAAATTATTGGGAGAAGGCGTTAGTATATTTTAAAACGTCACTAAGAATGGATCTGGAAAGTAAAAAGGAAAACTCACATTTCCAAACTCGTGAAGTTGTTTTCGAGATGGAATATTTCGTCGACCTGAATTTGAAAGTAACTTGCGGCTTTTCTATCATGCTTTTCGAACCTATAATATGGTTACAGAAAAGGAAAAACTATATTGGACTGACACGGGAATTGTGGCTACATCTAATTACGTACAGAGCCTACATTCAAGCTTGTTTGGATCAATATGATTTTTTCCTTGACTCATTTAAATTGTTGGATGACCAAAGAAATGAACACATTCAATTGGATTTTGTGAATAAAAATGGCAGATCATATCTTGTTTTAATTCAAGGCAAAAACAAAATAAAACTGGATAGCGAGGCCTGGAGGTCTATATGCCGGAATGGCATATTTCTAACATCTTTCATTTGCTGGAACAATATATTGAGGAAACAAATTGCTCATTTCTACTACAATTACTACATACCAACATGCGCAGCACTAAAAAAGACAAATGTTCTGGTTTCTGAAATACCTGGGTTCAATGAGCCGGACATTGAAATTGATTTGTTACGTCTGTGTTATGAGTTTAGTAAAAAAATGCCTCATATTATAAAACAAGATATTAAAATTTACAATCTAATACAAAGAATGGAAAATAAATAATATATGCATTATATTTAAATAAAAAATAAATAAAAAAATAAAAAAAACCAAGATGTCTTTTCATTTTAATATTTTTTGGGATTTTATTGTTTATATTGGAGTAAAAATTTTAAACATAAGTGACCACAATTAAAAGAATCAAAATTTTGTTTTCTATTATAATTGTATTTTATATCGCTACCTAAATATTTTATTATTTCTATTGGTGGTTGAAGATTTCCAAAACTATCAAAGTATTCCACTTGGTCTCCATTTTTATAATAAGCAACCCAATGAGTTCCAGATCCTTTATATGAATCAAGGTTTACTATTCCACATTCGTTATGGAGAACATTTTTTGGAAGTTTATCTCTCATAAAAACTCCTCTAAAATTTGAAATATGTTTTCGTGCAAATAATTTTATATCCAAATCAGTTAGAGGTCGATTGGGTAGCTGCTTCAAAAGTTTTTTGAAATGTTACTCTTATTACATATGATTCCCATTCCATTTTTAAATGGTTTAAGGTATAATCCCTTTCCCATTGCTATGGACTCCATACTTTTGTTGTGTCTGATGTTTTCTTCCAGTTGCTTTTTAGCATTATTCGCTGAGCTAACTAACTTGGCTATTGAAGATACACCTGAAGTTAGTCCACCTAAAGCGCCGAGTGCTGTTATAATTGGTACTAATGGCAAAAACCCACCAATTTTGGGTACTCTTATAACTCTTGGGATAATTACATCTCCTTTATTCTTTTTAAGCATTTTATGAATAGCTTTCCTTGCTATTTTAATGGCGGAGCTAATGTCTTGGGGTTTTTCTTTCCTTAAAATTGTTGTCGTTTTCTTTATTGCGTTCGAAAAAGTTTTTTGTCCTGCCGCTTTCTTATATTTTTTCTTCTCCATACCCATACCAAATTTGACTTTAGCCTTCATCGCGTTGGTGACCAAATACGAGTTAATTTTTTCTCCTAAAGTACTATCGTTTGCTTTAAACCGTTCCCATGCCCTTTCAGCTAGCTCTCGATCAGCTTTATTTCGTTCTTCTATATCACTGGTTTTCGAATACGCTATATCATGAGTTTTACATGCGGCGTCAAGACCATTTATGCCTTTGTCTCCTCGTTTCAAACGTTTCTCGAGCTTAGTACCAGGTCCGCAGAATTGATATCCGGGTAAATGAAGTTCGAAAGGTAGGGAATTAATAAATCTGTTTAATAGTCCTCTTCCTTGAATGGATCTTTTGCGACTAACTTTATTTTGATTGAATATGAGCATTTTATACTTGTCGGGTTTTTTTTCTACAATAAATAAATTGGTTTAGCAAAAAATTTAGTTAGTTAACAAAATGCGATTAGTTAAGCAAGATACAAAAATTGATGTGCGAAATTTAGACTTCGTTCATAATCATCCAAAAACTATAAAGCACAGCTGTCTACTACCGAATTCCATAAGGGCTTTAATAGTGGGACCATCGAATTGTGGAAAGACTAACGTTATGGTTAGTTTAATTGAAAGCCCTAACGGATTAAAATTTGAGAATATTTATTTATACTCAAAATCTTTATATCAACCCAAGTACGAGTATCTAAGACAACTTATAACACCTATAAAGGGAATGGGATATTTTACATTTAATAATAATGAGAAGGTTATTTCATCAGACATGGCGAAACCTAACTCAATTATGATATTTGATGATGTTGCGTGTGAAAAGCAGAATAACATGAGAGACTATTTTACTATGGGGCGACATAAAAATATTGATTCATTTTATTTATGTCAAACATATACGCATATACCTAAACATTTGGTTCGTGACAATGCAAATTTTATAATTATGTTCAAGCAGGATGGAATGAATATGAAACACATTTATAATGATCATGTGAGAGGTGATATGACGTTCCAAGAATTTGAGAGGATTTGTCAGGAATGTTGGCAAGATAAATTTGGATTTTTAATAATAAATAAGGATAATGAAATCACATGTGGCCGATATAGAAAAGGGTTTGATACATACATTTACATTTAGTAATAAATATATTTCCGATTGATGAAGACGTAAGCTTGTAAAATTAACTCCAAAACCACAAATATATCTAGACAGAGAGCAAAGCTATACAAAAAAAAAAAATTATGATGAATACCAATCTTTTAAAGGAATTGGTTAAAACTAGAAAAATTTTAAAAAGAAAATTTCAAAGCATAAAATTGGGTGAAGAGGAGACTTTGCAGGATTTGCGTCGCACATTCGATCCAGTCACACAACCAATTAATAAAATATTGAAACTATCTAAAGACAAAATTAAACAATCAAATGCAAAGGCTGAAAATACCGATTATAATGAAGAAAATAAGAAGATAAAAACTAAACTTGATAATGGAAAGGAAGATATTGATGATGCCATAGAGGACGGTAATGATGGCGAAGACGAAGAGGAATTCTTTTCCCAGTCGGAAGACGAAGATGGTGTGGACTTATCAAAATTACATAGAGATAAAAAACTAGACACAGTTTTTGGACCACATAAAGATTCGAATGGAGTTTGGAAATTTGGAGATTCCATAATAGATATTAACGAAGATAAAATCATTGTTGGAAATCATTCATGGGCGTATACGCCGGGCTTATTTCAGTTGCTTTTTTATAAAAAGCCACACAACTATGATGCATTGGAATTGGATATATATAAAAAAATATTAATAGATACAAACGCACATAAGAGGAATTATAATCCGAACGAGCGGATTAGAGGGAATAAGGGTTATAAATATAAAAACATTATTCAAAAGCTGTTTGACACTACTTACATAGGTAAAGGATTAATGACTACAATTTCAGAAAAATCCAACTATATATACTGGGACGATCCCAATGAGCTAGTAGATCGTCTTAAGCTCCTAATAGCATCAAAACAAGCTGGTCATACGAATCAAAACAATGAAATTATTTCTATTATTGAAGAACTCAAGGAAGCGGATATAATATATTGACAATAGTAAACCTCAATTAATCATAAAATGAGTGTCGATAAGTTCGGTCATTTTTCAAATTCAACACATTATAAAAAAAATGTTTCAAAAATATTTGGAATTTTTATTGACAGGCATAATAACATCGATATCCAATATAAAAAGATTAAAAATTTGGATCCTCCGGCGGAGGATACAGACGCAGTCAACAAAGCTTATCTTCAAAAACAAATCTTCCACTCTAGAGACATTTTAAAAAGAGATTTAAATATTGAAGTTAACAACATTCGACAGGAAATAATACAAATGAAGATAAGTCTGAGTCAGTTATTTGAATTAATTTCTACTATGCCTGAAAACCCTACCATTATCTACAATAATCGTCTTTTCCCAGTCGGAAGACGAAGATGGTGTGGACTTATCAAAATTACATAGAGATAAAAAACTAGACACAGTTTTTGGACCACATAAAGATTCGAAAGGAGTTTGGAAATTTGGAGATTCCATAATAGATATTAACGAAGATAAAATCATTGTTGGAAATCATTCATGGGCGTATACGCCGGGCTTATTTCAGTTGCTTTTTTATAAAAAGCCACACAACTATGATGCATTGGAATTGGATATATATAAAAAAATATTAATAGATACAAACGCACATAAGAGGAATTATAATCCGAACGAGCGGATTAAAGGGAATAAGGGTTATAAATATAAAAACATTATTCAAAAGCTGTTTGACACTACTTACATAGGTAAAGGATTAATGACTACAATTTCAGAAAAATCCAACTATATATACTGGGACGATCCCAATGAGCTAGTAGATCGTCTTAAGCTCCTAATAGCATCAAAACAAGCTGGTCATACGAATCAAAACAATGAAATTATTTCTATTATTGAAGAACTCAAGGAAGCGGATATAATATATTGACAATAGTAAACCTCAATTAATCATAAAATGAGTGTCGATAAGTTCGGTCATTTTTCAAATTCAACACATTATAAAAAAAATGTTTCAAAAATATTTGGAATTTTTATTGACAGGCATAATAACATCGATATCCAATATAAAAAGATTAAAAATTTGGATCCTCCGGCGGAGGATACAGACGCAGTCAACAAAGCTTATCTTCAAAAACAAATCTTCCACTCTAGAGACATTTTAAAAAGAGATTTAAATATTGAAGTTAACAACATTCGACAGGAAATAATACAAATGAAGATAAGTCTGAGTCAGTTATTTGAATTAATTTCTACTATGCCAGAAAACCCTACCATTATCTACAATAATCACAACTAAGCTATGGAAAAAAGAGACGTTGTTAACGAAATTCACACCCAAGCTCGTAAAAACTTTCCACGTCGCAGAGTTATTATGAGGGGTATTGATGACCTCTGGCAAGCTGATTTAGTCGAAATGGGAAACTATTCCACAATAAACAAAGGTTATAAATATCTATTGACTGTAATAGACACATTTTCCAAATATGCTTGGGCAGAAGCAACTAAATCGAAAAAGGCTTGTGATGTTTCAAAAGCGTTTCAAAAAATTCTTAGTATGGGGAGGATACCAAAAAATTTACAAACAGATGATGGAAAAGAATTTTTTAATTCAGACTTTAAAAAACTTATGGAAAAGTATTCAATTAATCACTACTCAACCTATAGCGTAATTAAGGCGTCGATTGTGGAACGTTTTAATCGAACATTAAAATCGCAAATGTTTCGAGAATTTTCTTTTAATGGCACGTACCATTGGATCGATTTGTATAAAGCTTTAATAGATAAATATAATCGACAAAAACATAGAACAATAAAAATGGCTCCAGTCGAAGTAAATTCCAAAAATGAACAAAATCTATTAAAAACCGTATATAGTCACTTGAAAATACATAAAATCTCCCAATATCATTTGGGAGACTACGTCCGCATAAGTAAATATAAGAGCATATTTGAAAAAGGATATACTCCAAATTTTAGTACAGAGATTTTTCGTATAAGACGTATACAAAACACAAACCCCACCACATATCTACTTGAAGACTACCAGGGAAATCCCATAAAAGGAGCTTTTTATAAGGAAGAGATTTTACTCACAAAACACCCTGATGTATATCTCGTTGAGAAGATTTTAAAAACAAAGGGAGAAATGGCTTATGTTAAATGGTTAGGATTTTCTAATGAACATAACTCTTGGATAAATAAAAATGAAATATTATAATTTTTTTTTTTTTTTTGTTTTGAATGAACAAATAAATAAAAACTAATGGAACTAAAAACGTGTTTCCATTCATCAATTACTCATCATCATGTCAATTACGTTAGCATTAACCGGGAGATCTCCAATTTTGACTGCTTCGTATTTTCCTCCCATTCAATTAAATGACGATTACGAATGTGCTTTAGTTGACTTTCATTCATATAATACAATTCCTAACATTGATTATGATAATAATTTGTTTCATATTGGTGATAGTGTTATTGAAATTCCTGTTGGATCGTACGAACTCGAAGATATTGTAGACTTTATAAAAAGCGCTTATAGAAAGGAGAACGCGCTTAATACTCTCGATATAGAAGCAAATAACAATACACTTCAAATCGAAATTTTTTCTTCGGAACATGTTATAAATTTCCATCAAGATCGGTCTATTGGTCCGTTGTTTGGATTTGAAGATCGAGTTTTAGTCCCTAACATAAAGCATACGTCTCACATGCCAGTAAACATCATGAAAGTAAATGCAATTCAAATTTGTTGTAATATTACAACTGGAGCATATATGAATAATTCTCCAGCACATATTATCCATGAGTTCGCAATAAACGTGTCTCCAGGATATAAATTAGACGAAATTCCCAGGAACCTTATTTATTTACCAGTAAACGTTAACGAAATAAGTCGCATAAAAGTTTGGATTGTTGATCAAGAAACGCGTCTGATTAATTTTAGAGGGGAAGAAATAACACTTCGATTACATCTTAAACCTAAATCAAAATGATTATTTTTAATAAATATAATAATAAAATGACCAAACATAACATTCCGATTCGAGCTGTCAACAATAAAAGACGGCTTTTAACTCAAGAAAATAAATTGTTTTTAAAATCCTTAAAATTAAAATTAAAAAGCCATGTCTGAAATTTTAAATGTACTAGAGAAACCATACTCTGATGATAATATTGTTAAAAAGGACTATCATAGCTACGTACCATATATTCAATCCTTCAAAAATAATGACGAAATTAGAATAACAATTCAAAATCAAGATTTATATATCCTACCTAGCGAAAGCTACCTATATATAGAGGGTTCCATTACACTGGAAGATGGAAAAAGTACACTTAATGGACGATTGCGAAATAACTGTGTTGCGTATATGTTTGATGAAATTCGCTATGAAATTAATGGTGTAGAAATAGATAGAACACGATATTTGGGCATTTCAAGTACTTTAAAAAACTACATTTCAATAAATAGTATTGAAAATAATATGATGCTGAATGCTGGCTGGAGCAAAGAAACCGATTTGAACAAGCAGAAGTTCAATTTTTATGTGCCACTAAATAAGTTATTGGGATTTTCTGAGGATTTCACGAAAGTTGTTTTAAATTGTAAACATGACCTTATACTCCTACGAAGTTCCACTGATTTGAATGCCTGCTATTCAACTACCCAAACGGAAAAAGTTAAAATTAATATAACGAATATAACATGGAGAATTCCCCATGTTCATATCTCAGATGAAACGAAGCTAAAAATAATGAAAACAATTAAAGATGGAAAGACTATACCAATCACGTTTCGTAGCTGGGATTGTCATTTTAATCCTACATTTCCCGGTGCAGTCAAGTGCAATTGGAACGTTAAACTTTCTGTAAATAGGGAGAGACCACGTTTTTTAGTATTTGCATTTGAAAATAACAAAAAATTTATCCATTGTAACTTAACAAATTTCAAAGTACATTTAAATTCAGATATTTACCCATACGATGACCTTAATATAAAATTTGATGATAATCGTTATGCAGTTCTTTATGATATGTATGCAAGATTTCAACAAAGCTTTTATTTGAAGGAACCGCAACCTCTCCTGTCATGTGATGAATTCAAAGAAACCCCTATAACTGTAATTGATGTTAGTCATCAAAATGAGACAATAAAAGCCGGGCCTATTGATGTTAAAATTGAATTCGAAACCAGCCAATCCATTCCTGAAAATACGTCGGCATATTGTTTAATAATACACGATCGTTTCATCGAATACACACCTTTGACTGGAACTGTTCGAAAAATCATTTAATAAACAAACACATTTTATTGAAAATATTTTTTTTTTTTATTTTATTTAATTTTAATTTTCTTATCAAGTATTTAACTATTAAAATAAATAAGCCTTAAAGGTAAATTATAAAATTGTAGCTTTTTTTTACATATTAAGGTAGTCAAGCAGGTCCCTTAAATCGTTATCACTATAAGATTCGATATTGTCTACATCCATTTCCGTTGTATAATCTATACTTATGCTCTGTAAGTTGTTTTCGGTTGCCATTTTATAATGGCCCCATGCATATGTATTAATTTTATCTTCCCTGATTTTTCTTTTTGTGTCTAAGGGACTTAAAACTACTTTGGTTAACTTATCCGTATAAATATTATGAAGTTTAGATCGGAATGACAACATGCTGCCAGTAGGTTTTATGCCGTTCAAAAGACATTCCTTATAATTTTCAAGAGAATAACCCTCTATGACACATTTTTTCACCCCTTTGGCCTTATTTATTTCGCTACCTTCATCTAATTTGTACGAATACATTTTCGGTCCTAGGCCAACAAATTCTGACATCAATGTACCTCCATTTTCATCTTTCATGTAACCCATTTCTTTTTTATTTTTTAGAGGAAATCCAAACGGATTATTTGCATCATAATTTGAAGTATCGAAATATTTTTCTACATCGTCTTTTATTTCTGCATAGAAATCCTCGGAAGAAATAGTGTAAATAAAGGAATCAGTATCCATATAATTTAACTGACACCTTTCACCAAATTTCTTTTTCATGTAATTATAGTGAAAATCATACATGATTAATTTTGCTATTTCTAATATACAAAATCCAACGTATATTGGCTTATCATAGATTACTTTAGTGCGGTCCATTTGAACAGCCCAAAATTCATTTGAAAATTGAGACAAACTATTAAAGTTTGGTTTGGATATAAGTCTTTCCAAACCAATTTTTTTCTTATTTGAATACTCCCATTCGGTTACAAGTTTTACGTCTTTTCTATTATCGACGTTTTCCATCGTTTTGCCGTATACCGAGTTATTCAGTAGCTTGAAAAAATCTTTTTCAAACGGATTCGTTGCTTTTTTCCTCTCATCTGTGTTAGTGTTAACAAATGGAGCAAGCCACGGTTCTTGTCTAAATTCTAAAACTCGGTGGACCTTTTTTAAAATTAAACCATTCTCAAGGCATTGCTTCAATACCAAATAATGAGTGGTATAATTTCGCTTTGGTGTAAGATCGGCAACCAGCTTTTTGTATTTAGCTCCACCGATTTTTTTATTTTCCGCAGCAAAAGGTAGATCATTATGATGATCATGTAAGTGATCTGGATAATCCAAATCAACTTCATAAATGTAACCTATGGGGGAGTCATCAACAAAGTCCAGAATTCTTTGTACATCACTAATAATTTCATTTTCCTTAAGCCATTTAAAGTCGCCACATGGGAGAAAACGCATCATAGCGGCCCCATATAGATTGTTGACATCAAAATACATAAGGAAGGTAGAAAGAAGTAATGGATTGAAATCGCTTAGGTACCTATTATTTGCTTTCGTATGTCTTCTAGAACACTGAGTTATTCCTCCTCGAATAGCATTCTTAATAAAATTGTACATATCTAAATCGGTAAACAGCTCTAAGCTTATGTTAGTGTTCCGAAGCATAGCATCAAAAGATAGACCTGGTGCTGTATAGTACTGGCATGGATCTAATTTGTGGACTTTTTTACACAAACGTCGGAAATTTTCAAAAACATCAGTAAGTAGTAGAACATCTGTTTTTAAATACAATTCCATATAGTCCTTTAAAGTACCACAATTAAATGTATGCCATACTTCTTTGGCATGCGTATAATCTTCGCTGCTACATTTTTTGTTATACAATTTGCTAAAGAAAGCCTCAATGGGAGGAAGTCGTGTTTCGGCTAGTTTATCAAACGAAGTCAGGTATTCGTAGCAAAATACGCCCTTTTTCCTCATTAAATTAAATTCCCTATCGCTTGGAAAATGTGACCTAACTGACTTCATAGTATCTCCCGCCAGATTGTTTGCTAGAGAATCTAAACTTGCCGCCATAAACCTGAGGGAGTCTAAAAATCTATACTCTAAAATTTTTCCGCCACCTAAATATACTTTATGGGATAGGGCAATGTATCGCTCCTTATTTTCTGGCAGTACTGTTGTATTACCAGGAATATTTTTAAGGAGGTCTTTCACAAATAAGTGACAATCATAAGCCGAAAAGTTGTGAAAGAAAATGGGTATAAATGTTGGTACAGTGTGCTCTAAATTACATTTATTATGGGCAGGTCCTCTGTATTTTCCAGTGATGTGACAGTGATCACGAACCCTATCACTACCTAATAATTTCTCACATACATGGCAGTTTTGAGCTACTTGAAAATTGAACTCCTCAGAGGGTGATAATGATGTCATAGGGGTATTTAGACTTAAATAATTTTCGTAAATAAACCTACACTCCTGATCGATGCTTTTAACAAAAACCTCGGCAGCATCTTCTCCCGTATAAATATTAAATTTGTCTAACCTATCATCAAAACTACATTTAATATTATAACTAAAAGCACATGGAATGTGCTTACTTAGGGATTTACTATTACTGTCGTTAACATTTTCAAGTACGCATTCAAAATCTGCGTAAATTGAAAATGGAACGTCCATTGTCTTTTTAGAGTTGGAAAACTCCATGAACTTGTTGGCTTCCTCAGGGAGATATGTTACAACTCTTCCACATTCTCGCTTATGATGATCCATCATGTTGGGGTTCCTGGTGTGCTGGAAACACTGGTTGCAGAAGTACAATTTATTTGCGTTTGATGTAACCTGCCTATGTAAAAGTCTGTAAAAAAAAAAAAAAAACAGAAAAGATAAAATAAAAAAAAAAAATAGTCATTTAATTAATTACACATAGTATTATTTGTTTTATTACCTTGACGTGTCTCTTACTAACACATAATGCTCTCTCTCATTATTTTCCAGCAACAACAAGTTCACGTGGGTCTCCTTTTCCATTTGGGTAATGTAGTACGGCCCAACAACATGATCTGTTTTGACTTCATATCCCAAAACATTTACACTTATATTTGGGTTGTTTTTTTCGAATATGATTATGTCTCTAAGGGCCATGGGAAAATTCAATCCATTGAAGTTGAGACTTACACCGTTTGTCAAAGTTATTATATTCTGTTTGATATCCACAGGGTACGAGGATGTTCTTGTTGGGTTTCTTGGCTTTGGTGTTGTTAAGGCTGCTACCATACACCACTTAAAGCAATATTCATCCTCATTAAGAATATTGCAGCAAGCGCGTCTATCTGCTAATTTTTTCGGTGTTTTTATATATTGGGAGCCTCTTAAAACTGTACATTTATTTATGTTAATGTAGAGTTTTTCAATATTGACTAAAGCCCATCCAGAATCTCTTTCCTGAAACTCTGACATTTTAGTTTTAATTTCCTCTACATGGCAGCTAACCACATTTTCAATAGAGTCGCTTCTTGTTATTTGCGACATTTTGGAGGTGTGATGCATAATTGTTTTTTTCCATTCATCACTGCAAAGTTTGGTATATTGTGCTTGTAATTGAAAATTAAATTTCACGCAAATATGCTCCGCTAAACTTTCCATAATAAGATTCTCTATGCAATCTATACCTCCGGAGAGAAAATTGTTAATATTCAGAGTTTCTTTAATGGTTGAATATTCATATTTAGCCAACCGATTTTTAAAATCGCTGCTGGTTTGTTTTATGAATTGAGCTCTCATCGCAATGCTATTGCGTTTATGGGCATTGGTTTTCAAGTGGGTATACCACTTTCTAACGGGTACTCCAATATTGCAGCATTTACAAACTTTGTCTTGGGCAGCTCTCGATCTTGATGGTATATCTTCATTCAAATCTTGTTGTTGGGCCTGTGGTTGAATAGGTTGATTTCCTAGGAACTGCTGTTCCTGATGTTGTTGTTGTTGTTGTAGAGCAGCTCTCGAAGTCGAAGGAACATTTCCATTAAAAATATGTTGTTGGATCAGTGCTTGTTGTTCTTCTCTCTGGTTTTCTGGATGTAGTTTACTTAGAATTTGATCTAATTTATTCAAGTAGTAAGCCATCTCATCCAGATCCAAGTCATTTTCGATTTGTTCGCTTCGAGGAATATTTTGCCCGTGATGTTTAACCAGCTCTTCTTGTTGTTCTCGTTGTTGTTGTTCTTGAACTTGTTGTTGTCGTTGATGTTGTTGATGATGATGATGTTGTTGTTGATGATGTTGTTGTAGATGATGTTGTTGTTGATGATGTTGTTGTTGGTGATGTTGTTGTTGGTGATGTTGTTGTTGATGATGTTGTTGTTCATGATGTTGTTGTTGATGATGTTGTTGTTGAAAAGCGTCCAACGTTGAATGCATATTAACAAACTGGTGTTGGGCCTGTGCTTGTTTCCATTGTTTATCTTCTTTCTGCATATTTTCTTTGGATTTTCCACCGTTTTGTTGTTTCCGCACTATCTTTAGTTGGGATTTTTTTCCACCAACATTTTTTTCTTTATTGTGTGCTACTAGCATGTGGAAATTAAGCGCATGCCTACTTAATTGCACAACGCCACACATACTACACTGCCTATGTGCTTCTTTTACGTGAATTTTTAAATTCAAAACGGAGACGAAATCTTCTTGGCAAATTTCGCAAGTGTATAAAGCCATTTTTGTTTTGTTTGTTTTTTTTTTTGTGTTTTGAGTGTTATTATATTTAAATGTTTTCTTTTGGTTGTTTTTTTTTTTTTTTTTTTTTTTTTTTTTTTTTTTTTTTGCTTTATTTACCACTGCACTGAATTTTTGTCTAGCGTATTTAAATAAACGCACTTTGCAAATTAGGCAAAAAATCACAAAAAATTTTTAACGATGGTACTTTGGCGCGTTAAAAATTCACTTGGAATTTTGTTTAAATGTTTATATTTTGAGGGAAAAAATTCAATTCGAAAATTTTTATTAATGGTACTTCGACGGATTAAAAACAATTCTATGTTCGTTCAATGGCGAGTTAGATGGAACTGAAATCGAAATTCCAATGTTTGTGGTTGAATTTCAAAATTGGAATCCATTCGTCTTACATTTCTACTACAATAGATAAGAGTTCTTCCAATTTTTTTTTAACCTTTTATTTTTCTATCCAAACTCCTTTGCATTCCAACACTTTTAGAACATCAACGAACACAAGTATCACGACTAGTTTATCAATACAATCTAAATAGCTTCTAATGAAATGTACACCATACAACGACACTAACATGTTTGTGTCTGACCAATAAAATCTCTAAGTGGATAGAAACAAACCAAAATCAACCCCAAACCACGTAAACCCCCTTCCCCCACCCAAAAAAAAGGAACACATAGTTTTTAATTGTTTTTTTTTTTTTTTGTTTTATTTATATAAATTTCTCTTAAAATTCATTTATAATTCTTTATACTTTTACAGGAAATTTATAAAAACCTTTCTAAAATACTAAAAATAGCTGGATCCATTTCTGTATTCCAGTCCGCTTCAACTTTTCTTAACTCTTGGTCCAATACGGTCTCTTTCTCCTCTTCCGATTTCCGCAACATATCGTCTTCGACCGATCCAGGTATAGGCTGGCTGTTTGGGTCGAAATGGTTTGGGAACAATCTCCATGGAAATATTTCCTGGGTAGAATTTCCATCATCTTGCTCGTCATCAGTCTCAGGAATACATTCCTCATCGTCACTTATGAGATGTTGACTTTGTGAGGCCTCACATTGTTGTACAATTTTTTGGGAAAAATCCAAAAATACTTCTTCGCTCTCCTGCGAAAATAGATTTTGGCTAAGTTGGACAGAAATAGCAACAGGTTCATTAATTGAATTATGAGAATTGTTGCTCTCATTCTGTATTTTTTGATTCTCATCCTGTTGGGAAAACAAAGGCTGGCTCATTTGGAACTGTTGGTTTGCCATCTTATTCTTCAGATAGAAATCTTAGAAATGATAGGTTTTTTCGAATTCTTTCGTGTTTTTATTAGAAATCACACAGATAATATTCCTTACTACCTAGTCGCATTTTACAACACAATGAAGCCTTTATGGATACCACTCACTGGCAACATATAGAGACCAAAAAAATTAAAAACTCAGAGTTAGAAAACGACCATCAACCCCTTAATAAACATATCCTACACACTTTACAACACACACACACACAAGAAATGCGCAAGTGCCACAGCATTCATAACATGCAGTGACGGTCACAATTTAAGTGGAAAAAAAGTCAACATTAATCCCCAACTAAGGCACCCATGAAAACAATTATTAGATAATAACCAAACCAAACATTCCCTTTTTGCTGCCTTACCGCAGTTTACATTTTTACAACACACAAGAAATGAGCAAGACCCACAGCCTTCATAACATATAGTGAGGGTCACACTCAATGAATTTTTATAACTCCATAATTGACTAACCAAATAGTTTCAATCCCACTTATCAGTTAAATCAACACCATCCCTAATTAAAAATAACACCCAGAACTAAAAATGTAGGATCCCAAATTCCTAATCGAAAAATCAGCTTGCGCAAGTTCGAATCCCCCATTCCCCTTACAAAAAAGAGCTACATAGTTTCCATATCAATGACAGTTTTATAACAACATGATGAGGATCCCACAACAAAAAGGGCTAGGCCGAACCCTCCCTAGCATACATAGAGATCAATGTACAATGAGGATCCCCTAACAAAAAAGGGCTACATAATTTCCATATCAATGACAGTTTTATAACAACATAATGAGGATCCCACAACAAGAAAGGGTGACATAGCATAGATATCAATGTACAATGAGGATCCCCTAACAAAAAAGGGCTACATAATTTCCATATCAATGACAGTTTTATAACAACATAATGAGGATCCCACAACAAGAAAGGGTGACATAGCATAGATATCAATGTACAATGAGGATCCCCTAACAAAAAAGGGCTACATAATTTCCATATCAATGACAGTTTTATAACAACATAATGAGGATCCCACAACAAGAAAGGGTGACATAGCATAGAGATCAATGTACAATGGGGATCCCCTAACAAAAAAGGGCTACATAATTTCCATATCAATGACAGTTTTATAACAACATAATGAGGATCCCACAACAAGAAAGGGTGACATAGCATAGATATCAATGTACAATGAGGATCCCCTAACAAAAAAGGGCTACATAATTTCCATATCAATGACAGTTTTATAACAACATGATTTGACCCCATTAAAGAAGTAATTAAGAAGTAATAAAGAAGTAATTAAGAAGTAATTAACTCTCCATGCATAATTAATGTGAATTTAAACAGTCCAACTTATTCTACTATCGGCAGATCGGTCTATATGGCAGCTATATCTTAATATAGACCGATCTGAACCAAATTTGAGTAGGATCCCGAGAGGCTTAAAACAGCTTACTATATCAAATTTCAGAGAAATCGGTTAATAATTGCGACTTAATCGGAACATATATACCGACCATGGCAACATGGGACTCAAATGTCCCATACTATGTTTGTCTGGTACACCGGTGCGTATGAATGATGCTTATTGATTGATGTATTATGTATACGCACACAAGTACCATGATTGTAAAGCACTGGCAAATGGCAAAAATATGAAATTTACAAATAAAATTTCATTGAAATTTAGTCATTAGGTAATAATAATTGATGTTTGTCTTAAAAAGCGATCTTATGGGAATATTGTCATTAGAGAAAATTCCATGGGATTTGTTTTTAAAGAAAATTCTCATTTTGTAGCGTAATTCCAGCAGCTTTTCATCTTTCCCTTGATCTATTTTCCTTAGTTGTTCTTAACGTTTAACTGAAGTACAATTTAAAAAAATACCATTTATTTTACTTTCACCACAGGAAATCCTTTCACATAATTATTCCAGAAGTAGTAGTGCAGCTTTTATTTTCTCTTGGCTTAAGCCAATTTCCCACTCATCATAAACAATTTAAAATAATTTAAAACTTGGCCGTTAGGGCTTTTGCTTTGCTTAAATCGAAATGAACTTTAACCTTGTACTAATTTAATGTTGTTTAGTAACAAAATGTTAAATTTTGGAAAGTTGTTTGTTCAGCATGGAAAATCCACAGGTTCTTTAAATGCCTGTCTGCTTGCCAACCTGCCTGCCTGCTTGCCTTTTGTGTTGTAGAACACCATCATCAGCACCATACAAACACTGGACCCACAACCCGTCGGTCTTTGTTATAATTACTCCATCATAGAAAACGAACGTTTGTTGTGGCGAATAACCATGAAATGTTGGAACAGATGTTGTAGCAATTATGCCACAGCTTGTGCACAACCAAATTACAAAACAGTGCCCGCAAGAAGTAGAAAATTTAAAGTAATTGTAAAAAGCTTAAGTCTTTTTGCTAAATTTAATAAATGTTTTGTTGGATTAACAAGAAGACTTCTATGCGTATGCGTGACTTATATTCAAATAATTAAAATAAATAATACACACTGGTGGCCCTTTGAAAATGTTGAAATAAAATGAATAATTGTTAGAAAATTTCAGGAAAATACTTCTTTGAAAAAATTGATGAAAATCGACCAAAAAAAATGAAATTTTTCCCTAAAAAAACTTAAAATGGCCATATCTCCTTAAATAAGCCTCGTAGAGCAAAAGTAAGGTTAATTCGTGATCACTTCCAAAAATACAAAAAATTTATGAAAATCGACCAAAATATGAATTTTTTCCTAGGAACTTAAAATGGCCATATCTCCTTAACTAAGTCTCGTAGAGCAAAAGTAAGGTTAATTCGTGATCACTTCCAAAAATTCAAAACATTGATGAAAATCGACCAAAATGAATTTTTCCCTAGAAAAACTTAAAATGGTCATATCTCCTTAACTAAGCCTCGTAGAGCAAAAGTAAGGTTAGTTCGTGATCACTTCTAAAAATTAAAATAATTCGTGATCACTTCCAAAAATTCAAAAAATTTATGAAAATTGACCAAAATATGAATTTTTCTCTAGGAGAACTTAAAATGGCCATATCTCCTTAACTAAGCCTCGTAGAGCAAAACTAAGGTTAATTCGTGATCACTTCTAAAAATTAAAAAAATTTATGAAAATCGACCAAAATATGAATTTTTTCCTAGGAACTTAAAATGGCCATATCTCTTTAACTACGCATCGTAGAGCAAAAGTAAGGTTAATTCGTGATCACTTCCAAAAATTCTAAATTTTGACGAAAATCGGTTCCAAAATGAATTTTTTTTTGGACAAATTAAAATGGCCATATCCTTACACTAAGCCCCCTTAAGCAAAAGTGAAATAATAGTGGGCATTAAAATAACCCCTTCTAAAGGGAGATGGTAATTAAATTCCCTTTCTGAAAGAAAACGGTCAATAAACTACAGGGTCACAAAACTTTTCCATTTTCTGAGGGCAAAGGATAATAAAACTCCCCATGTTGAAGGGAAAGCGTTTACTTCCAAAACTACCATTCCTGAAGGGAAGGTGTGGTAAGGGTAATATAACTACCCTTTTCGAATGGAAAGATAATAAAACTACCCTTTCTCCAGGGAATAAATATAAATAATAAATGAACCCTTACTGAAAGGAAAGGATAATAAAACTACCCTTGCTGAAGGAAAAGGTAGCAAAACTATCCTTCGTCAAATGAAAGGGTTATAAAACTACCCTTCCTGAATGGGATGGTGTAATAAATTACCCTTCCTTAAGGAAAGGGAAAGGTGTACATGGCATAGAACCTCACAAATAATGCCAGAATTAGGAGAAGAAAACCATCGCTGATTTTTTCTGAAGGTCTTACCAGGATTCAAACCGAGGCGTTCAGCGTTATAGGTGGACATGCTAACCTCTGCGCTATGGAGGCCTACAACCTGAAGATAAAGGAAAAAACTACCCTTCTTGATGGGAAAGGGTAATGAAATTACCCTTCTTGATGGGAAAGGGTAATAAAATTACCCTTCTTCGAGGGAAAGGGTAATAAAACTACATTTCTCAAGGGGAAGGTTACTAAAATTACCTTTCATCAATGGAAAGGGTAACAAAACTACGCTTCAAGGGAAGGGGTAATAAAACTAACTTTCTTCAAGGGAAAGGGTAATAAAACTATCCTTCTTCGAGGGAAAGGGTGTTGAAACTACCCTTTTTCAAGAAAAAAAAGCGTAATAGAACTAGCCTTCCTTACGAGAAAGGGTAATAAAACTACCCTTCTTCAAGGGAACGGGTAATAAAGGATACTAAAACTAGCCTTCCTCTAGGGAAAGTGTAAAATAACTACACGTCTTCTAGGGAAAGTGTAATAAAACTACCCTTTCTCTTGGAAAAGGGTAATAAAACTACCCTGAGAAGAAGGGGTAATAAAGCTACCCTTCCTGAAGGGAAATGGAAATAAAACTACCCTTGCGTTAGGGAAAGGGTAATTAAACTTCCCTTTCTCCAGGGAAAGGGTATAATAACTACCCTTCTTCTAGGGAAAGTGTAATAAAACTACCCTTCTTCTAGGGAAAGTGTAATAAAACTATCCTTTCTCTTGGAAAAGGGTAATAAAGCTACCCTTTCTCTAGGAAAAGGGTAATAAAACTACCCATCCTGAAGGGAAAGGGTAATAAAACTACCCATAGTCAAGGGAAGGTGTGATAAAACTGTTCTTCTTCATGGTAAAGGGTAATAAAGCTACCCTTCATTAAAAGAAACGGTAATAAAACTACCCTTTTTAAGGGAACGGCTAATAAAACTGATATTCCTCTTGGAAAAGGATTATAGAACTACCCTTCCGCTGGGGAAACGGTAATAAAACTTCTCTTCGTCTAGGGAAAGGGTAAAATAACTACCCTTCCTAATAGTAATAAAACTACCCTTTCTCTTGGAAAAGGGTAATAAAGCCATTCACTGAGGGTAAGTGTGTTAAAACTACCCATCTTCAAGGGAAAGGGTAGTAAAATTACCCTTCCTTCTTCAAGTAAAAGTGTAATAAAACAACTCTTCCTCTATTGAAAGGGTTATTAACCTACCCTTCCGCTAGGGAAAGGGTAAACTAACAACCCTTCCTTTTTGGAAAGTGTAATAAAACTACCCTTTCTCTTGGAAAAGGGTAATAAAGCTACCCTTTCGCCAGGAAAATGGTAATAAAACTACTCTTCCTCTAGAGAAAGGTTATTAAAACTACCCTTCGTGAACGGAAAGGGTAATAAAACCACCCTTCATCTATGAAAAGGGTAAAAAAACCATCCTTCCTATAGGGAAAGTGTAATAAAACTACCCTTACTGAAGGGAAAGGGTAATAAAACTACCCTCCGCCAAGGGAAAGTGTTATAAAACTACTCTCGTTCAAGGGAAAGGGTAATAAAACTACCCTTGTTCAAGGGAAAGGGTAATAAAACTATCTTCTTCAAGGGAAAGGGTTATAAAACTGACCTTCTACAAGGGAAAGTGTAATATTACTATACTTTTCCAGGGGAAATGGTTATTAATAGCTTTTTTCAAGAGAAAGGGTAATAAAAGTAACCTTTCCAAAAAGAAAAGGTAATAAAAGTAAACTTTCCAAAGGGATAGGGGAATAAAACTACCCTTTACCATGTTTGGTACCAGTCGGTTTATTTTCCACCCTTGATGGTGTGTTTAAAGTATGGAGAACATGTATGCGTATACTTAACGTTCACTCAATTTGATGTTTATCATACGCAGTACGGTACTCCTTCATAATCGTCTCTTATTTTGTTTCAAATTTAAACAACAATTAAACTGAATGATTTCTTTTTTTAACCAACACTCTTTTGTAGTCCACAGAGTATAGCCGCAGGATGTCTTCCACGCCTGTGTGCATGTAGTATGCAAAGCATCTACCACCTAACTATGATAAAAGGGAAACATTATAATGGAATTTCTACACTTGTTTGCATTTATTCTTATGCTCACACAAGCATTTACCAGTTTTATGTGTGTGTGTGTGCGGTGACTTCAGATAATCACACATAGAACATCAACAGCGTGAATTTAACCAAAAATTTAGAACTTTCATAAAAATTCATGGCTCACTGGTGGAAAATTTAAGACCTATTTAAAGTGAAACAAATTTTATTTTTTAATTGAAAAATTTTCGTTGATTGAAAAATTTTTTAAGTAGCCTAGATTTATGATTCCTTCTTTCTTTTCTTCTCTGATGGCCAATTATTTTTTTTTATTTTTTCCTTTGCCACTAAAAAAAGGAAAAAAATAATCTTGTCTCCAACTGTTTCAGTTGTTTAGCAATTTGTCTTCATTTAGCCTATTTACTCTGTGGCACAACGAAATCACTTTTCAACTTTTTTTCTTGATATTGCAAATCCTTGCCTCCAAACTTTATTTACAGTTTTTGGCATTATTTTTATTAAATAATTTTCAACTTTTTGGCCAAGTTGCTGTGTTGCTTCTATAACATCTTGGCCCAGGCAATGTCTAAGAGTATTTCTTAAGAGCTTCATTGGTGTGTGGAGTATGGGTTATTCATAATTGTGTGAGAGTTATAGACAAACACACACACACACACAAACACATATCTACTTTGCCCTTATCTGTAGGGTGGTTGCAATTTTATTAAAAATCTATGCTTGTTTAGAAGTTCGTTGTTAGCAGTTCGTGCTGCAAAACCACGACATAATGTAATTTTGATCGATAAACTTTAGGGGGAGGAGAGGTGGGGGGAGTAGAGTTCTCAACAAATGTTAGGTGCAATTGTTTGGAACACACAAATTCGCCTACACACACTAACAACAGTATTGCCAGGAAGGAAGAACTAAACATTCTAAAAAAATTTATTGAAAGCTTTCATAAAATTTCATTTCTATAGGATTTTTATATGCCAAAGTTTAATTACTATAGCAAATTTGGTAGAAATTTAAAATTTTAATAAAATTTCTATACTCATTTTTGACAATTTATAATTTAATTTCTTTTGTAAAAAAAGAATTTTTGTATAGATTTTTTGAAACTTTGATTTAAACAAATCGGCAACTCTCACTTCTAAACATACCCATAGTTCAAATCGGTAACACCCAATTTTGCCCACTAACACAGTTTCGAGTCACACTTGCTTGCATACCTACAAACAGGACAGACAGACGGACTAACGGGCGGACGTACAAAAACAGTGTTAGTAAAACTTTGTTGGCCAAAAGGTCGTGCTGTATTGAAAGTGGTGGTTTTATTGTTCAATGGGTGCATGTGTCTTTGCCTTTTATACAAAGTGTGTAAATGTGGTCTTCCATGGCTTTGTGTGGGTGTGTAAGTGTGTTCTCGTATAGGAGTATAACTTTTATTGTGTTTGGCTGCAAGACTGAGTTGTAGATGACTTTATTGTTGTTGGTGTACTTAGCGGTTCTGTTCGTTGGCTTTGGCAACTTGTCTTTGTATCTGTACTTCTTCTGCTTCATCTTCTTCTTCGTCTTCTGCCTGATTTGTCTACTCTTTACACTTTGTCAGTTTCGTTCATTGTTAAAGCAAACTTTGTCTAGCAATGATACCCACCTTTCCTTCAACTAAAACAGATTACAAGCATGAAGCAGCACACATGCATGGACTTTTATGGCTATGGGGCATTCGAGAGCTCATGGGAAGGTCAAAGAGAGATAAGGACTCAGGTTTCTGTGGAGTTCATTTTCTATTCGGGGTATGGACTCATATCTACATCGGCTAATTAATGTTCCTACGGAAAATTTCCTTCATTTCTGCCTTTTTCTGAATCTTTAATGCCGCTTTAATCTCCGTCCTTAGTTATACTCCGACTTTTCAATTTGCTTCCCCAACTGGGCGCCTAGACCCTTGGTTTCGGATTTTGGTTGAATCTAAGTGGTTTACTCATGGCAGTTAGAAGCTGCATTGATTTCAATCCGTCCATGATGTACTCCTTTTGTTTTTTGTTTGTAATTCTTTTAACATTCCATATGTGTTGTCCCTTTTCTACAAGTTTCGATCTCACCACTTATCCGATTTGATCGCAGTTGTCGTCCTCATACCGTTCTACATACCATTTATTTCGTGACATGTGTCATAGTGAATGTCGTCTGGGGTTTATACTAGCATTCAGCCAATCTCTTATCCCGATTTCAAAGTCAGGGTTCCTTCTTATTTCACGTACTCCAAACTTGATTTGCAATAAATTGACTGTGTCATTTGCAGTGTGGCTTGCGGCGTCGTCCTGTTGGAGCCACATGTTCTCCAAGTCCAAATCATCCAAACTTCGCCTGGGACTTTGTCTGGGGCTCTGTTTGGAACTCCGTCTGGGATTTCGTCTGGGGCTTCTTCTGGTACATTTTCTGAGATTTCTTATGGGATTATGTCTTGTATTGCGTCTGGTACTTCGTTTAGATTTCATCTGGCATGCCGTCTGGGATCATGGTGGGGATTCATATTTGTATTTCTTTTGGGACTTCTACTGGAACTCCATCTGGGATTCCGTCTTGTTTTCTGTCAGGGATTTGGTGTGGGATTATTTTTCTGGGAATCTGTTTTGTCTGCAATTTCTTCTGAGATTCCGTGTGGGATTACGTCTTACATTCCCTCTGGGAATTCTTTTGAGACTCCGTCTGAGAAGTTGTCTGGGACATTTTTTGGGACTCCGTATGGGATGCCTTGTCTGCGATTTCTTCTGAGACTCCGTCTGGGATTCCGTCTTACATTCCCTCTGGAAATTCTTTTGGGACTCCGTCTGAGAAGTTGTCTGGGACTTTTTTTGGGACACCGTCTGGGATGCCTTAAATTGGGCCGGTCTTGATCATGGATGTAGTACGGCCCAATAACGCCGCCGACCCATAAACCGCACCAAACCGTAAATTTTTCGGGATGTCATGATGACTCATGGAGTACGTGTGGATTGCTGTCTGACCAATATTTCATATTTTGCTTATTGACGAAGCCATTCAGCCAGAAATGAACCTCATCGCTAAATTGAACGTAGCGCTTTTAACGTTGAGGCCACTTACTGGGCATTTCGGAAGTAAATTTTAATAATTCGACTTGTTGTTGGCTCGTCTATCTTTCCATAATGAAATGGCAAACCTTACTGAATTGAAATGTTAAAAGAGCGGTAAAACATATGGCGTCGTTTGCTGTCCCTATCGGTCTACTTTTGTAGCAGCCCTGAAAAAAACCTGTATATCCCATGACTTTCTACTTGTCCCTCACTCTGTTCATCAGAATTTCCACGCCAGACACCATTCTCATCGTATATTCAGTGACCTTCTTCTCCTCTGTCTTCGTTTCTCGAATATCCTTAAACATGATTTAGATTTCCTTATCGATCTGGATTTTCGACGCTTAATTGCTCTCTTTAGTCGCCCTCATTCTCTTCAAGATCTTATTTGAGACTATCTGTGAGTAATTCGATAGGATTTACATTCGAATTTTCATCTAAGACTGAGTCTAGGATTTCCCTTAGAAATCGCAAGGATATCCTTCTATAAATTGTCTTGAAATCTGGCTTGGGAATCAGTCTGGGACTTCGTTTGGAACTTAGTCCAGTTTGTCTGGGGATCCGTTTGCGACTCCATTTGGGATTCCGTCTGATGCTTCGTTTAAGACTGCGTCTGAGACTTCGTCTGGGACTACGTCTGGGATTCCGTCTGAGACACCTTCTAGGACTCCATCTGGCATGCTGTCTTTGATTCCGCCTCCTGGGATTTTCTTCTGGGACTACATCTAGTATTCAGTCTGGGACTTCGTTTGGAACTTCGTCTCCGTCTGGGACTCCGCATGGGACTATGTCTGTAATTCTGTCTTTCAATCTGTCAGGTATCCGTCTGGGATATTCTTTTGAGACTCCGTCTTGTTTTCCGTGTTGTATGGGGAACCGTTTGGGACTCCATTCGGGATTCCGACTGGGACTCCACCTGGAATTCCGTTTCGGACTTCGTCTGGGACTCTATCTGGAATTCCGTTTGGGACTTCGTCTGAGACTTCCTCTGGAACTCCATCTGGGACTCTCTCTGAGATTCTGTCTTGTACTCCGTCTGCGACTTCGTCTGTGACTTCGTCTGTGACTTCGTCTGTGACTTCCTCTGTGACTTCGTCTGTGACTTCGTCTGTGACTTCGTCTGTGACTTCGACTGTGACTTCGTCTGTGACTTCGTCTGTGACTTCGTCTGTGACTTCGTCTGTGACTTCGTCTGTGACTTCGTCTGTGACTTCGTCTGTGACTTCGTCTGTGACTTCGTCTGTGACTTCGTCTGTGACTTCGTCTGTGACTTCGTCTGTGACTTCGTCTGTGACTTCGTCTGTGACTTCGTCTGTGACTTCGTCTGTGACTTCGTCTGTGACTTCTTTGTTTGGGACTTTTTATGGGACTTCGTCTGGGGTTCAATCTGGGACTTCGTATGAGGGTCCTTCTGGTAATTTTTCTGGGACTTCATTCATCTGGGACTCTATCTGGAATTCCGTTTGGGACTTCGTCTGAGACTCCCTCTGGAACTCCATCTGGGACTCTATCTAAGATTCTGTCTTGTACTTCGTCTGGGACTACGTCTTGTATTTCATCTGAAACTGTCCGGGGCTTTGTATGGGAATTCGTCTGGGGTTTCATCTGGGACTTCGTCTGAGGCTCCATCTGGTATCTTTTCTGGGACTTCGTCTGAGATTTAGTTTTGTATATTCAGCTGGGATGTTTTCTGGGACTCCGTCTGCGATGCCGTCTTGGTTTCCGTCTTGTATTCTGTCAGGGAATCCGTCTGGGATTTCCTTTAGAGACTCTGTCTTGTATGGGAAATCTTCTTCCGTGTGGGATTCCGTTTTTTATTCATTCTGAGATATCTTCTGGGATTCCGTCAAATTCTCTGGGATTCCAAATGAATTCCCAGAAGGAATAAAAACTTCTGGGATTCCGTTTTGTTTTTCATGTTGGACTTCTTCTGCGACTTCGTCCGGGATTCCGTCTTTTTTCCATGTGGGACGTTTTCTCGGACTCCGTCGGGGATGCTGTTTTGGGTTCCGTCTTGGATTCCGCTTTGAATTGTGTCTGGAACTTTGTGTTGGCTTTCGTCGGGGGCTTCGTCTGATATTTTGTCTGAGACTCCCTCTGAAACGCCATCTGGAACTCTCTCTGGGATCCCGCCTTATATTCCGCAGTGATTTCGTCTGGGAATCCGTTTTGTATTCCATGTGAAACGTCGTCTGGGACTTTGTCTGGGGCTCTGTTTCGGGACTCCATCTGGTATTTCGTCTGAGGCTTCTTCTGGTACATTTTCTGGAATTTCGTCAGGGATTATGTCTTGTATTGCGTCTGGGACTTCGTTTAGGTTTCGTCTGGCATGCCGTCTGGGACCCTGTTGGGGATTCTAACATGATTTCCTATGGCACTTCTTCTGGAACTCCATCTGGGATTACGTCTTGTATTTTTTTAGGGATTCGGTCTGGGACTATTTTTCTGGGACTCTGTCTTGTCTGCGACTTCTTCTGAGATTCCGTGTGGGATTCCGTCTTATATTATACGTCTGAGACTTCTTCTGGGATTCCGTTTTGTATTCCCTCTGCGAATTCTTTAAGGACTCCGTCTGGGAAGCTGTCTGGGTCTTTGCCTGGTGCTCCGTCTGGGATGCCGTCTTGGATTCCGTCTTGTATTCCGTATGGGATTCTGTCTGGGACTTCTTCTGGAACCCCTTCTGTGAGTCCGTCTAAGACTCCATCTGGGATTCCGTCTGAGATGCCGTCGTGCATTCTGTCTTGTATTCCGTATGGGATTCCGTTTGGGACTTCGTCTGGGACTTTGTTTAGCTTTCCATCGGAAACTTTGTGTAGGACTGCGTCAGGGATTCTATCTCCTTTTCCATGTGGGACTTCGTCCGAGATGCTGTTTTGCGTTCCGTCTTGGATTTCGCCTTGTATTCTGCCTGGAACTTAGTTTGAACTTTCGTCTGGGATACCGTCTGGAGTTCCGACTGGGTTTCCGTTTTGTATTACATCTGGAACTTCGTTTGGGACACCATCTGGGATTCTGTCTTGTGTTCCGTCAGTGACTTCGTCTGCGAATCCATTTGCGAGTATTTATGGGAGCCCCTCTGGAACTCCATCAGGGACTCCGCCTGGGGCTCTTCATGACCCTCCGTCTGCGAATCCCTATGGGGCTAGTTCTGGCACTTCCTCTGACTCTATTTGATGGGTTAGTCGGGATTTTTATCTGGATCATGAATCGTCTATCTATCTGTGATTCAATATGAGACTTCCTGAGATTTATATCCGACTTTTCCCCCAGAAACATTGTGTATTATTATACTAGGTTTGTCCAGCTGTCTATCTGGGATTCCTTACGGAACTACGTGTGGGCTTATATTCGCCTTATCCTGATAATACCCCGTCTACGATTCCCTTTGGGACTCAGTGTGAGAATCTCTTTGAGACTCCTTTTTATACATTACCAAAAACTAATTCTTGGAGTTCGTCTGCATCTCCTTGGACTTTATCTGAGACTCCGTTTTGGATTCCGTCTTATATTTCGTTAAGGAAGCAGTCAGGATTTACATGCGGATTTTTTAACAGAAACTTTGTCTAGGATTATCTTTAGATTTGTCCAACTAGGAATCAGTATGGAACTTTGTCAGGATTTCCATACGACATTTCATCATATACTGAATCCAGAATTCCCTCTGGAAATTCGTGTAAGGTTTATTTAGGAATCCAGGAATACCAGATTTCTTTTGGGAATCTGAAGATTCCCTCTAGAAATTCGACAGGGAATCTCTCCCTGAACTCCATTTGAACTTCGTCTGTGTCTCCACCTTGGTTTTCGTAAAGGAGGGTCTCGCACAGTTACCCATATACTCAATCTTCATCTGGCATTTTGCGAGCGGCTCTGTTTGGGAGCCGCTTGCAAATCTTAGTAGGTTTTGTTTTTCGTCTTAGCTGTTAGCAGCATCTCGGTATGATTCTCCTTCCGAATCTGTGTCTGGGGATCTTCTAGAAGCTCTATCTGTGACTCGGTTTGGGATTCATTCGAGTCATATCTTGTTTTGCTTCTGAGTCTTGGTTTGAATCTTCATCTGGGATTCCGATAATAAACTCCGTCTGATTTCTTTGGGTCTCCCTTTGGGCCTCGGTGTGAAGCTTTAACTTGATCTTCGTTCAAGTTTCTATTTGGGACTTTGACTAAGAGTCTGTGTAAGACTGCTGTAGGATTTTTACCGGGCTTTTCATATGAGTCGTTTTATGAAACCCTGGGACTTTGTTTGAGTCGCTGATATATTCTTGGTATCTGCTTGGTTCTCCATTATGCATTCAACTCCGTATGGAAATTTGAGTGAGTATGTCTTAGTCCCAGCTGGAAGTTGTGGTTTCAGGAGTGAGTCAGATTCTACATCGGAATTTCATTTAGGCTTTCAGTTAGAATTTCAGCCCGGTGTTAGCCATTTGCCTCTAACATCCATCATTTTCGTAGATCTAGGTCTATGTTTATTAACAGAGACATATCTGGAACTTCGTGTGGCACTCCATTTGGGTCTTCACTTAGGTTTTCATCAGTATTTCTGTTTGGGTCTTCTTCAGTATTTCTGTTACCATGTTGTGCTTTCTCCCTAAGATAGTTGCAAGCAAAGCTTCTGTCATACCATTTTTCTTTCCTTCGGCAATTTGTCATGCAATGGCTCATATTTAGAGAAGTCCCAAATGTTGCATTTGTAATTTTGATTTTTTTTTTATAATATTTGGTTATATACAGCTAGCAATGACGGGACACAATCTGGGGTTTCATCATATTTAGCTGCCACATGTGGTGTGGATCACACAAGAAGACTCCAACATGCAGACGCCATGTCTCAAGCCCAGACCAAAGGAATTTAACTCACACATATTTTACACTCACACTCACATACACGCACACATGTATGCTGTTGAATTTCACAACATCACCAGGTCATTGTTGGTTAGCTGTGTGTATCGGTGATGTCTTGGCACAGAACCGGAGATTGTAAGACAAAGAACAGTTAGTCCTTTCAGCATACCCCAGGAACAATGGAAAGGCCATAAATTGGATAAGGACTTGCAACAGTTGCCGGCTGTTGGTTGCTTGGCTTGGCTTGCTTTTAATTAGTTTGAATTTATTAAATGAGGAAGAAATGCAGTTTAACGTTCAGCTACGCTTAGCAGTAGCAACTAGGGAGGGGATTATGTAAATACTTTAAGAACCTTAGCAAGCTAAGAGTACAGGAGAAAGGGAAAGGATTTGATTTTTTTTTTAATGTATACATGTACATATGAATTATTTTTTTGTCTGTTAATATCATTTTAACAACTGTCGCATGAAGGTTGTTCGCCTTGGGGTATATCAGCCCCAATAAACCAAAAAAATATGACCCCTGTGTTCAAAATTGTTTGTTTGTGTAGGAAGTCAAGCATTTTGTTGACATTTCTTTGACATAATTATATTTTTCTAGTGATGCATGATGTATAAGCATGCTGAGGGAGAAAAATGCTTTTGTTGAAAGCGGATTATGTCTAAAAATGGCAAAAGTTGATGTCTTCTTTTGGTCAAACCAGCAGTGGTGGTGTGTGTGTGTGTGTGTGTTTTCCCTCTGCAGAAATAACAATGCCATTAGAAGAAACCAAAGTGGACAACTTACTTGTAAAACAAGCGACCAATTTAAATGTAAAATAAAGGGAGATATGATGTCTAAATAAATATTTCTTAGAAAAAATTAGACTCTCTCAGACTTTCGAAGATGAACTCTTTCTCAACTGTCGTAATGATTGTTTGACTACTTTTTACAAGGAGAACTTTTATTTTTTATACCCACCACCATAGGATGGGGGTAACACCTCGAAATATTCGTCTAAGACTCGATAGGTTAGGTTAGGTTAGGTTAGCTTTAAGTGGCAGTCTGCCATCAGACTCAAATGCAAATTTTGCCCATGAACATTCCACTAAGGAACAGGGGCAAACTTCTCACATATCAATGAGTGCAGTCCGATTCAAGTTTAAGCTCAATGATAAGGGGCCCCCTATTTATAGCAGAGTCCGAACGGCGTGCGACACCCCTTTGGAGAGAAGTTTTACATGGCATAGTACCTCACAAATGCCGCCAGCATTAGGAGGGGAAAACCACCGGTGAAAAAAAATTTGTTTTTCTGATGGTCTCGCCAGGATTCGAACCCAGGCGTTCAGTGTCATAGGCGGACATGCTAACCTTTGCGCTACAGTGGCTTCTGTGCTACGGTGCCATCAGACTCACGTTTTCGTCCATTTTGATACCACCGGAACAGAAGATGCCTTCTAATTCCTACCGTTGAACCTTCCAGATCGCTTAAAAAAGCCCTTGCGAATATTCACATCCGCCAAATCAGACAGGTTCTCAAAGAAATGAGAACCTAAAGTGAAACTCCTTCTAACTGCTAGTGCGGGACACACACACACACAGAAGGTGTTCTATAGTCTCTTCTTCCTCGATGTCCCTACTTCTGCTTCTGCAAAAGTCGTTGCTGGCAACCTTCAGTGTTTCAGTATGTTTTCCGATTAAACAGTGACCTGTCATGACGGACACAATGACTGAGACGTCTGCTCTAGCCAATGACAGCAAAGCAGTAGACCCCCCAGACGTCAGGAGGACCTTTAGTGGTGGAGATTTGTCTACAGAAACCGGACCATAGTCAGAATTCAGAACTTTCACTACTCCTGACTCCACCAGGAGTTCATCCTCACAAGTTTTGTTAGAACTTGTCATGATGAGCTTCCGTACGCATCCAGGGGCAGGTGAGAAAGATGTGGAACCATTCTTCCTCAGAACACTGGGCACTTGCGGTGTGGACGATTTCTCCTTAGATACTTCACTCACTGCTGCTGTTGAAGTACTTTCTGAGTTCCGTGCTTCCTTGCTGGGGCGCACTTTGACCCCAGTCCAACTTTGTGACACACCCATTCAGGGCTTGTCGGGTCCCGTTTCGATGAAATCCCCTCCTGTCTCGATTGTGGCAGGAGGATTTTCCGTCTCCTGCAATCCGCCAGACTTTAGCGATGTGTCATGACTTGTCATGATGAGCTTCCGTAGACATCCAGGGGCAGGTGAGAAAGATGTGGAACCATTCTTCCTCAGAACACTGGGTACTTGCGGTGTTGACGATTTCTCCTTAGATTCTTCACTCACTGCTGCTGTCGAAGTACTTTCTGAGTTCCGTGCTTCCCAGCTGGCGCGCACTTTGAGCCCAATCCAACTTTGTGACCCACCCACACAGGACTTGTCGGGACCCGTTTCGATGGTATCCCCTCCTGTCTCGATTGTGGCAGCGGGGATTTTCAGTCTCCTGCAAACCGCCAGACTTTAGTGATGTGGTCGATAGTTCCGATAGTTGGTTTGCCGGGGAAAGCCGATGGCCTAGGCAAATTATAGGCATGCGAAGAAGAAATAGGTTTCGCCTTGCTCTTTAGACTAGAACCAGGTGTCTTCATCAAAAGCCCCTGCTGACCAGTCGTCTGTCGGCTAGTGGAGCCTCGAGCAGCCGCTCCACCAGTCGAGGGTTCAGTAGCAGACAACATGCTACGGCCTGATACCACCACCACAGCTGTTGGGTCTTTGGTGTCCATTCTAAGCCTTTGGAGTCCATTCTGCGGCTCTACTGGAAACAGACGCAAATCCTCAACCGCCTAATGGATACCTCTATCGCAGCTATCCTTGAGTGACGTAAATTTTTCTTCCAAAATCAATAACCTATTACGAGTTATAGGAAAATTCTTGCGGAGTGGAATAACAATACTTCCGCTCCACTCAACGGTTCAAACAAGACCCCCCGAGATCGACTCAGATAGTCTCGACGCTCTTAGTCGATCTAGCCATGTCCGTCCGTCCGTCTGTCGAAATCACGATAGAGGTCGAATGCGTTAAGCCAGCCGCTTGAAATTTTACACAGATGCTTAATATCGATGTAGGTCATTGAAGATTGCAAATGGCCCATATCGGTTCAGATTCAGATATAGCTCCCATATAAACCTATCTCCCGATTTGACTTCTAGAGCCCTTACAAGCTGCAATTTTTGTCCGATTTGGATGAAATTGAATATGTAGCGTTTTGTTATGACTATCAACAAATGTGCCAAGTATGGTTCAAATCGGTCTATAACCTGATATAGCTGCCATATAACCCGATCTCCCGATTTGACTTCTTGAGCCCCTGGAAGTCTCAATTTTCATCCTATTTGGCTGAAATTTTGCACATAGTATTCTTTTTTGACTCCCAATAATGGAGCCAGGTACGATCTGAATAGGTCAATAACCTGATATAGCTCCCATATAAACCGATCTCCCGATTTGACTTCTTGAGCCCCAGGAAGCCTCAATTTTCATCCGATTTGGCTGAAATTTTGCATATAGTGTGCTATTATGACTCTCAACCGCTGCGCCAAGTATGGTCCAATTCGGTTTATAACTAGATAAAGCTCCCATAGTTTAGCCGAATCTATGGGGGTGGTTTCCCAAGATTCGGCCCGGCACGCTTTTACTTGTTTTCTTTTCCTTTCTTCCTTGTCGGCTTCCTTCAAAAACTCGGTCACTATCTTCGACTTGCTTAAAGTCATCTTCTTTGTGTTAATCTTTAGTCCTTATTTCCTAATGTTTTTTCCTTTTAGTTATCCTTCTACCGGAACTATATATGGATATCTCTTTAGAACTCCGCTTGAAACTGCTTTTCACACTCAGCTGCTTCTATGACTCCTTTCCCAAACGCCGTCTGGATATATTCCTAGGATTATACCTGAATCACAGTCTTTTTATCTGAAACCTAGATTTATATCCCATTTACCATCTAAGCCATCGTGAGGAGCTTATTACGCAATGTCGTCTAAGTTTTTTATAGGTGTCTTTGCAAGGTTGGTTTTCGTCTGGTTTGTGGACAGTATCTCGGCATGATTCTTTTGCCATGACTTCGTCTGGCTTTATATGAATCTCAGTATCTGTCAGGGTCTCCATCAAGGACACGTCTGTGACTTCATCTGAGCTGCCGTTTGGAATAATCTTCACCTGAGCAGTATCTCGGCATGATTCTTTTTCCATGACTTCGTTTGGTTTTATATGAATCTCGGTATCTGTTGGGGCCTCCGTCAAGGACTCTGGGCATATATCTAGCTTTTCGTTTGTGTCTTCATCTGAGTTTTAGTTTGGAATTCAGTTTAATCTTCGCCTGGCCTTTAGTTGTGTTATTCACTTTGGTCTCAGTGTGAGTCTCTAACTAGAAATCCGTTCTCAGAATCAGTTTTTCAACTTGGATCTCAATTTGATTTTCGTTCAGTTTTTGTCTCGGTGCCAGTGTCCAGTATCCATCTGGGAGTTCGTCATAGACTTTGTCTGGGACACTTTGCTGGACACTGTTTGGAAAACCGTCTAGATTGTCTGAGATCTCAATTGGGTTCCCATTTGGGTCTTTGTCGAGGACAGTTTTCATCTAAGTCCTAATCTGCGACTCTGTTTAAGACTAGGTCTGAGACATTGTTTGAATTTATAACTCGTTTTTAGTCTGAGACTTTGTCTGGAGCTTCATCTGAGACTTCGTCCGGAATATAATTTTGAACTTTGTCCGAGTCTTCATCTGTGGCTCGGCATAGATATTCGACTTTATAATTCGTCCGGCACTCTGTGTGGTGCTCTGTCTGGGATTTATGTACGTTTCTGTCTATCTAGGAAAACGTCAAGATCTTGTTTGGGAATACGTTTGAAGAGTGAAACTTTAAGACTTTATCGTGGCCTTCCTTTTTATTCGCAACCACAGAATTGTCTTGTCTTCATTTTGGAATTCCTCCTACATTGTGTTTTGCCTGCAACTTCTTCTCAGATCTTTGTCTGAATCTAATTTTGGGAATTCTTAAAAGTCTTCGTCATGACCTTTGTCTTTGTTTTAGACACCCTCTTGGATTTTGTTCATCATTGGTCATTGTTAAGTATACCGATCGGCTTAGAATCACTTCCTTGTTCGATTTAGCTATGTCCGTCTGTTTCGGCGTACAGACGATTTTGCTGAAATTTGAGACAGTGAGTTGTCTTAGGCTTTTCGACATCCCTCTTTAATTTGGCCCGGATCGGTTCAGATTTGGTTATAGCTGCCATATAGACCGATCCTCCGATTTAGGGTCGTAGGCGCATAAAAGCCACATATATTGTCCGATTTCGCCGAAATTTGGGAGAGTGAGTTGCTTTTTCCCTTCGAAGTCCCTCTTCAATTTGGCCCATATCGGTCCAGATTTGGTATATGGCTGCCATATAGACTGATCTCTCGATTTAAGGTCTTGGCCCCATAAAAGGCGCATTTATAATCCGATTTTGCTGAAATTTGACACAGCGACTTATTTTAGGCTTTTCGACATATGTGTCGTATGGGGTTCAGATCGTTCTATATTAGAATATAGCTACCAAAAAGACCAATATTGTGTTCTACAAAATTGAACAATGACTTATACTTATTAGACTACTCATAGTCCGTGCCGAATTCGGTCCAAATTGGATGATATTTCGATATAGCTGCTATGGGGGCATAAAGATGGTGGGTATCTGAAATTCGGCCCGGCCCAACTTAACGCCTTTTTACTTGTTAAACGATACCGTCGTTGTCTCTACATCTGTTTTCAGTCACGTCTTCGCCTCTAATGATTAACCTCAAACGTGGATTGTATTTCAGTGTGACTCTAGATAGTCGCCTTAATATGCCTAGGGAAATTTGTTTGGCACTCAATAATTTTTTTATTCTGTTCATCTGTCCCCTTCTTTGGTTGGCCCTTTAATTGAAACTCCTCCTAAGTCTTGCTCTAGTCATTGTCTTTGATTTCCGGTGGTTTTAGGCGATGCCTCGGTTTCAGTTGCCATCACGAGCTTTATGTCTGGATACCAGTAGTTGACAAAATTTTGTATCTTTGGACTCTGCTTCTATGTCTTTGTCTGCATCTGCTCTTGGATCTTTTTTGAATAAAGTCTAAGATTCTTTAGGTCCACATTCGTTGCTTATGGCTTCTGCGTCTTAATCTTTTTCTATCTCTGAGTCGCAGTCTCCATCTCAGAGTCTGAGATCCCTGATAAGGACTTCGAATTCACTCTGTGTTTTGGTTTTCCTCTTCCGAGTAATACTCGGCTTACATAAACTCGATTTCGATATCCTTTTTTATACGCTCCACCATAGGATGGGAGTATACTAATTTCGTCATTCTGTTTGTAACACCTCGAAATATGTGTCTAAGACCCCATAAAGTATATATATATTCTTGATCCTCATGTCCGTCCATCTGTCCGTTCGTCCGTCTGTCCGTCCGTCCGTCTGTCCGTCCGTCTGTCCGTCCGTCCGTCTGTCCATCCGTCCGTCTGTCCGTCTGTCCGTCCGTCCATCTGTCCGTCCGTCAGTCCGTCCGTCTGTCAGTCCGTCTGTCTGTCCGTCCGTCTGTCCGTCCGTCCGTCTGTCTGTCGAAAGCACGCTAACTTTCGAAGGAGTAAAGCTAGCCGCTTGAAATTTTGCACAAACACTTCTTATTAGTGTAGGTAAGTTGGGATTGTTAATGGGCCATATTGGTCCATGTTTTGATATAGCTGCCATATAAACCGATCTTGGATCTTGACTTCTTGAGTTTCTAGAGGGCGCAGTTCTTATCAGATTTTATTGAAATTTTGCACGTAGTGTTTTGATATCACTTCCAACAATTATGCTAAGTATGGTATAAATCGGTCCATGTTTGGATATAGCTGCCATATAATCCGATCTTGGGTCTTGACTTCTTGAGCCTCTAGAGGGCGCAGTTCTTATCCGATGTTATTGAAATTTTGCACGTAGTGTTTTGGTATCACTTCCAACAATTATGCTAAGCATGGTTTAAATTGGTCCATGTTTTGATATAGCTGCCATATAAACCGATCTTGGGTCTTGACTTCTTGAGCCTCTAGAGGGCGCAATTCTTATCCGATGTTATTGAAATTTTGCACGTAGTGTTTTGGTATCACTTCCAACAATTATGCTAAGCATGGTATAAATCGGTCCATGTTTGGATATATCTGCCATATAATCCGATCTTGGGTCTTGACTTCTTGAGCCTCTACATGGCGCAATTCTGGTTCGATTTGACTGAAATTTTGCACATGGAGTTTTGGTATCACTTTCAACAACTGTGTAATGTATGATTCAAATCGGTTCATAATCTGGTATAGCTGTCATATAAACCGATCTTGGATCTTGACTTCGTGAGGCAATAGAGCGCGCAGTTCTCATCCGATTTGGCTGAAATTTTGCATGAGGTGTTTTGTTATGACTTCCAATAACTGTGCTAAGTATGGCGTAAATCGGTATAGAACCTGATATAGCTGCCATATAAACCGATCTGGGATTTTGACTTCTTCAGCCTCTAGAGGTCGGAATTCTCACCCGATTTGGCAGAAATTTTGTAAAACGGCTTCTCTCATGACTTTCAACATACCTGTCTAATATGGTCGGAATCGATCAATAGCTTGATACAGCTCCCATATAAACTTTTCTCTCGATTTTGTTTCTTAAGCGCCTACAAGGCGCTATTCTTATCCGAATGAACTGAAATATTACACAATGACTTCTACAATATTCAGCATTCATTTATGGTCCGAATCGGACTACAACTTGATATAGCTCCAATAGCATAACAGTCCTTATTCAATATTCTATGTTTGTCTAAAAACAGATACCGCGCATAGAACTCGACAAATGCGATCCATGGTGGAGGGTATATAAGATTCGGCCCGTTCGAATTTAGCACGCTCTTACTTGTTCTGTATCGTTTTCGATGTGGTTCTGTATGGACGCTCGGTTTCCGTTTAAAATTTCATCTCAGTGTATTTCCTGCTCATTGGTGGGGATTAAGTTTTGGTCTCTGTCATAATCAGCTTCTTTGTCTTGGTATTTGTCCTTTCCTCGGTTTTTTTCTTCTTATAAATATGGTCCTCGTCTGATTGGAAACTAATCAATCGTTTGTATTGACCTTTCCTTTTTTTGAATGATGATTAATTTGACATCTGATAACTCTTTCGTGGACTCTCTTCTTCTCATTCAATAGGTATGCATAACTTCCTCCCTAAGCTTTGAGTTCCACTCAATAAATTTGTTACGGTTCCCTTGCCATCCTATTAATTACCTTTTGGAATGTTTTCCATTCATAATCACTTAATTGCTAACAACCAAAAGAGGGGGGGGGGGGGGGGGAGGGGGGGGGGTTTCATAGCTAAGAGCTGAGAATTCCTAATAGCGCAATTAAATCGAGTGTAAATGCCACCAGCCATGATTGAGAATCAATAAAATTGTATCGCTTGTTGGGTATACAACCAACTTTGGGGGAAAAGAAAAGAAGAACCATTATTTGTATTTAAGTTCCATATAAATATGAAATAATCCTTCCGCACTCACCAAAACACATATACGCGGGCGTACTGTGCATGTTGTGTGTGTGTGTGTGTGTGAGTGGCAATCTCTGGCATAAAATATTTACTTTGATGCTGGCATGGAATATGTTTACATGAATGCATATCTTAACACCGCCACCATAGTCATCGTCATCTTTTTCCATTGCCACCCCAGTCCCAGCAGCATATCAGCCAAGTGGAAAATATTCATTCATGCTGCTTGCGTATACAACCCCATCAAATGCTACAATAACAACAACAACAGCAACAAAGCAAAGGTGCCATACTGCTTTCCTCTACCACAACCAATTCAAGCTAAAACGACATTTCTTTTAGGTTTCTTTTTTTCAACATTTTCCACTACCATTCATTGCCGAAATGAGAGAACATTAGAAATACTGGGAACAAAAATACTGGGAACAGTTAAACGAAGCCCCTCTAACACACATGGCAGCACAAATACAAAGAATTGCATGAATAGATATTGATGCATTTCTTTGTATTCTATACCTTTACACACACACACATACCCTTGCTTTGGTATTGTAATGCAAGTTAATCTGCCAGAAAAAAAGTAAAAGGATCAGATCGATATCAGGATAAATGTTATCAACTAACACAATGCGTTCAATGTGTTAGGAGGATTTGGTGCTTGACAAATGCATTATGGTAGTAAATCCTTACGAATGGATATGCAGCATAGAGTAGAGAAATTTGAAGGCAACTTCTTGTACATAGAACAATTTGAACAAAAAGTATTTTCACAGACATGAAAATGATAATTGGAGAAGTAGAGAGAGTAAGCAATTGATTGTGAAGATGTCTAAGCCATATCTAATCTTAATTTCATGAATTTTGGCCCAACTGTTAATGTCGGAGGAGGCCACTGTAGCGCAGAGGTTAGCATGTCCGCCTATGACGCTGAATGCCTTGATTCGAATCCTGTCGAGAACAGCGGTGGTTTTCCCCTCCTAATGCTGGCAACATTTGTGAGGTACTATGCCATGTAAAACTTCTCTCCAAAGAGTTGTCGGCACGCCGTTCGTACTCAGCTATAAAAAGGAGGCCCCTTATCATTGAGCTGAAAAACTTGAATCGGACTGCTCTCAGTCCGAAGAAGTTTGCCCCTATTCCTTAGTGGAATGTTGATGGGCAAAATTTGCATTTGTTAATGTCGGATGAACGTTTGAAACAGAACAGTCACTCTCTATTGTTCATAAAGAAGATGCATTGAAGTGAAGTCATTGGGTTTTATATAGGACGCAATGAGTGAGTTAGGAAATATCTCGCATAGGCATTAGAAATGAAGACATCTGCCGCTGGTGTCACGATATAGAAGCTACGGAGGTCAGTTTTCGTTTTCTATGACAGTGCCCTGCATTATTCCAAAGTAGAAATAGGACACTTGGTTCTTTTTTCCTATAGGTACTAAAAGAATTCGACGACGTAAACTCTCTGCATTCCTAGCAGCAGTCTGAGGTCTGGTTTTCTCAGCCCCAGAACGTCCTATACCATAAAACACTTGACAACAGGGCCTTGGCTGTTCTAGAACACTTGACTTAACCTATCATTCATAGGGGCGATTGGAGGCCACCGTAGCGCAGAGGTTAGCTTGACCGCCTATGACGCTGAACGCCTGGGTTCGAATCCTGGCGAGACCATCAGAAAAAAATTTCAGCGGTGGTTTTCCCCTTCTAATGCTGGCTACATTTGTGAGCTACTATGCCATGTAAAACTTCTCTCCAAAGAGGTGTCGCACTGCGGCACGCCGTTCGGACTCGGCTATAAAAAGGAGGCCCCTTGTCATTGAGCTTAAACTTGAATCGGACTGCACTCATTGATAGGTGAGAAGTTTACCCCTGTTCCTTTGTGGAATGTTCATGGGCAAAATTTGCAATTTGCATTTGCATAGGGGCGATTACCGTAGAAAGCGTTCACTATATCACAAAGTCCGAACAGGACAGTGTTAATCGATTCAGTGGCATAATCGACGTTCATTAGCTGTTCTATTCCTGGCCAGCTTATCGGCCGCTTCGTTTCCACCTATTACTTGAGGTCCCCGGATCCAGTAGAACCTCTTCACAGCCATTCCCATGGTTCGAAGAAACTCCTGACATCTTCCAACCACCCTCGATCTTACATGGCCCGACGATATAGCTTTCAGCGGCGCTTGACTGTCCACGTGTATCGTGGCATTCCTATGGGACAGCCGCTCCTGCGTTGACAATATATTCAAAATCTGCAGGAACGTGGAGACCTTCGCTTAAAAGACGCTTCATCCCCGTTTAGAACCAAGAAACTCCATGAAGGCTTCCAGCCCGGTGTCCCCATCCAATTTAGAACTATCTGTATATACAGAAGGTCGTGTGAAAAGTGGGGTACCCTCAGCCCAGATTTCTCTTTCGGGGAAGACTTTGGCTATTCTAGAACACTTGACTTAACCTATTCTTCATGCTGACGATTGGCGTAGAAAGCGTTCACTATAACACAAAGCCCGAACAGGACAATGTTAATCGATTCAGTGGCATAATCGACGTTCATCAGATTATTCATTCCTCGAGGTCCCCGGATTCAGCGGAACCTCAGCACAGCCATTCCCATGGTTCGAAGAAACTCCTGACATCTCCCAACCAGCCTTGACCTAACATAGCCCGACGATAGAGCTTTCAGCTGAGTTTGTCTGTCCATGTGTATCGTGTCATTCCTATGGGACTGCCGCTCCTACATTGACAATATATCCAAAGTCTGCAGGACAGTGGAGATCTTCGCATAAAAGACTCTTCATCCCCGTTCAGAACCATTTAATCCCAAGAAATTCCATAAAAGCTACCAGCCCAGTGTCCCCTCCAACTTACATCTATATATATATACAGAAGATCCTGTGAAAGGTGTGGTACCCTCAGCCCAGATTTCTCCTACCGTGAAGATGTTGTCCAGCCCGTCAACAATGAAGGATTCTCACTAATACCTTCCATATCACCAGACCTGAAAAAAAAATCAAAAGAATGCCCATATTTCATGGAAGGCCAGGTTTCCAACTCCCTCTGTCTAAGGGGGAGTTGGTAACCTGGTCTTAGTTGCCTGGTATAAGTCGCAGCCTTCATACATATAGACTCTTGCCCCAATATGTGGGTGGGCGACATGACCAGCACCGCCATGCTTTAGAGACCATCACCGCCATGCTCTAAATACCAGCACCGCCATGATGTCCTGTACTAATCCTACTACTAAATTTTCCATGAACATTCCATTAAGGAACAGGGGATACATCGCTCATATCAATGAGTGCAGTCCGATTAAAGTTTAGGCTCAATGATAAGGGGTCCCATTTTGATGCCGAGTCCGAATGGAGCATGTCATTCAGCGCCGTCATCGAGCCACTACTCTTTGCTCTAGAGACCAGCACCGCCGTGGTGTCCTGTACTAATCCTACTACTAAATTTTCCATAAACATTCCATTGAGGAATAGGAGATACTTCTCTCATATCAATGAGTGCAGTCCGATTAAAGTCTTAGCTCAATGAAAAGGGGCCGCCATTTTAATGCCGAGCCTGAACGACGTGGCGCATAGCGACACTTTTGTTGGAGAAGTTTTAACGTGGAAGGATTCCTCACCAATTTAGCCAGCATTAGTAAGGGGATAACCACCGCTACAAATTTTTCTGATGTTCACAACTGGATTTGAACCCAGGTGTTCGGCGTCATTGGCGGACATGCTAACCTCTGCGCCACGGTGGCCTCCGGGGTGTCCAGTATCCTTGCGATTATCCTGCGAAAGACACAGCCGCTCAGAATTTGATGCCATACCACACATCCATAGGTGAGAACTAATCAAACCCCACTCCTTCCTATGGAGTTGCGTTAAGAGTAGAGCACATTTGGTCCCCTTCTGACCCATTCTTCTATGTTTCTTTTCCAGAAAAGGCGAGCAAGGTAGAACTCTCCTCGACATAGTCCGTCGTGCAGTATATAGCCTGCCGCCTTGCAGCATCGCCAGCCTTCGGCAGATCAAAAGAATGCTCATTGGTTGAGAAATGCCAGGTTCTCGATTCCCTCGGCCTAAGAGGGTCTTCAAAGCCGCACACAGAACATATACATGCACAAGCATTAGGTTGAGAACGGTCATAAGTGTCTCCCTTGGGGCATACATCCTGGCTCTTGAGATAAGCAACACTGCGGTGCCCTGTACCCTTTTGAAAATGACGGGTACATAATCTGTTTCGCAGCATATAGCCTGTAGTCTTGCAATATCGTCAGCCTCCGGCTGATATCGGCTTACTCAGGCTAGAGGGCTCAATCAGTACCCACCTAGGGGCCTTCCTCTTTGCTCTTGAGACCAGTATCACCTCGGCACCTTTGATTTATTTTTGATTATTCTGCGGATTGCACGCTGCCCAAGGCCTGATGCCTGAGTTACCAAACATCCACAGGAGAGTATAGGCCAAACCACAGCCTATCGATGGCGATGGTAGAAGATCGCATTTAGTTTCCTTCATACAATCACGGGCAGCTAACTGGCCTCCGGAGAGAGCGGCAACTCGAACACACCAAGGAAATGTCACCTGAAAACACACAGCTTTCTACTCCTAATGAAAAGTATCAGCTCAGATTTTCAGGGGTTTTATGCCAAGCCCTTTGGCCGACGTCAATATAAACAGCTTCATCAAAACCCCCTGAACAATCTGCGAAATGGTAGAGATGAAGTGGCTTCCCATCATGATGATAACGTGAGTCTCGTACACCAAAGGCCTCAGAAACCTAATAGTATTCAAAAAGTCATGAAAGAGAGGATAAAATCCTTCCTTGCGGAGTTCCTTTGGTAATAAACGTTTTAACCGAGTCCTCTGCGGGTAACGCGTTAATAATCCAAACTTTCAGCATCGTATCAATTAATTTTACCAGGGGAAAGGGGCCTATATCTATATGGACCATAATAGGACCTAATATAGCTGCCACATAAACTGATCTCCCAATTTGAGATCATGAGCACCTACAGAATGTATATAAGAATATCTAGGTTAGGTTAGGTTGAAAAGAGTGTGCAGATATTAATCCGCCTCATGCCACTATGGACACACACCTAAGCCAGTAATCGGCTTGTTGTGCGCTCTATATACTAGAAAAATAATCCCAAAAGAGAAAATCTAAGTCAAGATATCCGTGCTACTTACAGAAATCCTTATTGTTTTCCATACCAAGCCCCTAAGATGGTTCATGTCTCATGTATTGTGTGCCCACCTAAGTACCAGTGTCTGTTAGACGCGAAAGCTGGGCAAAGACAAAGAAAATGCTTCAACGCCTCATCATCTTCCCCGCATGCCCTACACATGCTATCACTTGCAGCACCGATTTTACATAAGTGAGCTCGTAGTCCTATGTGTCCCGTTATGATACCAATAGCTATACTGACCTCCCTCCTACATCCTCGTCTTCTCAGGATCTAAATCCCCTCATAGGATATTCGCCGTCCTACCGACCGTTTCGCTGTTCCACAATGTTGCATGCGCATTCGTCGTCCACTCCCTTAACTCGGACTGCGTCGACAGGAAAGGCTTCGGCTTTAGGTCGTTAGCATTGAAGGATTCTGCCAGGGCTTGGCAACGCTTATTAATGTTGATACTACCCCACGAAATGCGTATATATAAGTTACCGGAGTTCAGACTCCGGTCCTTGGATGGGGTCACCCTGCGGCTGAGATCCGCACCGCAGGCAGGAATGGAGGCGATGCTGGATATGCAGCTCATTGAGGCCTATGTTCGGAACTGCGCCACCAGGGTCGCGCTTAGGCTGAGGGATGGTGGCTTGTTGAAGGAGGATGGTTGCGGTCACAGATTGATTCTGGGTGTTATGAATGCCGAGGGTGGACTGAGAAGGATCTCCCACTACCTGGCACCAGTGCTGACTGCAGTAAGGGCATTTGCGATTCGATTTCCTGAGAGGGGTTGAATGGCGGTCGAATGTTGTACTTGAGGAAGATGAGACCTCGATCTACACAGATGGCTCCAAGATGGAGTCAGGGACTGGATTGGGGGTTCTACTCTGATGCACTCAATATCAGTATGTCTCTGAAACTGGCGGACGTGTGTACGGTCTTTCAGAGAAAAATTCTGTTAAAGGATTTGCAAATTCAAATTTACCCCTGAACATTCCATGAAGGAACTGGGGCAAACTTCTCACAAATCAATGAGTTCTGTCCAATTCAATTTTAAGCTCAATGACAAGGGATCTCCTTTTTATAGCCGAGTCCCAACGGCCCGCCGCAGGACGACACCTATTTGGGTAAAAGTTTTTACATGGCAAAGTACCTTAAGTACCTCTGCCAGGATTCGAACCCAGGCATTCAGCGTCATAGGCGGACACATGCTAACCTCTGCGCAACGATGGCCTCCGCCCGGATTTACCGCCCCTGAATTTATGTGGATTGTATGGCAATGCTTAAGGCCTTAGGGTCGAGAATGGTGAGGTCGAGATGTATGGCGGATTGTTTGGAGTCCCTGGATAGACTCCGTGCGACTCCTCTTTGGGGAGAAGTTTTAACGTGGCAAAGTACCTTACAAATGTCGCCAGCATTAGGAGGGGATAGCCACCGCTGAAATTTTCTGATGTTTCTGCCAGGTTTCGAACCCGGACATGCAAACCGCAGCGGCACGGTGGCCTCCGCCCGGATTTACCACCCTCGAAACTCAGGATTTTTGTGGACAGTACGGCAGTGTTTAAGGCCTCAGGGTCGAGGGTCATAAGGTCGAGATGCGTGGCGGATTGTTTGGAGACCCTGGATAGGCTCCGGGCCCACTATGCGACGCTGACATGGGTTCATGGGCATCAGGGGATTCCAGGGAATGGGAGGACGGTCGAGTGCCCCAGAAGGGGTTCGTCTGCGTCGGGCGGACCAGTCATAGGTCTTGCCTACGTGCCGTTTCGAGCTACTGGACACAGTAGAGGGGATGGCCAGGGCGGCCCCTGGGACTGCTAGGATCCTGAAATTTCAAATTGCATATAAACTGGATAACATCTCAGCTTAACCATATACAAATTTCATGAAGATATCTCTATCCGTTTCAAAATGGCAGCCTTATTTCCACTTATTTTTTTTTTTCCCATTCCATTGTGCGTCGGTGGCGAGGTGGGACTCGGTGGATGGTTGCCGGATTGCATCGACGCTATGGCCGGTCATCAACCGGAGGAGGAAGAGAGAGTTGCTGGCTTTCGATAATAGGTCGATGAGTACCTTGAAGGGGTCATAACCGGACACTGTGCCATAGGCCTTATGGGGGCGCGCATGGGAATACCGCATAATGATTTCTGTAGGAGTTGCCTCGATGAGCATAAAGAGCAGACTATTGAGCACTTGCAGTGTGCATGTCTGGGTCTGCAGCTACGCAGGCTCTCCTTTCTGAGAATACCACCCAAAGACTTCTGTAGAAGTTGCCTCGACGAGGATGAAGAGGAGACTATTGAGCACTTGCTGTGTTCATGTCCGGGTCTGCAGGGGTGTAGGCTCTACTTTCTGGGGAGCTGTTTCTTCTGTGACCTTGGTGAACTTGCGAACGTTCCTCTGCTAGGTCTACTGATACTTGTTGAAGGAACAGGGTTGTTCCGGCGGGCGGTGCCATAAGCTCCGGCGTAGGTACATCAATGCTTGCGTGGGGATGGGCGTTTTTTCACCCCCCGCTCGGGTTCTCCATTCCTTTTGTTTTTCTTTTATTGGTGTATAACCCCAAGTCCGAGGTCTCACATCTTCTTTTTCTTCCCCTTCTTTCTAGGGTTCCACAATAGGCCAGACTGGCCTCTGAGGCCAGTAGAGTTAGATTAGGTCAGGTTGATCAATCAACCTAACCTAATCTAACTCCACGAAATGTGGTGAGAGTTCGCATAGCATTCTATTAGTACCTCATTTCCTATCTATTTTGCCTTCCCCACCAGTCGTTGCAGCTCCCACTTGCTGGCAGTGTCGGAGAGTCGAAAGGCAGATAGATTACCAGGTATGATCGGTCCACCGTCTCCCTTACTCATCACTGTTGCATACGACTTTAGTAACTCTATGACAAATAACGCGGAAGCCACTGTAGCGTTTACATGTGCGTCTATGACATTGAACGTTTGGGTTCGAATCCTGGCGAGACCATCAGAAAAAATGTTCAGCGGTGGTTTTCCCCTCCCTAATGCTGGTAACATTTGTGAGGTACTATGCCATGTAAAACTTCTCTCCAAAGAGGTGTAGCACTGCGGCACGCCGTTCGGATTCGGCTATAAAATGGAGGCCCCTTATCATTGAGCTTTTCTCCATAAGAGCGTGTGTAGCTGTCTCGCTCCGATGGAGGTTTACTGGTTGGCCTCAATCATTGGGTGATGGTCACATAGTCTGCTCCCACTTTTTAAGGCTGCATTGAGTTTCCCGTCACAGCATTGCCTGATGTTTCAATCTTAGGATCTTTGCCTATCGTAGGTCAACGTAGCGCAGAGGTTAACATGTCCACCTATGACGCTGAACGCCTGGGTTCGAATCCTGGCGAGACAATCAGAAAAAATTTTCAGAGGTGGTTTTCCCCTCCTAATGCTGGCAACATTTGTAAGGTACTATGCCATGTAAAACTTTTTTCCAAAGAGGTGTCGCACTGCGGTATGCCTTTCGGACTCCGCTATAAAAAGGACTCGGCTATAAGCCCTTATCATTGAGCTTAAAACTTGATTACTTAGTGGAATGTTCATGCAAAGCAAAGGCGCTATGGCCGGTCTTCCACCGGAGTCGGAAGAGAGAGTTACTGGCGTTCGATAATAGGTCGATGAGTACCTTGCCAGGGATCATAACCGGACACTGTGCCATAGGCCGCATGGAGGCGTGCATGGGAATACCCCACAATGACTTCTGTGGGAGTTGCCTCGATGAGTATAAAGAGCAGACTATTGAATCCTTAGTGGAATGTTCATGGGCAAAATTTGCATTTGAATGACAAATAACGCAGGTCCTCGGCCTGTAGCCGTATCGCTCCGATGGAGGTTTATGGGGTGACCTCAATCATTGGTTCTCCGGTGAATGAGCTTTTTGATATTGGGTGATGGTCTCATCGTCTTCTCTCTATTCTTAAGGCGGCATTGAGTTTCCCGTCACTGCATTAGGATCTTTGCCTATCTTAGTCTACCGAATCTTGAGAAAGACGGTGATGGTTCCAACGTCGTGTTTCTGTTTTTTAGGCTGTTTTGAGTTATCCATTCCTACACTGCCTGATGTTCTAACATTAGGATCTTTGCATATCTTTGTTTTCCAAAACTTGAGCAAATGAGCGTCTTGGGAGTGAGACCATCCTCATTGTTTGCTCCGATTTGGACTATTAATGCAATAATAACGTCATTTGTCAACTGATTCACACAAATTTTTGCACGAGGACTTTTCTTAAGACTAAAGTTACCATACATACCGATATACTGGCGTAGTTACTTGAACGTTGTAGGTCTTGAAGGTGGTGCAGGATGTTATTCAGGAGTCTTTGCGCGACTTTTGTTTTTTGTTTCTGGTACGATTTTAAGAGTTTGCACACATAATAGACCGAATGAATACCCTTGGCATATTAAGAATATATGACTCGAGAGCTGCCTTAAATGTTTCTTCTCTCTCAGTCCCTCCCTCTCCGTCTTTCCCTTTTCCCCAACGAAAGAATTCTTAGAGACATATTACGAAAATTAAGTCCTTCATTAGACCTATTCTGATGAGCTATTTATTTATGTAACATTTAAGTGTCCTGTTGTTGCATGGCATTTGTTTGCGTAAGCAATTAAATATCCTTGAATGAATGCGTGGTGGCACAGACATGAAACAACAGCAAACACTCAAACACTTAAACACCCTCTAAGTATATAACAATTCATTAGAATTGTTATGTATTCATTTACACCCACACTATAGAGGCACACACACACACACACACACACACACACACACACAAACACTCGCATATAAATAGCATGCTAAACAGTGGCGAATGTGTGTGTATTTGTAATGGAGTCATAGTCATTGTTTCAAGTAATTGATAAAAAGAATTTTAATAAGGATTATTTTCGGCTTGACAATGAGTGGCAAGGTAAGGCAAGGACATGCCATGTTGCTGAATGCTGAATTCCAAAATGAAATTCTGTTCAAAATGATAAAACTTTGCCCAAACAACCAGGCGAAGGTAAGGCAACCTACTTCCCCATAGAGAATTAGGCCACCTTGCCAATACTTCTCCACTTTGCTCTTCTCTTGGCCTTTCCTGCTTTCCCATTTGACCTATTTCAAAAGTGCTGTCGTGTTTCATGAACTTTAGCTAAGCATAGCTCTTCGTTCGTTTTGTGTTATGCGCTCACGTTATATTTGACATTTATTGCCGAGGCATAATCACGTGGCAGCTCCACCGTGGGCTTAAGAAATGTTTTAAAGAAGGACAGACAGACGGATGAATGGACGGACGAGCGGAATACGGAAGCACGTGTTGATTCAGGTAATGTCATACTAAGAGCTTTGCCAACGATAAAGAACAAATGTCCTTGTGAATTACCTTGTTACAGATGGCGGCAGCTTTGCCCTGGGCATTGGCATGGACATGGACTTAAGGCACATTGCGGCTAAAAGAAAAACCCACCATTACAATTAAAAATAAATAATAAATTAAATGTTAACCCACAGTTTGCGAGTTTGAGTGACCATCAACATTTTTGTAGGATTGAAACAATTGCTCGCTTGCGCTCTTAAAGACTTTTCATTGTTTTTTGCTTAATGCCATTTTGTGGTTTTGTTAGGATTTGAAGTTTTTAGAACCCAATTAAAATGTAATGAAAAAGTTCGATGATTATTTTTAGGAGGAGTTATAAGTAGAGTGAGTTAATACAACAAAAGCTGTGGAGTACAAAAGGAAGGAGACTTTAAGACTTTTACGTAGGTTATTGTTGAGCCCCATGCCACTATGAACATACACCTGAGCCAGTAGTCGGCCTCGATTAAGAAAATCTATGTTAGCATGCCACTCCCTGTAGTTTCTATGCCACGCCCCTAAGTTGGTTCATGTCTGGTATTGTGTCCCCACCTAAGTGCCGGTATATGTTGACGCGAAAGCCGGGCAATGACATAGGAAATACTTCATACGTCTCATCATCTTCCCCGCATGCCTTGCAAATGCAAATTTTGCCCATGAACATTCCACTAAGGAACAGGGGCAAACTTCTCACATATCAATGAGTGCAGTCCGATTCAAGTTTAAGCTCAATGATAAGGGGGCCTCCTTTTTATAGCCGAGTCCGAACGGCGAGCCGGAGTGCGAAACCTCTTTGGAGAGAAGTTTTAAATGGCATAGTACCTCACAAATGTTGCCAGCGTTAGGAGGGAAAAACCACCGCTGAAAATTTTTTTTCTGATGATCTCGCCAGGAATCGAACCCAGGCGTGCAGCGTCATAGACGGTGAACATTCCACTAAGGAACAGGGGAAAACTTCTCACATATCAATGAGTGCAGTCCGATTCAAGTTTAAGCTCAATGATAAGGGGCCTCCTTTTTATAGCCGAGTCCGAACGGCGTACCGCAGTGCGACACCTCCTTGGAGAGATGTTTTACATGACATAGTACCTCACAAATATTGCCTGCATTAGGAGGGAGAAACCATCGCTGAAAAATTTTTTTTCTGATGGTCTCGCCAGGATTCGAACCCAGGCGTTCAGCGTCATAGTCGGACAAGTTAACCTCTGCGCTACGGTGGCCTCCTGCATGCCTTATGCGTGCTATAACTTGCCGCAACGATTTTACATATCTCGTTATGTTACGAAAATCTATACTGACCTCCTTCTTACATCCTTACAGTAGCGACCTCATCTTCTCACGATCTGGATGTCCCCATAGGATTTTCGCAGTCCCATCGACCGTTTCACTGTTCCACAGGGTTACATGCGCATGCATCTGCCACGCCCTTAACTCGAACTGAGTCGACCCGAAAGGTTTCAGGTTAATCAAGTTTATTGACGGCAGTCCTCTGGCCAAAACTGCTTTCTCATTCCCAGTTACTCCGCTATGGTCCGGCACCCGAAACTTGACACTACAACCCTATTGATGTAAATGGGACGGTATCTTGATATGTCTTCACTAGACATTGTCCATACGTTCTCTGACTTCTGAATATACCCCACCGTAATTGGTCTTGAGGACAGAATCCCTTTCCTTAGCCTAAAATCATCAGATGTAACCTCCAGGGAGCTGCAGAATTCCACCCAAGATTTATTCTGAGCCCTTATATTTTTTTTCGCTCAATCGTGTGGTGTTCTCGTGGCATTTGCTCTGTTGAAGAGTTTTCTGCAGTTCTTTCTTAGACCAACCAGCTCTGGGGTCCACCATGGCTGTCTCTGTTTGCCCCTTGGATTGGCACTGGGACATGCTGACACATGCGAGTCATTCAGGGCCTTCGTGATCCGCTTGACTACCATGTCTATATCCTGCGCAGTTCTCACTTCCTTTGCTGGTCTATTAGGGATAGACGTGTAGAGTCTTAGGATCATTCGCACCAAGCTTCTCAATAAACCTGAGAGCGATGCGTCTTCTATAATTCCAACCTCTTAAAGGGCGTGTTGGTTTGCCGGGGAGGCCGATGGCCTAGGCAAATTATAGGCATGCGAAGGAAGAATAGGTTCAGCTTCCAGGTGTCTTCGTCAAAACCCCCTGCTGATCAGTCGTCTGTCGGCTAGTGGAGCCTGGAGCAACTGCACCACCAGTCGAGGATTCAGTAGCAGATAACATGCTACGGCCAGATACCACCACCGTAGCTGTTGGGTATCTGCTGCTCCACTGGAAACAGACGCAGATCATCATCCGCCTAATGGATACCTCTATCATAGCTATCCTTGAGTAACTTAAATTTTACATTCAAAAATAATGACCTATTACGAGTTACAGGAAAATTCTTACTGAGCGAAATAACAACGGTTCAAACAAGAATGGCAAGTTCTCAAAGAAATGAGAACCGCAAGTGCAACACCTTCTAACTGTCAGTGCGGGACAAATACACCACAGATGTTTTATTGCCTTTGTTTTATGGACGTTTTCACAGCCTTTGTTAAAGTCGTTATTGGCAACCTTCAGTCTGTCAGCATGTTTTCTGATCAGACAGTGGCCTGTAATGATCAACCGGCTAGCTTTACTCCTTTGAAAGTTAGAGTGCTTTCGACAGACAGATGGACCGACGGACGGACATGGCCATATCGACTTAAAATGTCATGACGATCAAGAATATATATACTTTATGGGGTCCTAGACGAATTTTTCGAGTCGAGTATTGTATACCTCAAGCAGGTCTACAATTTCACTATCCAGCAAAAAAATTCAAATCGGACCACTAATGAAGATTTGGCAGACCCAAGAAATCTTCGAAATACCGTGGTGATCAACTTAAGGCGCCTGCCAAAAGGCGCCCGTACAACCTTGGGCCTTGACATTTTGAACACAATCTCGCTAGCACCTTAGCTTTAACCCTAAATTTCAAATGGCATAATGTTTTCGATTTAATCCCACTGTGCGTTGGGGCAATTTTCTATGTCATTGCCCGGCTTTGCACAGATTCTTTTTTTGTATATAAGCAGGTTAAGTTCGAAGATGGGCTATATCGGACTATATCTTGATATAGCCCCCGTATAGACCGATCCGCCGATTTAGGGTCTTAGGCCCAAAAAAGCCACATGTATTATCCGATTTTGCTGAAATTTGGGACAGTGAGTTTTGTTAGGCCCTAAGACATCATTCGTCAATTTGGCCCATATCGGGTCAGATTTGAATATAGCAGCCATATAGACCGATTCTCCCATTTAGGGTCTTAGGCCCATAAAAGCTACATTTATTATCCGATTTTGCTGCAATTTGGGACAGTGAGTTGTGTGAGGCCCTTCGACATCATTCGTCAATTTGGCCCTGATCGGGTCAGATTTGAATATAGCTGCCATATAGACCGATTCTCCGATTTAGGGTCTTAGGCCCATAAAAGCCACATTTATTACCCGATTTTGCTGAAATTTGGTACAGTGGGTTGTGTTATGTCCTTTGATATCCTTCTTCGATTTGGCCCAGATCGGTTCAGATTTAGATATAGCTGCCATATAGACCGATCCTCCGATTTAGGGTCTTAGGCCCATAAAAGCCACATTTATTATCCGATTTTGCTGATATTTGGGACAGTGAGTTGTCTTCGACCCTTCGATGTCTTTCTTCAATTTGGCATAGATCGGCTCAGATTTGGATAAAGCTGCCATATAGACTGATCTCTTGGTTTTCGGTTTTGAGGCCACAAAAGGCGCATTTATTTTCCGATATCGCTGAAATTTGAGATAGTGAGTTGTCTTAGACCCTTCGACGTCTTTCTTCAATTTGGTCCAGATTGGTCCAGATTTGAATATAGCTGCCATATAGACCGATCTCTCGATTTAAGGTTTTGGGCCCATAAAATGCGCATTTATTGTCCGATTTCGCCGAAATTTGGAACAGTGAGTTGTGTTAGGCTCTTCGACACATTTCTGCAACTTGACCAAAATCGGTACAGATTTGGATATAGCTGCCATGTAGACCGATATCTCGAATTAAAGTCTTGACCCCATAAAAGACGCATTTATAATCCGATTTCACAGAAATTTGACACAGTGACTTATATTAGGCTTTTCGAAATCCGTGTCGTTTATGGTTCAGATCGATTTATTTTTAGATATAGCTACTAAAAAGACCAATATTTTGTTATACACAATTGAACAATAACTTGTGCTTATTAGTATTTGGTCCAAGTCTGTACATATTTCGATATAACTGCTATGAGACATAACGTATGCAATTTTGACCGGTTTTTGATGAAAGGTGGTTTACATATATACCCGAGGTGGTGGGTATCCAACGTTTAGAGCGCACAACAAATCGCTTAATGACTTAGGTGTATGTCCATAGTAGCATGGGGGCGGAATAATACCCCCACCCTCTTTATACCCTTCACTATTGGATGGGGTTATACTAATCTAGTCATTCCGTTCGTAACACCTCGCTGTATTCGTCTAAGGTCCCTTAGTGTATATATATTATGAAAATAGGCCATATCGGTTCAGATTTAGATATAGCTCCCATATAAACCAATCTACCGACTGGAGGCCACCGTAGCGCAGAGGTTAGCATGTCCGCATATGACACTGAACCGTTGGGTTCGAATCCTGGCGAGAACATCATGAACATTTTCAGTGGTGGTTATCCCCTCCTAATGTTGGCGACATTTGGAAGGTACTTTGCCATTTGGTATGGCAGCCATGTAAAAACTTCTCCACAAAGATGTGTCGCAATGCAGCACGCCGTTCGGACTCGTCTGTAAAATGGAGGTTCCTTATTATTGAGCTTTAAATGGAATCGGACAGCACTTTATTGATATGTGAGAAGTTTGCCACTGTTCCTTAATGGAATATTCATAGGCAAACTTGCCGATTTGAGTTCTTGAGCCTCTGGAAGCCGAAATTTATGTTCAATTTGGCTGGAATTTAGCATGTAGTGTTCTGTTGTGACTTCCAGAAACTATGCCAAGTACGGTCCAAATCGGTCTATAACCTGATATAGCTCCCATATAAACCGATCGCCCGATTTGACTTCATGAGCCCTTATAAGCTGCAATTTTTGATCGATTTGGCTGAAATTTTGCATGTAGTGTTCCGATATGACTTCCAAGAACTGTACTTAGTACGGTCCAAATCGGTATATAACCTGATATAGCTCCCATATAAACCGATCTCGCGATTTGGCTTCTTAAGCCCTTATAAGCCTCAATTTTTGTCCGATTTGGCTGAAATTTAGCATGAAGTGTTTTGTTATGACTTCCAATAACTGTGCTAAGTATGGTCGAAATCAGTCTATAACCTGATATAGCCCCCATATAAACCGATTTCCCGATTTGAATTCTTGAGCTCTTACAAGCCGCAATTTTTGTCAGATTTAGCTGAAATTTTCCATGTAGGGTTCCGTTATGACTTGCAACAACTGTGCCGAGTTCGGTCCAAATCGGTCTATAACTTGACATAGCTCCCATATAAACCGATCTCCCAATTTTGCTTCTTGAGCTCTTACAAGCCGCAATTTTCGACTGATTTGGCTGAAATTTTGCATGTAGTGTTCCGATATGACTTCCAAGAACTATGCTTAGTACGGTCCAAATCGGTCTAAAACCTGATATAGCTTCCTTATAAACCGATCGCCCGATTTGACTTCTTGAGCCCTTACAAGCTGCAATTTTTGTCCGATTTGTCTGAAATTTTGCATGTAGTGTTCCGATATGACTTCCAAGAACTGCACTTAGTACGGTCCAAATCGGTCTATAACCTGATATAGCTCCCATATAAACCGATCTTGCGATTTGACTTCTTGAGCCCTTAGAAGACTCAATTTTGTCCGATTTGTCTGAAATTTAGCATAAAGTGTTTTGTTATGACTTCCAATAACTGTGCTAAGTATAGTCCAAATCAGTCTATAACCTGATATAGCCCCCATATATACCGATCTCCCAGTTTGACTTCTTGAGCCCTTATAAGCTGCAATTTTGATCGATTTGGCTGAAATTTAGCATGAAGTGTTTTGTTGTGATTTCCAAAAACTGTGTCAAGTACGGTTCAAATAGGTCTATAACCTGATATAGCTCCCATATAAACCGATCTCCCGATTTGACTTCTTGAGCCCTTAGAAGCCTCAATTTTTGTCCGATTTGTCTGAAATTTTGCATGTGGTGTTCTGTTAAGACTTCCAATAACTGTGCTAAGTACGGTCCAAATCAGTCCATAACCTGATATAGCCTCCATATAAACCGATCTCCCGATGTGACTTCTTGAGCCCATAGAAGCCTCAATTTTTGTTCGATTTGGCTGAAATTTTGCACGTTGTGTTCTGTTATGTCTTCCAACAACTGTGCCAAAGACGATCCAAATCGGTTTATCACCTGATGTAGCTCCTATATAAAGCCATCTCCCGATTTGACTTCTTGAGCCCTTAGAAGCCTCAATTTTTGTCCGATTTGTCTGAAATTTTGCATGTGGTGTTCTGTTAAGACTTCCAATAACTGTCCTAAGTACGGTCCAAATCGGTCTATAACCTGATATAGCTCCCATATAAACCGATCTTCCGATTTGACTTCTTGAGTCCATAGAAGCCTCAACTTTTGTTCGATTTGACTGAAATTTAGCATGAAGTGTTTTGTTATGACTACCAAAAACTGTGCTAAGTACGGTCCAAATCAGTCCATAACCTGATATAGCCCCCATATAAACCGATCTCCCGATGTGACTTCTTGAGCCCATAGAAGCCTCAATTTTTGTTCGATTTGTCTGAAATTTTGCATGTAGTGTTCCGTTAAGACTTCCAATAACTGTCCTAAGTACGGTCCAAATCGGTTTATCACCTGATGTAGCTCCTATATAAAGCCATCTCCCGATTTGACTTCTTGTGCCCTTAAAAGCCGCAATTTTTGTTTGATTTGCCTGAAATTTTGCATGTGGTGTTCTGTTATGACTTTCAACAACTGTGCCAAGTTCGGTCCAAATCGGTCTATAACTTGATATAGCTCCCATATAAACCGATCTCCCGATTTTACTTCTTGAGCCCTTGCAAGCTGCAGTTTTCATCCGATTTGGGTGAAATTTTGCATGTGTTGTTCTGTCAAAATCAGTCTTTAACCTCATATATCTCCCATATAAACCGGTCTCTCGAACATCCTTGTTCGGTTCGTATAAGCTTTTATTTTGTATACATTTTTAGCATAATCCAAGATTCGGTCCTGCCGAACTTAGTACGCTTTAAGTTGTTCTAACACATATGAGGCAATTATGAAAATGGATCTTATTTATCGGTGTGTTATTTAAGTTTCCGAGAAATCTTATGAAAATGGGCTTTCAATAGGATCAGCATCTTAAATAGGGATATAGGTCTATAGGGGAGCCTACACCGAAATATGGACCCACCACCCCATGTGGCAAGCAGTGGCTAACCGTTTATAGACTCCTGGACCCTCTTGGCGTTATTAGGTTTATATTTCAACCATTCCCATTCCACCATTCCACATTTAATAAAATTCTCTCAAAACTTTCAAAAATGACAGTCTTATTTGTAATTTTTTATTTCACTATCCCACTGTGCAGTGGGAGAAAATTCAGTTTGTAACCTCTTTTATGCGATTTCGATGAAATTTTAAGTTTTGTGTTATACGAGACCCTCCCTCTGACTTCGATGTCATATAAATTGGTGAGTTTTATTGGCCCCTGTTACCGGCCAAATTGATGGCCGTTTTTACTCGTTCGCCTGCAAATCGACCTTTAGCTTCGGTTTCATGCATTTCCCCAATTGCATTTATGAGTTTTAATTGTGAAGTTGTAAAAATGCACCAAACGATTTTGTATATGATTGCATGCATCCAATTGGAAAAATGGGTCATTGTGTATTTTATGAAAGCGAAAATGCCATACAAAACTGCATTGCTCTCCTTTCGCCTTCAAACCATTGTTGCAAAAGCCTGAGGCAATATGCCACGACAATGAAATTGTTGTCAAATTTTCTGATTGTCCTAGAGCCTGGTTTTGTGCATATTTTTAGTCGTTTTTGTAAATGCAATCAATGATACAATGGTGCCCCAGGTCCTTTGTGTTTATATTGTGACAAAAAAATGCTGTTTATTTATAAAATTAACTTTCTATGTCCTTTTTTTTGGCATACATTTTTCTGCCTTAAATAAAAATTTTCAGTCCAAAGGTTGGTTTAAAAATTAATGCACTTTAAAGGCTTCATATACTTTTTTCCTCTTTCTTACTCCCTTGCCCCTCGCTCAGTGCCTAGGCCAAAATGTAACAATGGAAACCTAACAATCAATTTAAGTTCCTTCTTGTTGTATGATGCCAAGGCTTGTTTAAAAATTAACGCCATTCCAGATTGGATTGTTGTTGTTCATTGCAGAATGGCAGTCCATTAAATCGAGCACCCTGGCAATCGATAACCTCTTTGTTGTTCCCCTGAAGAATAAGAGACCCCTCCAACCAGAGATGAATGACCGGCCATAGCATTGCAAATAAATGCTGTTACTGGTACTTACTCCTCCCCAGAGTGAGAAGGAAAGGCAGAGAGAGAGGGAGAGTGGGTTAGGCCACAAGATACTTGGCTTAGTTAATCACCAACATCTAAATTGGCATGGCCCATAAACATTGCCTTGCAGTTGAAGGAAATTTTCAGTCTAAATATTAAAGCAGGGGTTTTTTTTTGTTGAAAGTCAGGCAAGAGTTTTATTCGCGGCATGTTTTTCCCCCTCTTGCCAAATGGAGAGTTACAAGGGGAGCCATAAAACACAATAGGATTCATCTGAAGAACTTTGGTCATCTATCAACAAGCTTGCGAGTTGCGGGGGGAGGGGGATTTATATTTTATTATTTGTATGTAGCAGGGGCGAGTGGCGTTGAAGATGTTGGCGAGGAGATGTTGGTTGATGTCCTTGCGTTGATCCTTGAACTTTTGGCTATTGTTTAATATTCAACAGTAAAAAATCAAAGTAGTAAGGCTGAAAACTGAATTTAAAGTTGGAGGGAGAGGAAAAAGAATCTTAAAAAAATTTCATTTCCAAAAGAAATGAAATTTTGACAAAATTGCTCAAAAAAGGAAATAAAACCAGTAAGGAAGGGTGAAAGTCGGGCGGCGCCGACTGTATAATACCCTACACTACCCTACCCTATAAGTACAATGTGGGAGCTATATCAAATTCTGAGCCAATTTTGATGAACTTTGGTGGATGTTTTCAGATGGGTTATCAAACAATCCGTATCAAATTTCGAGCAAATATGTTCAAATTGTAATAACTGCAGTTGACAAAGGACAACATCATAGCATTATTACTGCAAATCGGGCGAATATATATATGGGAGTTATATCCAAAACTGAAACGATTTCGAGCAAACTTCTCAGATATTGTGGTAGTCGTCGAGGAAAGCGTTGTGCAAAATTTGTCAATAAATGCGCCTGCAGTGGCTCTAGGAATGAAAATCTGGCTATATATACAATATATATGAGAGCTATATCTAAATCTGAACCGATTTCCATGGAATTCATCTGTAATATTAAGAGTCAAGAGAAAATCCCTCCTGCCAAATTTCGAGAAAATCGGTTAACAAAAGACCATTTTATTGCAATATTACTGCTAATCGGGCGAACATATATATGGGAGCTATATCTAAATCTGAACCGATTTTGACCAAACTCTATGTATATTGTGGTAGTCGTCGAGGAAAGCGTTTTGCAAAATTTTGCCAAGATTGGTCAATAAATGTGCTTGCAGTGTATCTAGGAGTGAAAATCGGGCGATATATATATATGAGAGCTATACCTAAATCTGAACCGATTTCACTGAAATTCACCAGTAAAGTCGAGAGTCGTAAATATATCCTTCCTGCCAAGTTTCGAGAAAATCGGTTTACAAATGACTCTTTTATTGCATTATTACTGAAAATCGGACGAACATATATATGGGAGCTATATCCAGATCTGAACAGATTTTTTCCAATTTCAATAGGCTTCGTCTCTAGGCTAAAGAACATGCCTGTACCAAATTTGAAGACGATCGGATGAAAACTGCGACCTGTACTTTGTACACAAATTAACATGGAGAGACGGACAGACAGACGAACTTAGAGACGGACCGACAGACGGACAGACAGACAGGCGGACAGACAGACGGACAGACAGACGAACAAACAGACGGACAGACGGACGGACAGACAAACGGACAGACAGACGGACAGACGGACAGACAGACAGACAGACAGACAAACAGACAGACAAACAGACAGACAAACAGACAGACAAACAGACAGACAAACAGACAGACAAACAGACAGACAAACAGACAGACAAACAGACAGACAAACAGACAGACAAACAGACAGACAAACAGACAGACAAACAGACAGACAAACAGACAGACAAACAGACAGACAAACAGACAGACAAACAGACAGACAAACAGACAGACAAACAGACAGATAAACAGACAGACGGACAGACAGACAGACAGATAGACGGACAGACAGACTAACAGACAGACGAACAGACAGACGGACAGGCAGATGGACAAACGGACAGACAGACGGGCAATCGACAGACGGACAGACAGATGACAGACAAACAGACGGACAGATGGACGGACAGACAGACAGACAGACGGACAGACAGACGGACAGACAGACGGACAGACAGACTGATGGACAGACAGACGAACAGACAGACGAACAGACAGACGGACATGCAGGCGGACAGACAGACGGACAGACAGGCAGGCGGACAGATAGAATTGAAAGAATTTGCAAAAAAAAAAGAATATTGAACAAAATTCTGCAAAAAAAAAATGTTTTTGCAAAATTTCCTAAGGGAAGAATATTATGACAAAATTTTCCAAAGCAATGAACTTTTAGGAAAAATTTGCTTTTAAAGAAAATATTTAAAAAAAGAATTAAGATATTATTTTTAATTATGCAATTTTGACAAAATATTACCATGGAAATGAAAAATTTCCCATAGAAATCAATTTTAAACAAAATTTCCAAAAGAAATGATACCTTAAGAAAATTTTCCAAACAAATAAAATTTTCCCAAAAAAGAAAATCGTGAAAGAATTCGGAAAATAACAATTTTAACATACAATTTTGAGAAAATATTCCCATGAAAATGAAAAATACCCCAAAAAAGAGAAATTTTTGAAAAAATGAAAAAAAATCTAGACATGGAATTTGGAAAGACAGCAATTTTGGACAAAATTTACCTAATAGTTTTTTCTTGGAACTATAACATACGTCACTGTTTTAAATTTCAGTGAAATCGGATTATAAATACGCCTTTTATTGGGCCGAGACTTTCAATCGAGATATCGGTATACATGGCAGCTATATCCAAATCTGGACCGATTTGAACCAATTTGAACCACATAAATGTCGAAGAGCCTAACATAAACTCACTGTCCCAAATTTCGGCGAAATCGGACATAAAATGCGCCTTTTATGGCCCCAAAACCTTAAATCGAGAGATCGGTCTACATGACAGCTATATCCAAATCTGGACCGATCTGAGCCAAATTGAAGAATGATATCGAAAATGTTAACACAACTCACTGTCCCAAATTTCGGCGACATCGGACAATAAATGGGCCTTTTTATTAATTATTAAGCCTTAAATCGAAAGATCGGTCTATATGGCAGCTATAACCAAATCTGAACCGATCTGGCCCAAATAGAAGAAGGATGTCAAAGGGCCTAACACAACTCACTGTCCCAAATTTCAGCAAAATCGGATAATGAATGTGGCTTTTATGGGCCTTACACCATAAATCGGAGGATCGATCTATATGGCAGCTATATCCAAATCAGAACCGATCTGGGCCAAATTGAAGAAGGTTATCGGAAAGCCCAACACAACTCACTGTCCCAAATTTCAACAAAATTGGATAATAAATGTGGCTTTTATAGGTCTAAGACCCTAAATCGGCGGATTGGTCTATATGGGGGCTAAATTAAGATATAGTCCCATATTGCCCATCTTCGCACTTAACCTGCTTATGGACAAAAAAAAAAAAAAGAATCTGTGCAAAGTTTCAGCTCAATGTCTTTATTTTTAAAGGCTGTAGCTTGATTTCAACAGACAGGCGGACAGACGGACGCAAATGGCTAGATCGTCTTAGATTTTTACGCCAATCAAGAATTTATATACTTTTTAGAGTCGAAAATGAATATTTCGATGTTTTGCAAACGGAATGACAAAATGAATATATCCCCATCCTTCGGTGGTGGGTATAAAAACTAACTTCAAAAAAGAAAATCTAAGTTAGGAGTTCCGTGCAACTTACGAAATCCTTAAACGTTTTCCATGCCACGCCCCTAAGTCGGTACGTGTCTGGTATTGTGTCCCCACCTAAGTGGCTGTAGCCGCGAAAGCTGGGCAATGACAAAGGAAATACTCCAACGTCTCATCGTCTTCCCTGTGACATACACATGCTATCACTTGCCGCACCGATTTTACATAAGTGAGCTCGTAGTCCTATGTGTCCCGTTGTGATACTAATAGCTATACTGACCTCCTTCTTACTTCCTTTCAGAAATAGCCTCGTCTTCTCACGATCTGGACTTTCGCCGTCCTACCGACAGTTTAGCTGTTCCACAATGTTGCATGCGCATTTGTCGCCCACTCCCTTAACTCGGACTGCGTCGACCCGAAAGGCTTCGGGATAACCAAGTTTATTGACGGCAGCTCTCTGGCCTTTATTGCCAAATCTGCTTTCTCATTCCCAGTTACTGCGCTATGGCTCGGCACCCAAAACGATACGGATTTTGCCATCCTCAGAGAAGGTGTTAATCTCCTTCTTACACTGCAAGACTGTTCGTGACCTTACCTTGAGGGTTGTTATTGCCCCTTCTGGCACTTTTACTGTCGGAAAGTATGTTCACACTCGACGTCCTCCCGTTAGCACCACACCCCGGATCTCCGCCTGCAGGACCGTATTATGGTCAGGCACTCTAAAATAGATCTCAGTCACTGGGTTCTCAATGTAGACCCCCAGGCCCACTTTGTCCTCTAGCCTTGATCCATCCGTGTAACATGATCTTCCAGATGGCAATACTAGGGTTCCGTCAATTTAAGACTGTGCCGATGGCAGCAATGCCTCGCACTCGACATCAAGGTTCATCTCAGGTATCCGATCGGAAACCTTTTCCCTTCCTTCCAGGTTTCCTACCGTCGCCTCGATTATATCGCGACGGGGTACCTAGGGGAGCTGCCCCACCATAATATGGGACTCAAATGAAAGGTATTTAGGTTAAAAAAACGTATCTGATATCCAATTGTTGGACCAAGTGCTAGGGGAACCACCCCAAGCCCCAAAATACCCCTAAATCGGACATATTTACCGACCATGGCAATATGGGACTCAAATGAAAGGTATTTGCGAGTAGAATACGAATCTGATATCCAAATGTGGGACCACGTTTCTGGGGGTCTACCCTTTCCCCAAAACACCCCTCAAACTGGACTTATTTACTGACCATGGGAATATGGGGCTTGTGTTGGGGGCCGCCTCTCACCAAAAACATCCCCCAAAGGGGAAACACTTACGACCATAGCAACATGGGGCTCAAATGAAAGGTCTTTGGGAGTAAAGCACGAATTTGATATCAATATTCGGGAAAAGTGTCTATGGTTCACACCACCCCCACAACACCACCCAAATAGTAAATATTTTCTGACTATTGCAATATGAGGCTCAAATAAGAGGGTTTTTAAAGTGGAACACGAATCCGATATATATTTTCAAGGCCAACTTACTGAGTGGCCGCCCATCCCCCCAAAACACCTCCCAAGCCGGTCATGTTTGCCGACTAGGAAATATGGGGCTCAAATTAAAGGTATATGGGAGTAGACCACTTGTCTGATATCAACATTAAGGGCCAACTGTCTGGCGGACGTCCCACCACCATAACAACGCCCAAATAGGACGTATTTGCTCACAAAGACAAATTGGGTCTTCAAGAGAGGGGAACTAAATATTCATAGTTTTTAGTGCCAATACCCCAAACCGGACAAATTTGCTGACTTTTGCAATAAGGAGTTGAAATGAGATTAGAAAACTAATTTGATATCAAATTTTGAGGGCAATATGGGGTTCAAATAAATGATATATAGATATATGAGAATAGAGCACGTTGCTGATATATCTTCCGGGCTTAGTGTTTGGGGGACCACCCCAATCCCCAAAACACACCTAAATCGGGCATATTTACCGACCACGTCAATGTGCAGCTTAAATGAAAGGTATTGGGGGGTAGAGCAAAATTGATACCCACTTTCGGGACCAATTTTCTGGGGGTCTACCCTTTTCACAAAATACCCCACAAACAGCAAATTTTTACTGTCCATCGCAATATGGGGCTCAAATAAAGGTATTTGGGAGTAGAATACGAATTTGATATCCATATGTAGGACCATGTATTTAGGGCATTATCCCTTTCCCAAAACACCCCCAATGGAAAGAAATGTTTCCACCAGGGCCAAGTATCTGGGGACCACCTCTCCCCCGAAAACACCACTAAATCAGACATCATGAGAATATCGGGCTGAAATGAAGTATTTTAAGAATGGAGTACACCTAACATTCAAACTAAAATTCGTAGACCAATAAAGATATGGTTTTCAGATAAAGGCACTTATATTGTTAAACTGTTAGTCAAGTTAGCATGGTATTTCATTAAAAGATCTTTAATTGCCGAAAATAAAATTCCTAGGAAACTTTTGTTTTTGGAGCGCGCCCGGGTCAGCTAGTTTCCTATAAAAATACAATTTTGACACAATTCCCTTTAGTATTTAAACTCAGAAAAATAAAATGCAATTTTGGCGAAACTGATTCACACTTTTGTTCTTCACTGTGTTCTATAGTATGTTTGTATGTTTGTACTTCTGCACGCCTTGGTTATTTAATTGACTGATAGTCCACACATGAAACTGCACTTTTATTCTCTTTTTTGTGCTCCTCTTTGTCAATGTGTGTTCGAAAATTTGTGTGTATGGTCTTTGTAGGCCTAGTAGCCCCATATTTCTTGTTTCCCCCCCTAGCACAGAAATGTAACATTTTGTTAAACGTCGTTCTACTGCTGCTGCCTTCTTCGTTAGGGACATTAAAGCTGACACTCACACTGTTAATGTAGACCACATTAACTGTGTTAATGGGAACAATTACTCTTGGCATTGGAATGCCAAGCAAAGCGTGTACACACTTTACAACGAAACCATTTGCCGCCCTACCTTAGGTTCATCTTTAGAGGGTTATTCTTCTATTGAATGTTGATGTTGTTGTTGGTAGTTTGGTTACCATGGTTGTTGTTGTTGTTGCTGTTGTTGATGAATCTTAGAGCAGAGTGAAGAAGAAGACCAAATGAATTCCCTGTTTGGGGAAGGTGTGTAAATCTACGTTAGAATTGCTCAAATAGTTTTGGCAGGTGAATGGGGGAGGAAAAAATGGCAGCAAGGTGATGTGGAATGAAAGTTCAATGATTAGGTTTAATCAACAGTTTACCTTAGGAAACACTAACAATGATTTAAAGGCCACACACACAACAAAGGTATGGATTTGAACGTGTGGCCATTGCTTAAAGTGGAGTAACGAAGGTGAGTAATGCTTTAGAAAATTTGAAAGTTTTTTTTTCATTTCAAGAGGAATAATTGTTTAACCAAATGAGGTATTACAAGAACTCTCTTTGGACGATTGATAGGGAAAAAATCCCTTAAGAACCAAAAATTGTCCAGTGCCTTGGCCTAGTCCTTGATTAGAAGCAAAGGAACTGTAGGGTATTGTGGGTCTTTTAAACTTGCAGAGTGATTTTCGGTAAGAAGTAGGCAGTCATACCAATGATATCCTTGACTTTTTATACTTTCCACCATAGGATGGGGGTATACTAATTTCGTCATTCTATTTGTAACTCCTCGAAATATTCGTCTAAGACCCCATAAAGTATATAAATTCTTGATCGTCATGACATTTTAAGTCGAACTAGCCATTCTTCTTATTAGTGTAGGTCGGTTGCGATTGTAAATAGGTTATATCGGTCCACGTTTTGATATAGCTGCCATATAAACCGATCTGGGATCTTAACTTCTTGAGCCGCTAGGGGGCACAAATCTTATCCAATTTGGCTGAAACTTTGTATGAGATGTTTTGTTATGACTTTCAACAACTGTGCTGAGTATGGTGGAAATCGGTCCATAACATGATATAGCTGCCATATAAACCGATCTGGGGTCTTGACGTCTTGAGCCTCTAGAGGACACAATTATTATCCAATTTGGCTGAAATTTTGCATGAGGTGTTTTGTTATGACTTCCAACAACTGTATTAAGAATGGTTCAAATCGGTCCATATCTTGATGTAGCTGCCATATAAACCGATCTGGGGTCTTGACTTCTTGAGGCACTAGAGGGCGCAATTATTAGCCGATTTGGCTGAAATTTTGCATGAGGTGTTTTGATATGACTTTCAACAACTGAGCTAAGAATAGTTCAAATCGGGCCATAATCTGATATAGCTGCCATATAAACGGATCTGGAGTCTTGATTTCTTGAGGCACTAGAGGGCGCAATTATTATTCGATTTAGCTGAAATTTTGTATGAATCGGTTTATAGCCTAATGCAGCTCCCCTATAAACCAATCTACCAATTTTACTTCTTCAGCCCCTAAAATACGCAATTCTTCCCAGATTTGGCTGAAATTTTACACAATGACTTCTACTATGGTCTCCAATATTCAGTTCAATTATGGTCCAAAATGAACCAAAACTTGATATTGTTCCAATAACATAGCAATTCTTTTCTTTTATCCTTTGATGGCCTAAAAAGAGATACCGTGGCAAGAGCTCGACAAATGCGATCCATGGTGGAGGGTATATAAGATTCGGCCCGGCCGAACTTAGCACGTCTGTCTGTCCGTCCGTCTGTCTGTCGATGTTAATTTGTGTACAAAGTACAGGTCGCAGTTTTCATCCGATCGTCTTCAAATTTGGTCCGAACGGCATACCGGCAACCATTACATGGCTGCCATATCATTTTTATACCCTACACCACTACTGTGGTACAGGGTATTAAAACTTAGTTTGTAACACCCAAAAGGAAGAAAGATAGACACATTGATAACTATACCGATCGACTCAGAATCACTTTCTGACTTGATTTAGCTATGTCCGTCTGTCTGTCTGTCCATCCGTCTGTCTGTCCGTCTGTCCATGTTAATTTGTGTACAAAGTACATGTCGCAATTTTCATCCGATCGTCTTCAAATTTGGTACAGACATGTTTTTCGGCCTTGAGACGAAGCCTATTGAAATTGGAAAAAATCGGTTCAGATCTGGATATAGCTCTTATATAATAATGCAATAAAGTAGTCATTTGTAAACCGATTCTCTTGAAATTCGGCAGGAGGGATATTTGTACGACTCTCAATATTACTTGTGAATGTAATGGAAATCGGTTCAGATTTAGATATAGCTCTCATACATATATATCGCCCGATTTTCACTCCTAGAGCCACTGCAACCACATTTATTGACCAATCTTGCCCAAACTTTGCAAAACGCTTTCCTTGACGACTGCCACAGTACTTGAGGAGTTTGCTCGAAATCGGTTTCAATTTAGATATAGCTCCCATATATATGTTGGCCCGATTTGCAGTAATATTGCAATAAAATGGTCTTTTGTCAACCGATTTTCTCGAAATTCGGCAGGAGGGATTTTCTCTTGACTCTCAACATTATTGATGAATTTCATGGAAATCGGTTCAGATTTAGATATAGCTCTCATACATATATATCGCCCGATTTTCACTCCTAGAGCAACTGCAAGCACATTTATTAACCAAACTTGCCAAAATATTGTACAACGCTTTCCTCGACAACTGCCACAGTATCTGTGGAGTTTGCTCGAAATCGGTTCAGATTTAGATATAGCTCTCGTATATATGTCCGTCCGATTTGCAGTAATATTGCAATAAAATGGTCTTTTGTCAACCGATTTTCTCGAAATTTGGCAGGAGGGATTTTCTCTTGACTCTCAACACTTGACATTACTGGCGAATTTCATGGAAATCGGTTCAGATTAAGATATAGCTCTCATATATATATATATATATATATATATATGTATTTCGCTAGATTTTCACCCCAAGAGCCACTGCAAGGGCATTGTTTGACCAATCTTTGCTCGGAATCGGTTCAGAATAAGATATAGCACCCATATATACGTTTGTCAGATTTTGGGTAATTTGCCATAATGTTGTCATTTGTCAATTTGAATTTAACAGTTTGAACCTATTTGGTCGCCAAGGTCCATCAAAATTGGTGCAGAATTTAATATAGGTCCCACATTGTACTTATAGGGTAGGTGTAGGGTATTATACAGTCGGCATCGTCCAACTTTTGGCCTTCCTTACTAGTTTCAAATGGGATAGTTCCCACAAGTGTCGTCAGCATTAGGAGAAGAAACCACCGCTGACGATTTTTGCTGACGTTTAGGATTCCAACCCAGGCGTTTAGCGCCACAAACGGACATGCTAACAACTGCGCTACGGTGGCCTCCAAGCTGTGGATAGAAGGACTCATATTATAAAGTTCAACAAAATCCAAAGACTGGCGCGCAGGCTGATTTGAAAGAGGAACTGAATATGCTACCTATTGAGCTGAGCTGAGCTGAGCGGGATTTGCTTAACAGCTACAGGAAGGAGAAGTGGACAAAATGGGTGTCTACTTCGATGCACTTGATATCGGTACATCGTTGAGACTGACATATAGGTTAGGTTGAAAAGAGGGTAGAGATTCTAATCCCCCATGCCTCTGTCTTAGATGGACTTACGCCTAGACTACTTTCGGTAGACCGCTCCGCTATCGCGCGTAGAGCTTTCTGAAATATAACTCAAAGAGTGCTAGGAAACTTTTTTCCAATAGCGACGTTATCAGAATACGCGACCACTTGTACACCTGCAATAGTGGGGTTTTTCAAGGATAGTTGTTCTCTTCGAGAAAGGAAATCAGCCCAAGAAAAACCCTGGATGATAGGGGAAATTTGCAACATTAGGAACGAGGTTCGAAGACTTTATAACAGAAAATTTAGTAAATAGTTGCAGCTTATTGGGATGAGCGACGAAACATGCCCCCTGGAAGCTTTTATGCGAACTGATCGATAGGGTTAATGAGGCCGCCAAGATGAAAAAGTCTCTCTCCAAAGCGCATGCGCAAACTGAAACGTTAGCGGACGACATGGGAATGAGAGTAGAGACAACAGAGGACATGTTGAGCCTTTTGATGAAAACACGTTTTCTGCAGGATACGAGGGGACTTACAGAGATACCGGAATCTTGGAATAATAAGGTTGATCGAAGGCGCATCATTACAGAAGTTATGGTAACGGAAGCCTTGAAGAGCTTCCAACCATTTAAGACACCCGGACCTGATAGAATATTTCCGACGTTACTACAGAAGAGGCCGACTATCTGACGCCCCATCTGGCCGTTATTTTCACAGTGTGCCTAGGAAGTCCTAGGAAAGCCTGGCAGGAGGCTAGGTTGGTATTTATACCCAAGCCCGGCAAGGTAAGTTAGGCTAACCTATAAGCCTTTCTAATCAAAACCATGGAATGTATTGTGGAAACCATGATAAAGAGTTCGACATCCAGCGAATTGCTCAAACACAAACAACTTGCCTATGTCAAAGGAAGACCGGTGTAGACTGTCCTGCACGAGGTTGTGCAGAAAATAGAAGAATTCTTCGATGCCAAAGCGTAAACATTGGTGGTATTCTTGGCATAGGCGGAGCCATGAGGACCAAGCCACTAGGGCACTGGAGACTATTCTAGATATCCGACCCATTGACATGCAAACTAAGTGTGAGACGGCCACTGCGGCTATGAGACTTAAGGCGATGGGAGAATGGATTGAGGATGGGAGCTGCTCATACCATCGCGGTTTAATCAAGGCGACGATAGGAAACCTGGAAGGAAGGGAAGAGGTTTCCCATCGGTTATCTGAGATGGCACTTGAGGGGTATATAGACTCACAGACTGCATGAGTTTGTGCATAAAATAGAAGAATCCTTAGATGTCAAGACCGGGGTGGATCGGATCCTCAGAGACTGGATAAACCATACACTAAGGCACAAGTGAACAACTTTTGAGATCCATGACATAAATATAAGGGAGAAAGTTGCACAAGGCAAGCCACAGGGGGGTATTTTATCGCCACTCGCAAAAAATACTGAAATCTGCCTATTTACGGGGGAGACGAAGGTGGACCAATTTGACGCGTCACATTTCCTCAATAAAACGATTTAGAAATCAGAGAAGGTCAAATACTTGGATAGAGAGTAGCAGCAGGTCATACCATTGTGGTATAGTCCAGGTGTCGATAGGAAACTTGGAAGGAATGGAAGAGTTTTCTTATCGAGGACGACAATTGAGGTCGATTGCAAGACATTGCTGCCAGGGGTTTATGTTTGGCTTGACGAAACTCTGGTATTGCAATCTGCTACACGGATGGACCAAAGCTAGAGTTTAGAGTGGACCTGTGGGTCTACATTGAGGACCAAGGGACTGAGATCAGTTTCTTAATACCTAACGACATTAGGGTCCTGCAGGCGATAACGAAATGCGTGAGGCTTGTCGTGGGGTGTTGACGATTTACCTAAATTTCTTTTGAAAGAATTTTTTATAGTAGTTGTTCTCCTTTTCTCCCGATATCTGTCCTTCATCTGGCGCGTTGTTAATTACTGCAGGGAATGCGACATTTTTTGGCTTCAGTAGCATCTCGACACTCTTGGTCGTTCCAAGGATTTTATGGGGAAGGCTTCCCATACCCAAGTACAAATTTCGCGGCATTTTCCATGGAGTGGGCAATGGTTTGCCACTATGTCGTTATATCATTGGGCAAGAAGTTCAGTCGAGCGGAGTATTTCGTTGCCATCTGTTGTATTTGCTGCTTTTCAATGTCCAGCTTCCGTGCAGTCTAAGATCGCACTTTTCTCGCCATGCTTAAACGGGTGCGAACCTTTGCTGCAACATGGTTACGATCTGAATCTATGTTTGGTCCTTGGATCGTTTGTACATCTACACGCTGGATGAATGCCTACCATCTATCACAACGTAACATTTGGTTTGGTTCTACGTAGTTTGATCGGGTGACAGCCATGTGGTTTTGTAAACATTTTTATGTTGAAAATTGGCGCTTTTAACGACTATGTTTTTAGCAGAGGCGAAATCTATCAGCCTCAACCCATTACTGGACGTTATCTCGTGGAGGCCAAATTTTCTGTCTGTTAGACCAAAGTATTTTCTTTCTCTATCTTCGCATTAAAATCTCCCAGAACGATTTTAATATCATGGTCGGGGCAGCGGTCATAATCTCTCTCTAGGCGCTCAAGGAAAATATCCTTGATCTGCTCGTCCTTGTCTTCCGTCAGGGCAGGGGCACAAATTAGACTGATGTTGAAGAATTTGGCTTTCATGCGGCCTGTGGCTAGCCTCTCATCCATTGGAGTAAAGCTGGCTCCGACTAACCACAAATCCACAGCCAAATTCATGCCTTGTGTTCTAGCAGCTAAAGTATAGTTCGTCACTATTTGGTGTTGTTGTAACGCCATTCCCGATTCATTGCACTTTCTATAAGGCGGTTATATCTGCCTTGTACTTCTCCAATACATCCTCCAGTGCGTATACTGCACCTGCTCTATAAAGATTCCGGACATTCCAGTTGCAGATCAGCAAATCATGGTCCTTTTTACATTTGCTTGGGTCGTTAACGTTAGGGGGTCCCTTTTTATACCCCCTATAAAATACAAAATTTTTTTTTTTGTAATATTTTTCTGTGAAAGATCCACCCTAATGTTTGTATATTTTTGTTTATTCTCAGCAAAAAGCCCTACTTACTGGTTAAGACCTACTTGAGTGTAAAACAAAAGTCAAATGTGTGTGTGTGTGAGTGTGGCTGATGCATTATAAGTATTTATGAGTTAAGTCCTTGTTCAGGATTCAACTAACGGCATTGTGCTGAAAGTGCATGTAACCCTCTGTGATGGTATGGGGTTTCCAGTATACAAGGATACTTTAACAAGCTACTAACACACAAAAGGACTTGGTATTCAAGGTATTGGTGATGCCATTAGGAATAAAGGGAATATGCACTCTGTACATTTCAACGAATCCTTACATTATCCTTGGGTAAGACATAAAAAGGGCAAATATGTAAACAGTCAGCACTATAGAGAAACTAAGGCAATACTGTACTCTGCTAGCAGCTTGGCATATGCTGAGCTGCATATGCATATCCTTGGAGAGGAAATCTGGGATTTACAATTGAAAAATTTTGCTACAAAAAATTGTTACAGTTAAGTAAGAATTTGAAGTTTAAAATTCACATGGGGTCTCTCAATGGCCTTGCCTTGAAGTTGGTTCCAGTCATGCTGGCCCTCACTTGCAGCAGTTGTTTTAATATTTCTTTCTTGCTGTTGTTGTTTGGGGCATTCAAAACAGAACTGAAGTTCTGGGTATTCTTCTTTCATTGATTTTGTTTTTCATTAAACTGAACTAACTTTGTTTAACCTTGACTGCCAGCTGGTCAATAGCGGGAAAGGGAGAGCAGTAGAAAAAAAGCACACACACACACACTCACACACACCATACATATGAAAGTCCCAAAGGATGCGAGCTTCAGCCCCTCTGAAGGGGGGGCAATGTTACAACAATGTGTTAACATTTTCATGCCCCATATCTGATGGTGTGCCCGGCATACCTGTGTTTTTATTGTTCGGATGGTTCTGGTTAAAGGACATTTATTGTTCACCATAAATTAGGTAGCACAATTTGCTAATGTCCCCCCTATGGTTGACTCATAAAGAAACCACCATCAAGGAAACACCATCATAAGGGTAACAAAGAAATCCTACTCTCCTTCCTCGCTGGCCACCTATCTAACCGCCATTGAGATTGATTGCTTAGATAAAAAAGAGAAAACAAAATCTCAGAATTTGAAGGCATTTGGCATTTATGGCAAAAAAGTTGCCAGGACACGCAGTCAGCCAGCCACCACCAAATCCAATGACCGCATAATGTGCTTGCTTGTGTTTACAAAGTATTCCTAAGCATGCCTATACCAGGGCTTAGGATGTCCTTTTAAGGCCTATTGAAAGGCAAACAAATAAAAAAGGAGTGCCTACCGTCTAGACATAGAGCCATAAAAAAAACCAGAACAATGCCATTAGCCTAATGAGTTTAGCAGCGAATATTGGTGATTTGCAAGACAATGCGAAAACCTTTAAGGATTTCTTCAGAGGATATGCGTTAGAGGTACAAGTCGGTGAGGTTAGCTGGTGTTGAAAAGAGGGTGCGGATTGTAATTCGTCCCATGCCACTATGGTTTTTAACCTATGTGACCCAGCTGAAAAGAAAAAGCCCGAAAAATAGGTTAAGACGCCGAAGGGACCCCTTGACAAAAATCGCGAGTTCGGAAACCAAGGAACCTAGGAAGCGATCGGAGGCTGTCATAATAAAGCCAGGGCACAACTACACAGATGTGCTTAGGGACCTCAGGCGAAATGCCAAACCGAAGGAAGCCGAAGTCGCCATCCGCTCCTACGAGAAAACCAAAACGGATGCAACTCTCCTCCTGATGGGCTGAGTTGGATATAAGGAGATATTCTGCGAGTCCCTCAAGGGCAACCCTAAGGATGCTGCAGTAGTGCAGGTCCTAAAACCAAAGGCGAGAATAGAGATCCACACCCTCTCTACCACCGACAAGATCAAGGCAACGGGAACAACAGCTGAAGAAGTGACTGTGCAGCTAACTGCACTTGATTCCAGAGAGCAGAAAAGGACCTTCGTCTCCACCCAGCTAGTTGCGCCGCTGAAGACCACCACACTCCCGATTGGAATGACGAATTTTCGCCTCAAATAACGGGATTAGAGAAAACGCTTCAGGTGTTTTGGATCAGGCACTCGATACAAATGGAAAGGGATAATGCATTAAATGCGACTTGATGGACAAGAGATGAAGTAGTGCCCTAACCCTCTCAAAAATGCTGTATATTCTCGCACAGTGCAAAAGTCCTGAAGGATCACCTTCCTGACTCAGGAAGATCTAAAGGAGTCACACAGTAAGCAGGCTAAGAATACTACAGGTCAAAATGCACAGGAGTAAGGCCGCACATGATCTCCTATTGCAAATAGTCGCAGAACAACATGCGAACATCGTGGTTATAAGCGATGGAGGAAGAAATCAAGGGAGGATCCCACAAAGACAGTTGCTATTGAATTTCCAGACCGTAAAGGCATCTCACCAGTTAGCAGCGGAAATGGAAACAGAAACCCCTGGGTGCCGCTAGATCACTTTACGTTATTTAGTTGCTATCTCACCCGTGGTGACAGTATCGAAGTCTTCGAAGCAAAACTTGATGAGATCGAAGACGTATTGCAAAGATTAAACGCGCATTACATAGTAGCTGGCGATTTCAACTCTCGAGCGGAACAATGGGGCATGCCAGAGACCGACTTAAGAGGAAGATAAGTTCTAGACATGAACTGGTAAGAATTGGTTTACTCGTTGTAAATACTGGAAACGCATCAACCTTAAGGAGACCCGGGTGCGGACGCAAGGGGTGATGTCCGGTATAGTGCTATACCGGACATCACCCCTTGCGTCCGAGGAGACCGTCAGGAAGATTACAGAGTGCAGTGTACTAGAAACCAACGCAGCAAGCAAACATCCGTATACTAAAATCTCTCCGTAAAAAGAGAAATTTTATTGGGATGTGTACTACACAACGGCTCACGGAATGCAATAAGACTATCAGAGCGACAAAACGTGCCTCCTGGAAGTTTTTCTGCGAACAGATCGATAGCTTTAATGATAAAGAAGTTTCTCTCAAAAACCCAAGCAAAATGCAAATGTTTGCCCATGAACATTCCACCAAGGAACAGGGGCAAACTTCTCACCTATCAATGAGTGCAGTCCGATTTAAGTTGTAAGCTCAATAATCAGGGACCTCCTTTTTATAGCTCAGTCCGAACGGCGTGCCGCAGTGCGACACCTCTTTGGAGAGAAGTTTTACATGGCATAGTGCCTCACAAATGTTGCCACCATTAGGAGGGGAAAACCACCGCTGAAAATTTTTTCTGATGATCTCGGCAGAATTCGAAACCAGGCGTTCAGCGTCATAGGCGGACATGCTAACCTCTGAGCTACGGTGGCCTCCTCAAAAACCCATGTCCAAACTGAAACTTTAGTTGACAACATGGGAGTGAGAGCAGAGACAACGGAGGACATGTTGAGGTTTTTGATGAAAACCCATTTTCCACAGGATACGAAGGGACTCACAGAGATACCGGAATCTTGGAATAATGACGTTGATCAAAGGTTATTAATTACGGAAATTATGATGAAGGAATCCTTGAGGAGCTTCAAACCATTTAAATCACCCGGACCTGAGGGAATATTTCCGGCGTTACTACAGAAAAAAAGCAGACTATCAGGCGCCTCGGCTGGCCAACATTTTCACAACGTGCCTAGGACTTTCATATAATCCGAAAGCCTGGCAGGAGGCAAGGGTGGTGTTTAAAATCAAGCCCGGCAAGGCAAGTTATGCTACACCAAAGGCCTACAGACCCATAAGCGTTATGTCCTTTCCACTCAAAACCATGGAACGTATTGTGGACACCATGATAAAGAGTAGGACATCCAGCGAACTGCTCAAATACAAACGGCATGCCTATGTTGATGGTCGGTGGAGACTGCCCTGCACGAGGTTGTGCATAGGATAGAAGAATCCTATGATGCCAAAACGTACACCCTGGCGGTATGCATTGACATCGAGGGGGCTTTTAACAATGTGCGGACCGACACACTGATCCAATTCTTAGACCAATACCGGGTGGACCCGGTCCTTAGAGACTGGATAAACCATATGCTAAGGAATAGGTGGAAAAATTGTGTGTCCAATTTTTCAAGCCCGGCAAGGCAAGTTATGCTACACCAAAGGCCTACAGACCCATAAGCGTTATGTCCTTTCCACTCAAAACCATGGAACGTATTGTGGACACCATGATAAAGAGTAGGACATCCAGCGAACTGCTCAAATACAAACGGCATGCCTATGTTGATGGTCGGTGGAGACTGCCCTGCACGAGGTTGTGCATAGGATAGAAGAATCCTATGATGCCAAAACGTACACCCTGGCGGTATGCATTGACATCGAGGGGGCTTTTAACAATGTGCGTACCGACACACTGATCCAATCCTTAGACCAATACCGGGTGGACCCGGTCCTTAGAGACTGGATAAACCATATGCTAAGGAATAGGTGGAAAAATTGTGTGTCCTATGGCATAAATATAAGGGAGAAAGTGGCACAGGATACGCCACAGGGGGGCATTTTAATGCCACTCCTTTAAATGACCAGCATAAATAACCCATTACGGATGCTCACTGAGGAGGGATTAGAAACCGTCTGCTACGCACAATGTTGTAATACTTCTAACGGATAAGGATCCGAACGAACTATGCAGAAGGGCCGAATGGGTCTTGCATGTGGCATATGACTGGGCTTGACCCAGAGGTCTCAATGTTAACCCAGAGAAGACTGAAATATGCCTGTTCACGAGGAAGACGTAGGTGGGCCAACGCACCATGTTTCCTCAATAAGACGGGTTCGATATCTGACATGGTCAAATACTTAGGTGTGATCTTGGATAGGAAACTGAATTGGAAGTGTCACTATTCAGGAGCGTGCTGAGAAGGCTCACAGATGTTGGGCACTATGTAGACGGGCCGTAGGCTCGAAATGGGCCCCGAAGCCGAGGATAGTCCACTGGCTCTACAGGAGCGTGATTAGACCAATACTTACTTACGCCTCTGTAGTTTGGTGGACTGCTATGGAGAAAAAGTGCAACATAAGGACCATACAACAGGTTCAGAGAACATGTTGTCTTGGCATAGGCGGAGCGATGAGGACCACGTCCACTAGGGCACTGGAAACTATTCTAGATATCCGACCCATTGACATACAGATTAAGTGTGAGGCAGCCACTGCGGCTATGAGACTTAAGGCGATGAGAGAATGGATTGGGCACTGGAGACATACAGAGACTATTCTAGGACCACGCCCACTATGACACTGGAGATTATCCTAGATATCCGACCCATTGACATACAGATTAAGTGTGAGGCTTGTCTTGGCATAGGCGAAGCGATGAGGACCACGCGCACTAAGGCACTGGAGACTATTCTAGATATTTGACCCATGGACTTACAGATTAAGTGTGAGGCAGCCACTGCGGCTATGAGACTTAAGCCGATGGGAGAATGGATTGAGGATGGGAGCAGCTCATACCATCGCGGTATAATCGAGGTGACGATAGGAAACCTGGAAGGAAGGAAAGATGCTTCTGATTGGATATCTGAGATGAACCTTGAAGTCGAGTGCGAGGCACTGCTGCCATCGGCACAGCCTTGGAGTGACGGAGCCCTAGTATTGCCATCTGGAGGATCATGTTACACGGATGGATCAAAGCTAGATGACAGAGTGGACCTGAGGGTCTACATTGAGAACCCAGGGACTGAGATCTATTTGAGACTGCCTGACCACAACACGGTTCTGCAGGCAGAGATCCGGGCGATCACGGAATGTGTGAAGTGGTGTGGTGCTAACGCGAGATCGTCGAGTGTGAACATCTTTACGGACAGTAAAATTGCCATAACCAGGACGGTAAGGTCACGAACAGTCTTGCAGTGTAAGAAGGAGATTAACGCCTTCTCTGAGGATGGCAAAATGCGCATAGTTTGGGTGCCGGGCTATAACGGAGTAAGAGCGAATGAAAGAGCAGACGATTTGGCGGTGAAGGCCAGAGAACTGCCGTCAATAAACTTGGTTAACCCGAAGCCTTTCGGGTCGACGCAGTCCGAGTTAAGGGCGGGGGCGACGGATGCGCATCCAACATTGTAGGACAGCAAAAAAGTCGGTAGGACGGCGAAAATCCTACGTCCAGATCGTGAGAAGACTAGGCTATTGCTGATAGGAAGCAAGAAGGAGGTCAGTTTAGGGATTGGTATCATAACGGGACACATAGGACTACGAGCTCTCTTACGAAAAATCGGTGCGGCAGGTGATAGCATGAGCAGGGTATGCGGAGAAGATGATGAGACGTTGGAGCATTTCCTTTGTAATTGCCCGGCTTTCGCTTCTAACAGTTACCAGCACTTAGGTGGAGACACAATACCAGGCATGAAACAACTTAGGGGAATGGTATTGACAACATTTAAGGACAGAATTCCTCACTTAAAATTTTCTTCAGAGGTTACTTTAAAGTTTTTAGAGCGCACAACAAGCCGATTACTGGCTTAGGTGTATGCCCGTAGTGGCATGGGGCGGATTAATATCTGCAGCCTCTTTTCATCCTAACCTAAGATACTTTTCCAATCCCATAGGGTGTAATTTGGTGTAGAAAACTTGCTATTGGTCCACTTTTAGGTATAGGGCTCATGTAACGCCATAATCCGATCTTAGATAATTAGAAGATTTTTTCTCGTTTCTGAACCCTATCAAACTTTATTACAATTTTTCTAGCTTTATGCATAAATAATTCATATTTTTGTCTTGGCAAACGTTTAACATTTTTCGGCTGAAACAAAAAGTCCATTAAAAAGCATAATTGTGAAAAAAAACCACAAAAACTACTACAACGCCAAAGTGCATTGGCCACACAAAGGAGGAAACTATGCATAAATGCTGAAATAGAAAAAGTTGATCTTAAACCCAAGCCATTATTGGGTCGTTTCGCATAAGTCTTGAGGCCAATGGCATTGGCATACTCCTAATAGCAAAAGGCACATTCAAAAGCCTGGGTTATGCAAATTGAGTGCAGGTTAAGTACGTGAGTGCAATGTGTGTATGTGTGTGATTGTGGTGTGTATGTGGGTAGTTGCTGCATTTTAATTTGAATTTCACTCGTAAACACTGAAACACGCACACGCACACGCACATACACACTTTACTCACGTAGAAGATTGCAGATTTATTCAATGGAAAGGAGACTAACACATGCATGCACCCATACTCTCTCCCACTCCCACACACACACACATACAAACTACTCATAGAAAAAGAAAATAACAAGAATTTCTGAATGGCAAAAGTGGAATACAAAGCAAAGAATGAATGCAACCAACTCATGTATGGAACTTTGAAAATAATATGGGGGGGAAAAAAACTGGAAAAACAAAATGGATAGAGTCAATATTTGCACATTGCTGACGGGCATGCTATGCTGTTGAAACAATGTCGCCTTGCAGGCCAGGTTTGTTGTTGTTGATTGCATAAAAAAAACCAACATCATCTATGCAATTCGACTATGAAGCTGCCATGGTCGACAATGGGGAAACAAAGAAGAAGTCCAAAAATAGGAAACATTTAATATTTGATTGTGAAAAAAATGAAAATAGGCAGGAAATCGAGGTCAATATCAGGAGTTGTTGCAATGGCATACATGAAACAGGTATAGGGAGGGTAACAGCAAGAGAGTGAAGGGAAGAGCGAATATGAAGAGTGTGAGAAAAAGAGAGCGAATGAGCAGCTTTTTATTTATGGAACAGGTTTTATATTCAAAATCAATGAACAAAGCATTTTTGAACAGTAAGGACCTCATTTGAACATATTTGAGGTTTTATCGTTAAATCCTGCATTTCGAGGTTCGGAGTCCATAAAAAGACACAAATTCCTATAGAAATGAAATTTTGGCAACATTTGCTGGAGAAATAAAATGAAAACAAGTAAAAGTCTCTCTCCAAAGAGGTGTCGTACTGTGGCACGCCGTTCGGACTCGGCTATAAAAAGAAGGTCCCTTATCATTGAGCTTAAACTTGAATCGGACGGCACTCATTGATATGTGAGAAATTTGCCCCTGTTCCTTAGTGGAATGTTCATGGGCAAAATTTGCAAAAGCGTGCTTAGTTCGGCCCGGCTGAATCTTGGGAACCCACCTCCATGGATCCTGCCAAAATATGGGAGCTATACCTGGATTGAATCGTACTTTGCGCAGTTGTTGAGAGTCATAACAGAACATTTATGCAAAATTTCAGCCAAATCGGATAAAAATGGCGGCTTGTAAGGGCTCAAAAAAATCAAATCGGTAGATCGGTTTGTATGGGAGCTATATCATGTTCTTGGCCGATTTTAAACGTACTTAACACAGTTGTTGGAAGTCATAACAGAACAAAATGAACAAAATTTCAGCCAAATCGGACAAAAATTGAGGCTTCCAGGGGCTCAAGAAGTCAAATCGGGAAATCGGTTTATTTGGGAGTTATATACAAATCTGAACCGATATGGCCCATTTGCAATCTCTAACGACCTACATCAATAGTAAGTATCTGTGCAAAATTTCAAACGGATAGCTTTACGCGTGATTTCGACAGACAGACGGACGGACATGGCTAGTTCGACTCGGAATGTTGAGACCATCAAGAAAATATATACTTTATGGGGTCTTAGATCAATATTTCGAGGTGTTACAAACGGAATGACTAGATTGGTATACCCCTATCCCATGGTAACGCAAATTTTGCCCATGAACATTCTACAAAGGAACAGGGGCAAACTTCTATAAAAAGGGCCTCCTTTTTATAGCCGAGTCCGAACGGCGTGCCACAGTGTGACACCTCTTTGGAGAGAAGTTTTTCATGGCATAGCACCCCAAAGGTCCTCATTTTTATAGTCGAGTCCGAACGGCGTGCCACAGTGAGACACATCTTTGGAGAGAAGTTTTACATGGCATAGTATCTCCCAAAATGTTGCCAGCGTTAGTTGGGAAAAACCATCGCTGATGGTCTTGCCAGGGTTCGCACCCATGCGTTTAGCATCATAGGTGGACATTCTAAACTCTGCGCTACGGTGGCCTCCAGCCTCCAATCCTATGGTGATGGGTATAAAAATTAAAAAATTAAAACTGAAGAACATTTTTGACAAAATTTCCTTTAAAAATGAAATTTTAACAAAATTTCCTATAGAAATGTGGACAAATTTTTTCATAATGCTTGGCATGGATCGCCTTGGCCTTAACGTCGTTCTCGGTTGGGTCGTCGATGCCCGTATCGGGGTCCGGTCGGTTGTTACTCTTTGATAAACGTGAATAAAACGAGGCGGACCAGAGAAGTTAGTTAGCCACTACAGGCTGTTGCAGAAGTGCAGAATGATGAGACGACTTATCCTGGAGAGAATCCTGGCAGCGAAAAAGTTGTTCACCTACAAGCCTGTCTCCAACTCTTTTTCGTCACAACATACCCTGCTGAAGTTAGACTACCCCTGTGCCACCATGAGCGATATCACAGATTTGATGCTACTGAATTCTCAGAGCCTCTCAGTACTCTAAAGAGCAGTATAAAGTCATGCTTCGTCAGACTCAAGTAAGTGACGTTCTAGTTCACAAAACACTCAGCCACAGGGTCTTGGTCACCCAGCAACACGTGTCGCACAGTGGAATAGAATCGAAATAGAAAACTAGTAAAAACCATGCCATTTGAGAACGGATAAAGATAACTTTTTGAAATTTGAAATGGATAGAGCTAAGGTGAAGAAACCAGCAGAGATATTGTATATCACAAGCAGTTCATTTGTAGGATTTTTTGAGCAAAAAAGAATTTTAACAAGTAAAAGCGTGCTAAGTTCGGCCGGGCCGAATTTTATATACCCTCCACCATGGAACGCATTTGTCGAGTTCTTTTCCCGGCATCTCTTCTTAGGCAAAAAACGATATAAGAAAAGATTTGCTCTGCTATTAGAGCGATATCAAGATACGGTCCGGTTTGGACCACAATTAAATTATATGTTGGAGACCTGTGTAAAATTCTTATTCGATCAGCCAATTCGAATAAGAATTGCGCCCTGTGGGGGCTCAAGACGTAATATAGGGAGATCGATTTATATGGGAGCTGTATCGGGCTATAGACCGATTCAGACCATAATAAACACGTATGTTGATGGTCATGAGAGGATCCGTCGTTCATGCAAATCGGATATTAATTGCGACCTATAGAGGCTCAAGAAGTCAAGATCACAGATCGGTTTATATGGCACCTTTATCAGGTTATGAACCTATTTGAACCATATTGAGCACAGTTGTTGAAAGTAAGAATAAAATACGTCATGCAAAATTTCAGCCAAATCGGATAGGAATTGCGCCCTCTAGAAGCTCAAGAAGTCAAGTCCCCAGATCTGTTTATATGACAGCTATATCAGATTATGAACCGATTTGAACCATATTGAGCACAGTTGTTGAAAGTAAGAATAAAATACGTCATGCAAAATTTCAGCCAAATCGGATAAGAATTGCGCCCACTAGAGGCTCAAGAAGTCAAGACCCAAGATCGGTTTATATGGCAGCTATATCAAAACATTGACCGATATGGGCCATTTACAATACCAACCGACCTACACTAATAAGAAGTATTTGTGCAAAATTTCAAGCGGCTAGCTTTACTCCTTCAGAAGTTAGCGTGCTTTCGACAGACAGACGGACGGACGGACAGACGGACAGACGGACAGACGGACGGACATGGCTAGATCGACATAAAATGTCGCGGCGATCAAGAATATATCTATTTATGGGGTCTCAGACGTATATTTCGAGTAGTAACAAACAGAATGACGAAATTAGTATACCCCCCATCCTATGGTGGAGGGTATAAAAATCGCACCACAAATGCAGATTTAGCCCGAACAATTCTTCGAAATGCCGAGGTGACCAATTTAAGGGCCTTGCTATGAAGCACCCGGACCCCCTAAGGACATTTTGATCACGATCTCGATAGCACCTCAGCTCTAACCATTTGAAATTTCAAAGAGATTTTTCTTTCCCGTTCTCAAATGGCATTTTCAATGAGTTATCTCCACCCGTTCTCAAATGGCATATTTTTTACTAGTTTTTTGTCGATTGTATCCCACTGTGCGGTGTCAGCCCATGCCGTATCTTCGAAATTATGGTGGAAACCGTTCACTCTATCAAGAAGCTCGCACAGGAGAGGATTCCCTGAATCTCATCGATCGGCTTGTTCCTCGCCATCACTTAACGGACTGGGTTTCGCAGTGTCCTACATCCATCCATATGTCTTCGCCCATAGGTCTTCGTGCATATGTCTTTGTCCATAGATTTTTCCCGTTATCAAATGGCATTTTCAACGAGTTATCTCCACCCATTCTCAAATGGCATATTTTTTATTAGTTTTTTGTCGTTTGTATCCCACTGTGCGGTGTCAGCCCATGTCGTATTTGCGAGCTTATGATAGAAACCGTTCACTCTATCAAGAAGCTCGCACAGAAGAGAATTCCCTGAATCTCAACGATCGGCTTGTTCCTCGCCATTACTTAACGGACTGGGTTCCGCGGTGTTCTATAGGCATCCATATGTCCTCGCCCATAGGTCTCTCCCATGGGTCTTCGCCCATAGGTCTTCGCCCATAGGTCTTCGCCCATAGGTCTTCGCCCATAGGTCTTCGCCCATAGGTCTTCGCCCATAGGTCTTCGCCCATAGGTCTTCGCCCATAGGTCTTCGCCCATAGGTCTTCGCCCATAGGTCTTCGCCCATAGGTCTTCGCCCATAGGTCTTCGCCCATAGGTCTTCGCCAATAGGTCTTCGCCAATAGGTCTTCGCCCATAGGTCTTCGCCCATAGGTCTTCGCCCATAGGTCTTCGCCCATAGGTCTTCGCCCATAGGTCTTCGCCGATAGGTCTTCGCCCATAGGTCTTCGCCCATAGGTCTTCGCCCATAGGTCTTCGCCCATAGGTCTTCGCCCATAGGTCTTCGCCCATAGGTCTTCGCCCATAGGTCTTCGCCCATAGGTCTTCGCCAATAGGTCTTCGCCAATAGGTCTTCGCCCATAGGTCTTCGCCCATAGGTCTTCGCCCATAGGTCTTCGCCCATAGGTCTTCGCCCATAGGTCCTCGCCCATAGGTCTTCGCCCATAGGTCTTCGCCCATAGGTCTTCGCCCATAGGTCTTCGCCCATAGGTCTTCGCCCATAGGTCTTCGCCCATAGGTCTTCGCCCATAGGTCTTCGCCCATAGGTCTTCGCCCATAGGTCTTCGCCCATAGGTCTTCGCCCATAGGTCTTCGCCCATAGGTCTTCGCCCATAGGTCTTCGCCAATAGGTCTTCGCCAATAGGTCTTCGCCCATAGGTCTTCGCCCATAGGTCTTCGCCCATAGGTCTTCGCCCATAGGTCTTCGCCCATAGGTCTTCGCCCATAGGTCTTCGCCCATAGGTCTTCGCCCATAGGTCTTCGCCCATAGGTCCTCGCCCATAGGTCTTCGCCCATAGGTCTTCGCCCATAGGTCTTCGCCCATAGGTCTTCGCCCATAGGTCTTCGCCCATAGGTCTTCGCCCATAGGTCTTCGCCCATAGGTCTTCGCCCATAGGTCTTCGCCCATAGGTCTTCGCCCATAGGTCTTCGCCCATAGGTCTTCGCCCATAGGTCTTCGCCCATAGGTCTTCGCCCATAGGTCTTCGCCCATAGGTCTTCGCCCATAGGTCTTCGCCCATAGGTCTTCGCCCATAGGTCTTCGCCCATAGGTCTTCGCCCATAGGTCTTCGCCCATAGGTCTTCGCCCATAGGTCTTCGCCCATAGGTCTTCGCCCATAGGTCTTCGCCCATAGGTCTTCGCCCATAGGTCTTCGCCCATAGGTCTTCGCCCATAGGTCTTCGCCCATAGGTCTTCGCCCATAGGTCTTCGCCCATAGGTCTTCGCCCATAGGTCTTCGCCCATAGGTCTTCGCCCATAGGTCTTCGCCCATAGGTCTTCGCCCATAGGTCTTCGCCCATAGGTCTTCGCCCATAGGTCTTCGCCCATAGGTCTTCGCCCATAGGTCTTCGCCCATAGGTCTTCGCCCATAGGTCTTCGCCCATAGGTCTTCGCCCATAGGTCTTCGCCCATAGGTCTTCGCCCATAGGTCTTCGCCCATAGGTCTTCGCCCATAGGTCTTCGCCCATAGGTCTTCGCCCATAGGTCTTCGCCCATAGGTCTTCGCCCATAGGTCTTCGCCCATAGGTCTTCGCCCATAGGTCTTCGCCCATAGGTCTTCGCCCATAGGTCTTCGCCCATAGGTCTTCGCCCATAGGTCTTCGCCCATAGGTCTTCGCCCATAGGTCTTCGCCCATAGGTCTTCGCCCATAGGTCTTCGCCCATAGGTCTTCGCCCATAGGTCTTCGCCCATAGGTCTTCGCCCATAGGTCTTCGCCCATAGGTCTTCGCCCATAGGTCTTCGCCCATAGGTCTTCGCCCATAGGTCCTCGCCCATAGGTCTTCGCCCATAGGTCTTCGCCCATAGGTCTTCGCCCATAGGTCTTCGCCCATAGGTCTTCGCCCATAGGTCTTCGCCCATAGGTCTTCGCCCATAGGTCTTCGCCCATAGGTCTTCGCCCATAGGTCTTCGCCCATAGGTCTTCGCCCATAGGTCTTCGCCCATAGGTCTTCGCCCATAGGTCTTCGCCCATAGGTCTTCGCCCATAGGTCTTCGCCCATAGGTCTTCGCCCATAGGTCTTCGCCCATAGGTCTTCGCCCATAGGTCTTCGCCCATAGGTCTTCGCCCATAGGTCTTCGCCCATAGGTCTTCGCCCATAGGTCTTCGCCCATAGGTCTTCGCCCATAGGTCTTCGCCCATAGGTCTTCGCCCATAGGTCTTCGCCCATAGGTCTTCGCCCATAGGTCTTCGCCCATAGGTCTTCGCCCATAGGTCTTCGCCCATAGGTCTTCGCCCATAGGTCTTCGCCCATAGGTCTTCGCCCATAGGTCTTCGCCCATAGGTCTTCGCCCATAGGTCTTCGCCCATAGGTCTTCGCCCATAGGTCTTCGCCCATAGGTCTTCACCCATAGGTCTTCGCCCATAGGTCTTCGCCCATAGGTCTTCGCCCATAGGTCTTCGCCCATAGGTCTTCGCCCATAGGTCTTCGCCCATAGGTCTTCGCCCATAGGTCTTCGCCCATAGGTCTTCGCCCATAGGTCTTCGCCCATAGGTCTTCGCCCATAGGTCTTCGCCCATAGGTCTTCGCCCTAAGGTCTTCGCCCTAAGGTCTTCGCCCTAAGGTCTTCGCCCTAAGGTCTTCGCCCTAAGGTCTTCGCCCTAAGGTCTTCGCCCTAAGGTCTTCGCCCTAAGGTCTTCGCCCTAAGGTCTTCGCCCTAAGGTCTTCGCCCTAAGGTCTTCGCCCTAAGGTCTTCGCCCTAAGGTCTTCGCCCTAAGGTCTTCGCCCTAAGGTCTTCGCCCTAAGGTCTTCGCCCTAAGGTCTTCGCCCTAAGGTCTTCGCCCTAAGGTCTTCGCCCTAAGGTCTTCGCCCTAAGGTCTTCGCCCTAAGGTCTTCGCCCTAAGGTCTTCGCCCTAAGGTCTTCGCCCTAAGGTCTTCGCCCTAAGGTCTTCGCCCTAAGGTCTTCGCCCTAAGGTCTTCGCCCTAAGGTCTTCGCCCTAAGGTCTTCGCCCTAAGGTCTTCGCCCTAAGGTCTTCGCCCTAAGGTCTTCGCCCTAAGGTCTTCGCCCTAAGGTCTTCGCCCTAAGGTCTTCGCCCTAAGGTCTTCGCCCATAGGTCTTCGCCCATAGGCCTTCGCCCATAGGTCTTCGGCCATAGGTCTTCGGCCATAGGTCTTCGCCCATAGGTCTTCGCCCATAGGTCTTCGCCCATAGGTCTTCGCCCATAGGTCTTCGCCCATAGGTCTTCGCCCATAGGTCTTCGCTCATAGGTCTTTACCCATAGGTCTTCGTCCATAGGTCTTCGCCCAGTTGACCTATTTTCACCTCTTTTAGCGGCTTTGTGACCACAGTGCGGGGGTATATTTTATGCAATTTTTACTCCTCAGCCGCATAACCAACACTTGGGTTAGCTGATATTAAATTACACTTAGTTTACAGTTCACTGGAGCGTATGAATAATAACTTTCAAATTTCTATTATGTATACGCACTGAGGTCCAAACTGAAACATATGTTGATTTTTTGAAGTTTCCAAGAAAAGCAAAAAAAAAAGCAATTACCAAATGATGTAAATGCTTAATGTAAACATTAAATAAAGCACTAATACAGTATAAATTCATTGCATCGAAATGCTATGGCATAACGAATTCTGTGTTATTTATGAAATGCAAACAGAAAATAGATAAATAAATTAAATTTCCGAGTTATTTTTACTTTCCTTAAAATAGCTAAGTAAAAACCACAACCTGTAACCTTTGCATTTCTAATCTTTCGAAGTTAAGTATGTTATTGTGTGAGAATATTATATCCGTTTCACTGGCATACTATTGTTAGTCCAATTCACCTTTAAAGAGGTGTATTGCAAATACTACTATCTTGGTTATATTAAAACACACGTCACACTGGGATCAGAAGTTAGAATAAGACGTCAGTGCAACATATTTCCATCTAAATTGCAAATGTGCAACAAATTCCAAGGAGTTTTGCTTGCATTTCAAATGATTTCGCCGGCATATGTAACCAGTGAAGGAAAATAAACGAGGATGGTTGCATAAAGTTAAAGATAAAGTGAAAATATAACAAGAGTCATAAGATGTAAAGGTACTCCCATATACCAATTTTGGTATATGGGAGTATTAAAAATGGATTATTCTTTTATTGAGATATAAAAAGTGGGTTATAGCAACTCTCAATATCATGCCAAATATGGTTCTCATTTGCCTCACTCTCTCTCACTCTGTTTGATTTCTTTGAGAGCCCAATTGTCTACAAAAATTGACAAAAATTAGATTTTTCAAATTTGAGTTTCTCTAGCATTTTCTCATATAGCCCATTTAGTAAACCAAATACTTTCTTTGCCAAAATTATATTTCCCCAGCCAAAAACCGATCCTCGCTTACAAAATCCAAATTTAAATAGACCCTCACACATATATCATGTCAAGTAGTCTTTTCTGCTTCTCCTCTCACTCCTCCGTTACACGTTGGTTCCCCACCAGCTTCAGGTGGATTCCTTAAAGTGCACACTACTGAACTTTTAAGTTGTGCTTGGCATACAAAAGTTGAATATTTTATCCTTCAAAGATGTGTTTTTGTTTTTTGCTTTATTTCGCTAAGGCATCTCAGCTCAGAATGTGGCATGCTAACTTCAACTGATTCAGATAGCAAAACAGAACATCAGCAACAACAACAACAACAACAACAACAGCAAAGAACAGGCATGGGAAAAAAGTAAATAAATAAATACGCAAATACTCTGTAGTGCACTGCTAGTCTGGTATTTACATATCTGATTACATTCGAGTACCCTACAGCAGCAGCTACATACAAAACATGTCTGTGAGAGTGCAGCTATGAGTGTGTGTGTGTGTGTGTTTGTATGTGGTAAATGTTGACATTCCATACAGCGTACGGTGAAAGGCTACGAGAGTGAAATATTTTATGAGTGTGTCTTTTTATGGGCTTAGGACTTGTAGGTTTTATGACCTCACCTTACCAACAGACAGACAGACAGATACACGCGCATGCAAAAGACATTAGCAAGTAGGTGAGTGTAATGGTTATAGAATTGCAAATCATTCGAAAACACACTCGTCGGCTGTAAAGTGAGATATTGGAATATAGAAATTTAAAGTATGAACTAATAAGCGCTTCTTGCTATGAATTTGATAAAAATGGTGAAAAATCAACAGAAAAATTTTAAGAAATTTTCTGAAAAAACAAGTAAAAGTTCGGCCGGGCCAAATCTTATATACCCTCCACCATGGATCAAATTTTCGAGTTCTTTTGCTGGTATCTCTTTTTAGACAAACAAAGGATAAAGGAAAAAAATTGCTATGCTATATCAAGTTATAGGCCAATTCGAACCAAACCTGAATTGAATGTTGAAGATTAAAGTAGAAGTCATTGTGTAAAATTGCATCCAAATCGAATAACAATTGCGCCCTTTAGGGGCTCAGGAAATAAAATTGGTAGATCGTTTATATGGGAGCTATATCAGCCTTTAGACAGATTCAGACCATATTTAAAACGTATGTTGAAGGTTAGGGGGGAAGCCGTACTACAAAATTTCAGCCAAATCGGATAAAAATTGCGTCCTCTAGAGGCTTAAGAAGTCAAGATCCCAGATCGGTTATATGGCAGCTATGTCAGGTTATGGACAGATTTGAACCATATGTGGCGCAGTTGTTGGAAGTCATAACAAAACACCCTCACTAAAAATTTCAGCCAAATCGGATGAGAAAAGCGGCCTCTAGTAGCTCAAGAAGTCTTATCGGGAGATCGGTTTATATGGCGGCTATATCAGGTTATAGATAGATTTAGATCATACTTAGCACAGCTGTTGGAAGTCATACCAAAATGACATGTGCAAAATTTCAACCAAATTTGATACGAATTGCACCCTTTTAGAATCTCAAGAAGTCTTATCGGGAGATCGGTTTAAATGGCAGCTATAGCAGGATATGGACTAATTTAGGTTATATTTAGTATAATGGTTGAAAGTCATATCAAAACGATATGTCCAAAATGTCAGTCAAATCGGATAAGAATTGCGCCCTTTAGAAGCTCAAGAAATCTAATCGGGAAATTGATTTTTAGGCAGTTTTATCAGGTTATGGACTAATTTGGACCATACTTAACACAGCTGTTGGAAGTCATAACGAAAGATCTCACGCTAAATGTCAGCCAAAACGGATGAAAATTGCGGCCTCTAGAAGCTCAAGAAGAAGAGGTGACCAAATTTAGGGGTCTGCCAAAAGCTTCCGGAGAACCTAGGGCCATGGCCATTGTATACTATCTCGCTAGCAACTCAGTTTAATCGTTCATATTTTTTTATTTTCTTTTTATTTAATTTTTTTTTTTTTAATTTCCTTTTTTTATTTCCTCCCACTGATCCATATATCTTCCATTGTCTACCTGTCTTTCCATTTATCCGTCTTTCCTTCTTTACTAGTCCTTTTTCCATCAGTCTCTTCATCCATCCATCTATCTCTCCATCAATCCGTCCATATTTCCATTCGACCGGTTTTTCATCCGTGCATCAATCCATCTATTCCTCCTTCCACCCGCCCGTTAATCGTCTTTCAATCCGTCTGTATTGCCATTACCCCCCATGTTACCACCCGTCTGTATTTCCATCCGTAATTTTCCATCCCTCCCGTTTTTTTGACTTTCCAATTTTGTATCCGTCTGTCTTTGTATCCGCCATAATTTCCATTTGTCCATCTTTTCATTCGTCCATATTTCCATTTGTCCGTACGTTTTTCTATACGTCCCTCTTAGTATTCGTTCATCTTTCCATCAGTCTGTTTCCATTCGTATTTCTTTCCATCCATTCTGTTCGTTTTTCATCCGACTTTTTTTCCACCCGCCCGTCCTTCTATGCGTCCATCTTTTCATCCGTTTGTGTGTCTATACCATGCGTCTTAAAATCGATTCGTACATACGTACTTCTTTCGTCTTTCCATCCGTCTTTCAATCGCCATACTTCTATCTGTCCTTCTTTCTATACATCCGTTTTTGCATCCATCCGACTTACCATCTATCCATCTTTCCTTTCGCCATTCTTTCGATTCTTTCATCCCTCCATTCCCGCTTCCTTTTATCTCTCCTTCCTTCCATTTCTCCTTCCTTTCATCCCTCCTTCCTTCCATCCCTCCTTGTTTCGATCCACCGATTTTTCCAGCCGTCATACTTTCCGTCCGTATTTCTTTCTATCTGTTAGTCCGTTGTTGTAACCTTCCGCCCGTGTACCTTCCGTCCGTATTTCTTTCTATCTGTCAGTCCGTTGTTGTAACCTTCTATCTTTCCATTTTGCCTTTCCATTTGTCTATCATTCCATCCATCTAAGTTTCCACCCAACTATCTTTCCATCCGTCCGTCTTTCTACCCGTCTGTCTATCCGTCCATCTTTCCAGCTGTCCGCCATTCCATCAACCTGCCAATCCATCCATTTGCCTTTCCTTCCGTCCATATTTTCATTCGGTCTTCTTTCCATCCGTTTGTCTTTCCATCAGTCCGTATTTCCATTAGTCCTTTTTTCCCTCAGTCTACCTTTCCATCTGTCTGTCTTTCCATCCATCTATGTTTCCACCCATCTATCCTTCCATCCGTCTATCTTTCAATTCTTCCCCCCTTTCCACTTGACCGTCTTTCCATCTGTCGTCAGTCTTCCAGTTCGTCCGTCTTCCAGTTCGTCCGTCTTCCAGTTCGTCAGTCTTTCAGTTAGTCCATCTTTCTGTCAGTTCGTCTTTCCATCCGTCCGTTTCTCCCTCAGTCTATTTTTCCATCTGCTTGTCTTTCCATCTATCTATGTTTCCACCCATTTATCTTTCCATTCATCTATCGTTCAATTCTTCCCTCTTCCCATCAGTCCGTCTTGCCAGACCACCGTCTTTTCATCCTTCCCCTTTTCCATTTGCTCGCCTTTCTATCCATCCGCCCAATTTTCCATCACTCCGTGATCCATCCCTCCGTGTTCCATCCCTCCGCCTGTCCATTGGCTTCCGTAGTTTTTTCCATATAATGCACTTCTTATGGAGGCCACCGTAGCGCATGTCCGCCTATAACACTGAACGCCTGGGTTCGAATCCTGGCGAGACCATCAGAAAAAATTTTCAACGGTGGTTTTTCCCTGTTAATGCTGGCAACATTTGTGAGGCACTATGCCATGTAAAACTTCTCTCCAAAGAGGTGTCGCACTGCGGCACGCCGTTCGGACTCGGCTATAAAAAGGAGGCCCCTTATCATTGAGCTTAAACTTGAATCGGAGTGCACTCATTGATATGTGAGAAGTTTGCCCCTGTTCCTTAGTGGAGTGTTCATGGGCAAAATTTGCATTTGCAATGCACTCTCATAAGTATTTGCTTCCTGTCTAGGCTCCCATGACCGGAAATAGAAAATAATTTCATAATACATTATCAAGCTATAAATTTTAAGAGCTAACAAGAAATGAATATCTTGGAAAATCTGTACTCCACATCAGAAGTAGCAGTCGGAGGTGAGAAATATAATGACAGAGAACAAAAAATGATGTCTATCATCAATAAGGAAAATAAACCTACCATTAAATGTGCATTTCTGCAATCTATAACAACATCGAACACATCGAACATACATACACAATTAAATAGCAATTTCTAGACACACATACATCATAGCATATGATCAACTGCCTTCAATGATTTACTAATGTTGCCCATGCACGAACGCTCATAAACCTCAAAGAGAGCAGAAATAGCAAAGCCAAATGCAATTGCAGACATTTAAAGCTGGAACACACATCTACACAAATACAAGTCATCTGTAAAACCCAAATCGTTGCAATCAACAACAAATCATCATGCTAAACGTCATTATCATTGCCTGAATCATCAATGTTGTCATCATCATCATCATCATAGAGAGTGTGAGAGTGTATTTGACACTAAATTCGATAACATTCACAGTAACATCATACAAGTTGTCCATTTATGTTCATCACACTATCTGGCACTCTGTCAACCTATGATGGCGCACACAAACACACACACACACCACATTCATTCCAAGCTATAAGCATACATATGCAGATGTTTGTATGTATATGTGTATATATTTTTATTTTTTCCTTCTGTTTATTTGACTCACTTTTTGGCATACACACAAAAATCCCATGCAGCATTTATGAATGTAACCGTCATCGCCCGTTTGACAATTCCAGGCATTGGCAAATTGAAAATTTTAAAATTTATATGCAGGTGACAAGTGTCAAAATGTCTGCCATCATCATTCGTCATGTGTGTGTGGGTGTGTGAGGTGACGTTGAGCAGCAGCACGTGTCTATCATTGAGTATGGTCATATTTATCGTTCGTATGCAGGTGGGTGAGTGTATATACTACGTATGTAGGAAAACTGCTTGCCCTCTCTGCTTCGACTTGAGCCCACCAGGTTTTCACCCCAGCTTCTCAGCCCCTGGGGGTATTTATTCAAATTTTATGAATATTTTAAAATTGCCATGACTTGAGGCATGCGATTCTGGCCTAGTTGCAGCATCACATCAAAATTATCTCAATTTGAATAGAAAATTACCAGCCAATAAAATGAATTCCAGTGGAGCCTATCCTTATAAACATGGGGTTGGATTGTGTTAAAGACTTCGGAGATTAGAGAATTAAAAAAAAATGGATTTTCTTCAAAAAATTTCATGGAAATTTGATTATCATAAAAACTATTTGACACAAAATTCTTTGATTATTAAAGCTCGTTTCGAAAGAGAAATAAAAAATGAGGTTTACTCCAAGAGATTTTGAATAGTTAGAGCTGAGGTGTTATCAAGAAGATGTGCAGGGCTACTTGGCAGGGCCAAAAGATGGTCACCTTTATCTTTCAAGCTGCCAAATCTTCATTTGGGGTTCGATTCCCATAAGTTTTCATTGCATCGATAGTGCTCAAAAAATATTAGTGTAACAGCTGCTCGCTTAATACCTACTGCTTGGATATCCCAGTTAAGGCCCCATTGTCCAATCGTAGTAGCGATCCTAGAATCAGGCAGCGGAATCTGGAAATTCATGGGTTGGCCAACGAATATATACTGAATTTATGACTACAGCACTACTGTTAAATCACTCTCGGTCTAAATCGGTTCATAACCTGATGTAGCTCCTATACAAAGCGATCTGTCGATTATACTCCCCCTAGAGATCGTAGTTATTGTCCGATTTGGTTGGGATTTTGCATTAAATTTTTTGATTTGACTTCCAACAAATGTGCCATTTACGGTCTGAATCGGTTCACAACCTGAACCATTCAAACCGAAGCTTATCGGATTCGGTGCTGGCCATGCTATTCTAAACCTTATGTAGCGATGCTCAGAGAAAGAGTGTTCCATGGAGACCCCTTCAATCTTGAACCTCATCGATTAGACTTTCCGAACATATCGTCACATCTAATACCTCCACCCTAATTCTATTAACAAAGGTAGCGGTGTTATCAATATTAAGTGTTATTAGGTCGCTAGTATTCAAGAACTCTGCCCTTCAACTAAGTTTAGTCTGTATACATTTTTAGCCTAATCCATGGTGGTGGGTTCCCAAGATTAGGCACGTCCGATCTTAGCACGCTTTTACTTATTTATCGCTCTGATCAATAGAGAACATATTGTGGACCTATTACCAATTTTTTCGCCGTTTGCCATACTATGCATTTCACTCTTCTTGTCATGACAGTTCACCATCTGCTTGGAGAGCATGACGATTGACTACATTTTGTAGGTTACGCAGCTGCAGAAGCTGTTAGGACGTTGAAAAAAATTTGCCCAGAAAACGATCTTGGCGCAGTTTTAAATTGGTAAAATTTGTCTGATTTCAGACTGCCGTCATAGTTGAACCTTGCCACACAATGTTGAGGCCCCCAGAACAGTCTTTGGTTAGGTTGCATGGGTCGCCCTCCAAAGGTGAGTTCACTGGGAGGCCAGTTTGGTCCATTGTGGTACCCTAGAGAGAGAAAGAGAAGAAAAAAAATGTGAGACCTCGTACTAGAGGTTATACACGAATTAAAGAAAAAGACTGGAGGAGTAGAGAAACCCGAGTGGGTGTGAAGAACAGCCCGTTCCTACGCAAGCAAGGATTTACCTACGCCGGAGCCTGTGGCACCCCCCGTCGGAAATATTCTGTTACCTCAATAAACTTAAGTAGAGATACCAGAGGTATGTTCGCCAGTTAGTTCACCCAGATCACAGAAGAAACCGCCCCCCAGAAAGGAGAGCCTACATCTCTGCAGACCCGGACAGGAATACATCAAGTGCTCCATAGTCTCATCCTCATCGAGGCATTTCCTACAGAAGTCATTGTGCGACCTTGCCATCCTTAACCTCCAAGGCCTTGAGCAGCGCCATACTGTCCACATAAATCCTGAGTTTTGAGGGCGACAAGCCCCTAGCCATGCGAACCACGTCGGGCTGCTGGTCCGAGGCAGGTTTCTGTCGACGATCAGCGAGATCATGGAAGTGTCACTGAGGAGGTTGACGCGATGGGCTACCACAAATAGGTGGAAGACGGAGCAGGTACTTGTTACGCGTAGATATAAGATACCGTAGTTCAGACTCCCCTCCTTGGACGGGGTCACCAGTCAGTCTTTAAAGCATTTAATTTTTGCCATAAATTTTCCATATATGTACTGCAAAACATTAAAATAGAAATAAAACTTAAAATTTAATTCCCCTTTTAGTGTTTTCGCCATGAATGAAGCTACTCCATATTGTTATGTGATCAATGCCATAAACTTTTTTATTATTTAAAAAATTTTATTTGATTTGCGAATGTTCGCTCTTTCACCAAATGCAGCGAAGTTGTAATCTTTTTTTTTCAAATTTTATGGCATGGTGAATATCTGACACAATGCCTTGTGTTAAAGCCGCAACAACGACATGCGTTGAACTTTGTGAGAGTATAAACCTATATATGGGCCATATGAAATTTATATATGTATGTGAGTGCATATGTACATCCTTTGCTCTGTTTTCATCCATCAATGGTGAAAATTGGATCGAAAGGCATGCTGTATGCTGTAAACTGCAACTTAAGCAATTGTCTGTCGATGCTTATGCCAGAGTTGCTCTGGTTCTGGCTCCTGCTGTTACGAATTAGGGTTATCGAAAATTCATTGAATTTCTTTGCTGCTCGGAAGCTTGAACACAGAAGAGTAAAAACAATAACAACAACGGCAACAACAGCAACAACATCAAATTGAATAAACACTTTGCACTGACAAACCATTTTGCGAAACAAGTTCGAAAATAAGAGCTTCACTTGGTTGGGTGTACATCGTTTATGCCTCACACGTAGCTCTATGCATGTGAGAAGTATTGGGATGGCAGTGTGTGTGTATGTGTGTGAGTTTATGCTACGCCTGAATGCATCTATGAAATTGTAGTTGTTCTTACTTGTCACAGCAGCTGATTCAGGCTGTATTGGTTAAAGTGTTGGCTGCATAACATGTTCGCAACAAATGGAGGTATAAAAACGAGGGAATAGATTTGCCACCCATATTGTTTTGAGGGTTTTTTGTTTTGTATGAAATTTTTGTAATACGCCTACAACAAAATTGTCTATGTGTGGCTCCATGTCTGTTTTGGGTATTGAAATTGAATAGAAACTAAGCAATTCCCCAAATGTTATGGTGATTCGTTATTCGTGAGTTATCAACGCTCTAGTAATTCAAGTCCCAAAAAATCCAATCGTATTACTTCTCTTTTGGTGTGTGTGTGTGTCAGCTAGTATTGTGACAGCAGACAAAAATAATTCCAAGGACTGTGTGGCGTATACGTTACAACAATTTTTGATTTTCCCCCAATAATTCTCAATCATACGCACCCCAGCACCATACCGAAACAAATTAAAATTGTTACAAAGAAGAAAAAAAAACATGAAAAACTATTAAGAAACAACAAAATCAATTCATGTCAATATTAATTAATATTTTCCCTTTGTGAGCTCACACATATCAAAGGACCTCTTCAATTTGCTAATTAATTTCCTCCAAAGCCAATTCCCCACAGCACTTAGTAAGGCAAAGTCAAAGCAGTACCAAATCCAATGCAGTATTGAAAATTCAACACCTCTCGGTGCTTGTGTGAAATAGATTTTCATTACTTCCAATTCAATTGCATTTCATAATGATAATGCCAGTGTGTGCTGCAAGAGCCAAAGGAAGCAGTGAAGCGAAAGCGAGAAAAAATCTCATAAAAATGATGATGGCTTCCATCATTTGTGTTAACATGCAATTTTAAGTAACCAATGATGGCATACACCAGCAACTAACTTCACCTTCAAAGTCAACCCAAGAGGGAGTGAGGCCAACCAACGACCTCTGTGTCGCATGTAAAAGGGAGAGCTGGCATAATATCATTGCCAGAGTTGGATGTTATGTTGCTGAGTGCTACCACCTAACTGATGCTGATGGTCGTCGACCAGGGGCGTTTACATCCATGGCCCCAGAGCTACAGTTTCAAACGACTTGCATCAGTTTGCAGCAGCTCTGTTGATTAATTTGGCAAACACTTTTGCAAAAAGGCCATTGTTTTCAGGAATACAAAAAAGAAAACAAAAATAAAAAACCGGGGGATTTTTTTTTTCATAAAAAAGTAAGCAACGAAAAAAAAGTGAAGGGGAAAGCAGACACAACAATAGTTGAATTCAATGCTCAAACACTTTAGCTGCATGGAAATGATGCTTGATGCTGCAATTACAGTTTTATTTTTTTCGCATTTTTTGCTGTTGTGCGCTCTTCAAAAAGTTTTTTTTTATCACTGAGAGGGTAGTGATGGCATGCTAGCGTTACGGCAGAACTTTGTGACGGAAAGACGGACCGACAGGCGGAAGGATAGAGTATGGATGGAATAAATAGCGGTAAAAATGCTAGTAGTATAGAGCCAAGAGTAATTGTGCATATTTCCTATGTAAATAGGTACCATGCAAAAAAAAAAAAACTAAAATATATAAAAAAGTACAGAACAAGAAGAAGCTACGGCAGAGTTTGGGTTCCATTGAATGAAAACGCCTAAAACTGTGCTACGTTTTTATGCACATAACCTATACCTATGATTGTATGGAGTTTGCAAAACATGGTGTGCCGCGAGTCTGGTATGATTAGCTGTACTTTACACAGATTATGCTTACTACAAGAGATGGAATAATAACTGTTGCGGATTGTTCCAGTTGTGAGAGGGTTAGGGAATATTAACTGGGACAAATATGTCCAATATTTAAGGAATGTAGAATCAGCATAGTCTTTTGTAACCTCTAGGCTTCTGATGACTGATAATCAAGGGCTAATGATATGTTTTTTTTGTAGACATTGAAAGGCGCAACGAAGTGAGGTCTATGGGTAGAGCCATGATATAAATGTCAGATATCTTTCAAGTCGAGATCTTAGAAACCACAGAAGATACAAGCAGCTGTTGTCAACAGAGATGATCCATAGGGAAAGGTGTAAGAAGGGCGCGTCGGTGATAGGCGCTTTTGCCAAACAACCTGGTTTTGACTTCTTTAAACGACTTTGACTTTACTAGGGTAAAAATAGGATTTCCAGATGATCGGGATTATCCCGACTTTTTGCGGCTGTCCCGATTATTGGGCACATAAATAAAATAAAATAGAATAAAACAAAACAAAATAAAATAAAATAAAATAAAATAAAATAAAATAAAATAAAATAAAATAAAATAAAATAAAAAAAAAACTAGTAAAAGCGTGCTAGATTCGGCTGGGACATATATCCAAACCTGAACCGATCTCAATATTCTGAGTCGAACTCTGCGTGTCTGTCTGTCGAAATCACGATAGCGATCGAATGCGTCGTGGGAGACTAAAGAAGTATTTTTAAAAGCGCCTCTATAAAAAATTGAAAACTAGATACACGGACATTGACAATGGGCGTGTGATTTACAAATTTATTCGCAATCTGACGGTTGCACGAAACATCTTTCCTATCAATGGCTTTAAACTGAGTCTAGGTTTCATACTGACTGGACATGGAGGTAAACCTTCTTCGCCACCATTGTCGCACATTAAAAGCTGGGTAAAATGTTATTTCCATATCCTCAGGATGCTATCTGTTTCAGTTGCCAGTTTCCTTCTATGTCTCTGTAGGAGGATGTGGCTGCACCGAAGCCATCGGTTTGATGTTTAATTCTTTGGTAGAATTTCGGGAATTCATTCTGACTCCTGGACATCTTAATTCGCTCACACTCACGTCCTTCCGTTTCCTTTTTTTCTGCGTCATAGACGTTTCTCCTCTCTCCTTTTCTCCTCATACCTCTCCTTCATCACTATTGATTGCAAGGCTGCTCTGTATGCAGCATTCTTGGCTTCAGTAATCTAGACACTCTTGGTGGTACCATGGGTATCTTGGGCAAGGCTTCTGGTACCCAAGTACGTATTTCGCGGCATTTTTCATGGAGTTGGGTCAGTTTCCAAGCAGTTTGGTCAGTCAAGTAGACTATCTGGTTGCGTTTGCAGCATTTTAATGTCCAGATTCCGTGCAGTATCAGATCGTACTTTTCTCATCATGCTCAAAGTTGTGCGAACCTTTGATGCGAATCTATATTCGCTCCCAGGGTCGATTGTACATCTAACACGCTGGCGAATGCCTTCCGTCTATCACAACGTAATCAATTTGGTTCCTCGTATTTTGATCGGATGACATCCATGTGGCTTTGTTTGTTTTATAGCACGTTATCTCGTGGATGCTAAACTTTCCGAATGTTGGACCAAAGATGTCTTCCTTCTCTAACTTCTCATCAAAATCTCCCAGAACGGGTATGGGTACAAATAAAGCTGACGTTAAAGAAATTGGCTTTTATGCGGATTGTGGTTAACTTCTCACCCACCAGAGTAAAGTTTGAGAAAGGTGTTTCAGTCTCCGACTAACCACAAATCTACGGTCAAGTTCATGCCTCGCGTTATGGCAGCTATAGTATATTTCGGCACCGTTTGGTGTTGTTGTGACGCCATTCCCGGTTCATCGCACTTCCTGTAATGCAGTAATATTTGCCTGGCACTTCTCCAACAGATCCACCATCAGATATACTGCACCTTCTCTATAAAGAGAGCGGACATTCCAGGTGCAAATTCGCAAATCATGGTTCTTTTGTCATTTGAGTGGGTCGTCAACGTTAGAGGGGTTTGTTTTTACTACTCTTTTGTTTATCTTGCTGCAAGATCCGACGCTCGCCTCCAGCCGCCCCTAAACTGGGAACAGACGCTGATGTTGACCATTGATTATTTGAAGGCACCAATAACTTGTCTTGTCTTCTTGAGTATCATTGGCACTCAGTCTTTAATTAAGAACCAGTGCCAACTGACTCCTCACTGAGACTCTCCTCTCAAAATCGCTGACTGCCTGCTGCCGCATTTGCAGCTACTCCGCATAAAGGCGAAACTTTGCACTATCCGCAACCTTTGGACACGCCTGGTAGTTTCATCTAAGGTTAGGTTAGGTTAGGTTGAAAAGAGGGTGCAGATACTAATCCGCCCATGCCACTATGGACAAGTTAAGTTAGGAATTCTGTGCTACTTTCAAAGTCCTTAATTGTTTTCAATACCACTTCCCTAAGTTGGTTCATGTCGGATATTGTGTCTCCATCTAAGTGCCGGTATCTCTTTGACGAGAAAGCCGGGCAGTGACAAAGGAAATTCTCCAATGTATCATCATCTTCCCCGCTTGCCCTACACATGCTAACACTTGCCGCACCGATTTTGCATAAGTTAGCTCGTAGTTCTATGTGACCCGTTATAATACCAATAGCTATACTGACCTCCTTCTTGCTTCCTTTCAGTAATAGTCTCGTCTTCTCATGATCTGGATCCCACCCTAGGATTTTTGTGGTCCTACCGACCGTTTTGCTGTTCCACAGGGTTGCATGCGAATTTGTCGCCCACTCCCTTAAATTGGACTGCGTTGATCTGAAAGGCTTCAAGTTAAGTGTATTGACGGAAGTCCTCTGATATTCACCGCCAAATCGTCTGCCCTTTCATTCGCTCTTACTCCATTATGGTACGGCACCAAAACGATGCTGATTTTGCCCTCCTCAGAGAAGGCGTTAATCTTCCTCTTACACTGCAACACTGTTCGTGCTCTTACCTTCCAGGTTTTCTGTCGTCGTCTCGATTATATCGTGATGGTATGAGCTGCTCCCATCCTCAATTCATTCTCCCATCGCCTTAGGTCTCATAGCCGTAGTGGCTGCCTCACACTTAATCTGTATGTAAATGGGTCGGATATCTAGAATAGTCTCCAGTACCCTAGTGGGCGTAGTCCTCATCGCTCCGCCTATGCCAAGACAAGCCTCACACTTAATCTGTATATCAATGGGTCGGATATCTAGAATAGTCTCCAGTGCCCTAGTAGGGGTGGTCTTCATGGCTCCGCCTATGCCAAGACAAGCCTCGCACTTAATCTGTATGCCAATGAGTCGGATATCTAGAATAGTCTCCAGTGCCCTAGTGGGCGTGGTCCTATAATAGTCTCTGTGTATCTCGAGTGCCCAATCCATTCTCCCATTGCCTTAAGTCGCATAGCCGCAGTGGCTGCCTCACACTTAATCTGTATGTCAATGGGACGGATATCTAGAATAGTCTCCAGTACCCTAGTGGGCGTAATCCTCATCGCTCCGCATATGCTAAGGCAACAAGTTCTCTGAACCTGTTGTATGGTCCTTATGTTGCACTTTTTCCCCAAAACAGTCCACCAAACTACTGAGGCGTAAGTAAGTATTGGTCTAATCACGCTCCTGTAGAGCCAGTGCACTATTCTCGCATTCAGGCCCCATTTCGAGCCTACGACCCATCTACATAGTGCCTAACATCTGTGAGCCTTCCCAGTACGCTCCTGAATGTGACACTTCCAATTCAGTTTCTTGTCCAAGATCACACCTAAGTATTTGACCTTGACAGATATCGAAATCGTTTTATTGAGGAAACGTGGTTCGTTAAATTGGTCCACCTTCGTCTTCCTCGTGATTAGGCATATTTCAGTCTTCTCTGGGTTAAAATTGAGAACTCTGGGTCTAGCTAAGACAAGACCCTGTCATATGCAAGACCCTTTCGGCTCTTCTGCATAGCTTGTTCACATCCTTACCCCTTAGAAGTATTAAAACATCGTCTGCTTAGCAGACGGGTTCAAGTTCCTACTCAGTCAGCATCCGTAATAGGCTATTTATGCTGTTCACTTAAAGGAGTGGCATTAAGATGCCCCCTTGTGGCGTGTCCTGTGCCACTTTCTCCCTGTTCCTTAACATATGGTTTATCCAGTCTCTAAGGACCTGGTCCACCCGGTACTGGTCTAAGGATTGGATCAGTGTGTCGGTCCGCACATTGCAAAAAGCCCCCTCGATGTCAATGCATACCACCAAAGTGTAGGTTTTGGCATCGAAGGATTCTTCGATTTTATGCACAACCTCGTGTAGGTCAATCTCCACCGACCTTCCCTTGTCATGCTGTTTGTATTTGAACAGTTCGCTGAATGTCATACTGTTTATCATGGTGTCCACAATACGTTCCATGGTTTCATCTGAGCTTCCCGTGATAACGATGGACACCAGGCAAGTCGGTTCAGATGACGGGAAGCTTAAAGCAATTCACTGTTTCAAATTTCAGCGAAATCGGCTATAGATGCGACTTTTTTGGGCTTTCGACCCTTAATCGGTCTATATGGCAACTATATAAAGGTATGGTCCGACATGAACCATATTAAAGTTAGAAGTCGGGAGGCTTAATAGAGCTCACTGTTCCCAATTTCAGAGAAATCGGATAAAAAAAATTCAGCAATTCATTCCAAATATGGTGCGATTTGCCCCATTCGAGAACTTGACCTGCTTAAAATATCAATTTTTGAGGCTGTAGCATGATTGCAACAGACGAACAGACAGACGGACTTCATTAAATCGTCTGAGTACTTTACGAAGATCCAGAATACATGTGTTTTGTGGGATCAGTAACTGATATTTCAATGCGTTGCCAACGGAATGACTAAATGAACATACCCCCTATTCCATGGTGGTGGGTATAAAAACCTTACAAAAACAATTGCAATGTTATTATAACACAAGTACTGTGTGTCCTTACAAAAGAGTGTCGTATTCGCATGCCTGTGTGTTTTCATGTGGCAATGAAAGAAAATAGTGGTGTACTCAGGTGAGTGGTTGACTGCCAACAGACATACATACATACATACATGTGTGTATGTAGGTATTTGTGTGACATAAGCACAGAAGACCAAACTCATCATTTCATAGAAATGTGTGTACGTGTGTGTAGGTGTGTGTATGGAACAATGCCATGGCATATGCAGGTCCCCAACCTAAGTAAACAAAGCATACTCTTACTGTTTCCTAAATACTCGCTTAACCAACGCAGCAACGCAGTTGCAAAGAAACGTTTAACCGCTCAAAACAGTTACTTGCACTTAGACACACACACATATGTACATGCGGTGACATTCATATTTCACTATTTTTCTACTCTTTTTTTAGCCTTTCAAATTTCATAGCTGTTATGTTTTTGTTGAATGAATATGGTGGAAATATTTGAAAGGATTCACACAGCTACACACACTTAGACAAAGACACCTACATGTAAAATTCTTTCCTAGTATGCTGTACTTATGATGGCTCTATCAGAGACTGAGGTAATGTTTGTTTACAAATGTAACCTATGGCTGCGTAGTAGTCAGTCAGTGATAAATGTTGAAAGGTTTTCTGCCATGCCATTGTGGATTATTTTGACCCAGTTTCCGTTAGTCAGAAACCTATTTACATATCTATATGGCCTATGGACGGTAACAAAGATAAGGTAAGCATTAAAAGTTTGTTAATTTGTATACCCCCTCCACCATAGGATGGGGGTATATTAATTTCGTCATTCCGTTTGTAACAACTCGAAATATGCGTCTGAGACCCCTTAAGGTATAAATATTCTTGATCGTCGTGACATTTTTTGTCGATCTAGCCTTGTCCGTCCGTCTGTCCATCCCTCTGGTCGTCCGTCTGTCCATCCCTCTGTTTGTCCGTCTGTCTGTCCGTCCATCTGTCCGTTCGTCTGTCCGTCCGTCTGTTTGTCCGTCCGTCTGTTCGTCCGTCTGTTCGTCCGTCTGTCCGTCCGTCTATCCGTCCGTCTATCCGTCCGTCTGTTCGTCCGTCTGTTCGTTCGTCTGTCTGTCCGTCTGTCCATCTGTCCGTCCGTTTGTCCGTCTGTCCGTCCGTTTGTCCGTCCGTCTGTCCGTCCGTCTGTCCGTCCGTCTGTCTGTCCGTCTGTCTGTCCGTCCGTCCGTCTGTCCGTCCGTCCGTCCGTCCGTCTGTCCGTCCGTCCGTCCGTCTGTCTGTCGAAAGCACGCTAACTTTCGAAGGAGTAAAGCTAGCCACTTGAAATTTTGCACAAATACTTCTTATTGGTGTAGCTCGGTTGGGATTGTAAATAGGCCACATCGGTCCATGTTTTGATATAGCTCTCATATAAACCGATCTTGGGTCTTAACTTTTTGAGACTCTAGAGGGCGCAATTCTTATCCGATTGGAGTGAAATTTTGCACGACGTGTTTTGTTATAATATTGAACAACTGTGCTTAGTATGGCGCAAATCGGTTCATAATTTGGTATAGCTCTCATATAAACCGATCTTGGGTCTTGACTTCATGAGCCTCTAGAGGGCGCAATTCTCGTCCGATTTGACTGAAATTTTGCTCGTGGTATTTTGGTATCACTTCCAACAACTGTGCTAAGTATGGTTGAAGTCGGTTCATAACCTGATATAGCTGCCATATGAACCGATCTTGGGTCTTGACTTTATGAGCCTCCAGAAGGGCGCAATTCTCATCCGATTTGACTGAAAATTTTTACATGGTGTTTTGGTATCACTTCCAACAACTGTGCTAAGTATGGTTGAAGTCGGTTCCTGATATAGCTGCCATATAAACCGATCTGGGATCTTGATTTCTTGAGCCTCTAGAGGACGCAATTCTCATCCGATTTGGAAGAAATTTTGTACAACGATTTCTCCCATAACCGTCAACATACGTGTATAATATAGTCTGAATAGATCGATAGCTTGATACAGCTGCCATATAAACCTATCCCCCGATTTTGCTTCTTGAGCCCCTACAAGGCGCAATTCTTATCCGAATGGACTGAAATATTACACAATGACTTCTGCAATGTTCAGCATTCATTTCTGGTCCGAATCGGACTAAAGGGTGATTTTTTTGAGGTTAGGATTTTCATGCATTAGTATTTGACAGATCACGTGGGATTTCAGACATGGTGTCAAAGAGAAAGATGCTCAGTATGCTTTGACATTTCATCAGGAATAGACTTACTAACGAGCAACACTTGCAAATCATTGAATTATTTTACCAAAATCAGTGTTCGGTTCGAAATGTGTTCAAATTTTGACAAATTTTGTTCAGCGATGAGGCTCATTTCTGGTTGAATGGCTACGTAAATAAGCAAAATTGCCGCATTTGGAGTGAAAAGCAACCAGAAGCCGTTCAAGAACTGCCCATGCATCCCGAAAAATGCACTGTTTGGTGTGGTTTGTACGCTGGTGGAATCATTGGACCGTATTTTTTCAAAGATGCTGTTGGACGCAACGTTACGGTGAATGAACACATTTCGAACCGAACACTGATTTTGGTAATAAAATTCAATGATTTGCAAGCGTTGCTCGTTAGTAAGTCTATTCATGATGAAATGTCAAAGCATACTGAGCATCTTTCTCTTTGACACCATGTCTGAAATCCCACGTGATCTGTCAAATACTAATGCATGAAAATCCTAACCTCAAAAAAATCACCCTTTATAACTTGAAAAAGCTCCAATAGCATAACAGCCCTTATTAAATATCCTTTGTTTGCCTAAAAAAAAATACCGCGCATAGAACTCGACAAATGCGATCCATGGTGGAGGGTATATAAGATTCCGCCCGGCTGAACTTAGCATGCTCTTTCTTGTTTTTGATTCAAATTTAACTATTAGTTGATTAAATTTGATTATTTTTGATATATTAATTTCTTTATAATTTTTTAATAAGTTTTTTTTTGTACATTCATTTTCTACACTTTGCACTTACTTTTGACGTTCACTGTTTAAAGCCACTGCTATTTACCCAAAGTATTTTGCAAAATGTGATTCTGGAAAAATATTCGCATACACATGTTTGTATGCGAACATAAAATGAACATAGAAATGGCAAATTGAAAACTATTAAAACTGCAAACGTACAAATATAACGCTTGCCGCTATAATCGTAAAGGACTACTACATACCAATGCAGGTAAATTGTATCTGAGTTCTAAACAAATACTGTTGGCATTTTATGGCAGTAGACATGTATGCGGGTTAAGCTAAATATTTATGCACATATATTTGCATGTTTTTGCTGTTTTGTTTGTAGCGTCAGAGGAGGGACTTCTTTACCTTTGTGTTGGGATGAAGTGTTTAGCGGCCAGCATAGATAGTATGCACATAATTAGGGAGAGTCGTAAAATAACAATGCTGGCTTTAAAGAAATTTTGATGAAATTTTGTCTAAAGACACATAATTTTAATATTTATGCAAGAGCCAATGTCGCCCGGCCTCTCACTAAAACTCTCCGCGCGACACCGCTGATTGTCCGCGACTGTCGTTGCAGCTACTCCGTACGGAGTATTCCACTATCCGCCACCAATGAACGCACCTAGTAGCTCGCAGTGAAGCTTCTCGTGGCAGCTACGTATGAGCATCACACAGATCAGACCTAAAAGTTCTTGCCTGTGTGATATAAAGCAGGTCTCGATCAAAATTGCAAAACGAAAAAATTATGCATCGAATATCCCGGAAACAAACCGAGATATTGTAGGGATTTTTGAGAATTTTCCAGAAACCTCAAGCGAACTTTTTTCGTAAGGATTTTTGAGCACTATCCAGCAAAAAATTGTGAAAATCGGACCTCAAACAAAGATTTGGTAGCTTAACATATTTTCGAAATATCAAGGTAACCAATTTTAGCGGCCTGCCAAAAAGCTCCAGGACAACCTAGGACCTTGAAATGCCCTGGAATGCACACAATTCCGCCAGCACCTCAGCACTAACCATGCTAAATTTCAAAGAGATATCCCTACTCGTTCTTACACGGTATATTATTTACTAGTTTTTGCGATTCTATCCTACTGTGCGACAGCCCGATCTCCCTATATAGAGTATTAAGGCCAGAGATCCATTTATGACCCAATTTTGATGAAATTTGGCATAGTTCTGGTAAACCCATACCCATTTCAGTAAAATATGGTCCATATCGGACCATATCTGGATATAGCTGCCAATAGATCGATCTCCCGATATTGAGTATTTGGCCTATAAAAAATGCGATCGGACCGTATTTGGATACAGTTGTCGTTTAGACGAATCTCCCGATATGGAGTATTGAGCCCATAAAGGGAGTATTTTTCATCCGATTTTCATTGAATTTAGCACAATGAGTTCCGGCAGACCCCTAACCATTCCTATGGAATGTTGTCCAGATTGGACCATATTTGGATATAGCCACCATATAGACCAATCTTCCGCAATAGAGTATTGGGCCTATAAAAAGTTAATTTTTCATCCGATTTCGATCACAGTGAGTTCTCGAAGACACCTTACCCTTTCCTGACTGGTCAACGTGAGGTATTTGACGTCTCGCTGGGTGTAGGCATAGGCAGGCTGCTGCAGAAAATGCAATGACGAAAATGAGTTGAAGACGGTCGAGGACTTGTTGTGCCACTGCCCCGCAATTGCGAGGAGAAGACACAGGATAATGGGTGAACACCTCCTTCCGGGCCTGGATTCCTCTTGTACTTCTTTAGAGGCCTGAATTGGCTGAGCATACTCTAGACGGTGAGTTTTTTCCCTTGTCTTATGTGTTTTTCGTTTTGGTTACTCTGGCCTTGTGTAAAGCCCATTGGCCTTCACCCATACAGACAGCTGTCTTATTATTCCCTGGAGGAGGTACGCAATATTGAAGAGAAAGCAGCCACTCACCATGATGACCTCGTTATCCGTGTAGACACCTCTTCCTTCTAGAGGACCGGAGAATCCCATTGATAAAGAAAAGCTATTAAGGAGGAGAAGAAACACTAGTCACAATCTTTCTAATCGAGACTTCTCCTTGTAATGTGTTGATAATCGATCTACCCAATGCACCATGAAGAGGATATCTTCAAGTTCACCAGAGAGCCATGTACAGATTCCAATTTCACGTTATTAAAAGCCCCTTTTAAGTTCAAGAAGGCGGAAAAAGTAAAGTAGCCCATCCCCAGATTCACTTGGATGTGGCCAACCAAACCATGAAAAGCACTGTCAACCAACTGATCCATAGTGGAGATATTCTCACTGTATGCTGCATGTCAGTGAAGGGTTGAGAGGGTTTCTAAAATACGTCTCAAGTATACTCTCCGCGGTCTTTAAAACGAAGGATGGAAGACTACTTGCCCTGTAGTCCTTGGGCAAGGGTGGATCGATTTCCTCTCTTTTGGGATGAAACCATCCTAAGCTCCCTTCATCCAGTCGACATGTAATGCAAATTTGCCCATCAACAGAACAAATTTCTCACATATTAATGATTGGTGTCCGATTCAAGTCTAAGCTCAAAGCTAAGGGGCCTCCTTTTCATAGCCGAGTCTGAACGTCGTGATGCAGAGCGACATCTCTTGGGGGAGAAGTTTTTTACATTGCAAAGTACCTCAAAAATGTCGCCAGCATTAGGAGGGAATAACCACTGCTGAAAAATTTCTGACGTCCTCGTCAGGATTCGAACCCAGTCTTTCAGCGTCATAGGCGGACATGCTAACATATGTGCTACGGTGGCCTACGTTCTAAACGTTGTCCAGTAAAACGTAGCTGCTGAAATCCACCTTAAGGCATGAGAGTCTTTGAGAGAAGTCCGCCCTGAAGGAAGGGAGACTACTTGCCCTTTGGTCTTTGGAAAGAGAGAGGGATCGATTCCCCACTTTTGAAATGAAACCATCCTAACTTCCCTCATTCAGCTGACATGTTGTCCAGCAAAACGCAGCTCCTAAAATCAACCCACCTTAAGGCATAGCAGTATTTGAAGGGAGTCCGGCCTGCCCAAACTATCTTTACCTTTGGTATTATGTTTGCAGCCATGGAAAGTTGTATCCCAGGAATGGTCTTGCCACCCGAGAAAGCTTCAAACTCTCAGAGAATTGTTTTGCAGTCATTATCTCGAGAGTCTCAGAGCTAGATTCTTGAAATGCTTCCAAGATTTTTTGTGCCCTTTAGAGAGTATTCTGTGTATTTGAAAGGAATCCGACCTGCCCTTTGCGACAAGGTGGGCAGTATGCACCCAGCCCCGTCGACACCACCCAAAATATCTTTACCTCTGTTATTATGTTCTCACCCATGGACAGTTGTATCCTAGGGATGTTCTTAACGTCCGAGTTACCCCTAAGCACCCAGAGAATTGCTTTGCATCTATTATCTGGAGAGTCTCAGAGCTAGATTCTTGGAATGCTTCCAAGAGGTTTTTGTATCCTTAAAGAGTATTCTGTGGAGGCCACCTCAGAGCAGAGTTTAAGATGTCCGCCTATGACGCGTGATGCACGGGTTCGAATCCTGGGGAAAACATCAGACAAATTTTCAGCGGTGACTTTTCTCTCCTAATGCTGGCGACATTTATGAGGTACTTTGCCATGTATTGTAAAAACTTCTTCCCAAAGAGATATCGCACTGCGGCACTGCGTTCGGACTCGGCTATTACAAGTAGGTCCCTTGTCACTGAGCTTAAACTTGAATCGGACAGCACTCGTTGATATTTGAGAAGTTTGTCCCTGTTCATGTCCCGGAATGTTCATGGGCGAAGTTTGTCTCTGTTCCTTAATAGAATGTTCATGGGCCAATTTGCATAGAGAGTACCCTGTGGAACTCGAAGGACTCGTTTACTTCCACAACCAATTCGCAAAAACAGACCCAGAATGGTGCTCTTGGTCGACTTTACAGCGTTTTTATGTTTGTTTAGGGATTCCTTGTAAAGGTCGAAGTCCGCACGCAGCTTGGTTCATTTCTTCGCCCTATTGTTCAGACTTCCCATAGTCTGTCCTAGCTTTAGATCCCTATTCCAACGGGCATGTGAGAGGATTGGTTGAAGCCGCTTCTGTAGGGAAGAAGAGCCTCATTGTAAAAAGTGATGCTAATGCACTTCACCAGATATGGGGAGATTTGGATGTCAACGAAAGGGGTGAGCTGAGATTATCTGGCGATTTGTAATACAGGGGTTAAACCGACCTTTATTACCAAGAACAGGCAGGAGGTACTAGTTATTACCTTTGTATCGAAAGATATAAGCGCAAGAATATGCCACTGAGAAGTGTTGAATGACCACAGCTTCTCTGATCATCGTTATCAGCATGTCATAGTGCCAGGCCAAGTGGTAAACAGCGATTGCATTGGTGGACCCCAGAACTGGTTGATCTAAGGGAGGGCTGGAGACAACTCTTCAACAGAGCGAAAAGCACAAGGGCACAACACGATTGGGATATCTTTCAAGGAAAAGAGACCTTGACGGGTCATTAATGATACAGCAAATGTTATATGGATAGGGTACCTGGACCCAGAAATACTGAGACGTATGTCGTAAGTGCCACAAGGGGATCCACCTCGAGGTAATGCGAGAGCGGTGTCGAGGTGGTTTACTTATCCCTAGAGATAAGGTGGGTTTTTTGTCGGTTGAGGCCGAGCCCAGCATACGGTGAAAGACGACGACTATTGTCAGCTGCGTACTGCACTTTCCCACCTTATGCCCAAAAACAAAAAAAAAAACACAAACAAAATCCACATCTGAACCGATATATAGCAAAATTTAAGGCCTTTGGGCTATGGCGGAAAAAGGCATTTTCAGGTTGAGCTAAGAAAATATAAGGACAAGCTGAGAAAGGCTCAGAACAAATCCTGGGTAGAATTCTGCAACTCCTTGCAGATCAATGTCTAATCGGAGAACATGCTGACAGACTGAAGGTTGCCAGCAACGACTTTGGCAGAATCTGTGAAGACATCAAAGAAGAAGAGGAGACTATAGAACACCTTTTGTGTGTGTCTCACACTGGCAGTAAGAAGGAGTTTGACTTTAGATTCTCATTTCTTTGAGAACCTCTCTGATTTAGCGGGATGTGAACATTCGCCAGTTATTGGGCTTTTTAAAGCGATCTGAATGATTCAACGGTAGAAGGTTTCGTCCTTTTTCTGTTCCTTTGGTAGTACAATGGACAAAAGTGAGTCTGATGGCAGACTGCCACTTAAACCTAATCCAACCTAGCCATGAGAGAGGGAAGTTTTCTTAAACTACCCAATGCTGGCAACATTTGTGAGGTACAATGCCATGTAAAACTTCTCTCCAAAGAGGTGTCGCACTGCGGCACGCCGTTCGGACTCGGCTATAAAAAGGAGGCCCCTTATCATTGAGCTTAAAAAACTTGAATCGGACTGCACTCATTGATATGTGAGAAGTTTGCCCCTGTTCTTTAGTGGAATGTTCATGGGCAAAATTTGCATTTTGCATTTTACCCAACATGGCGTGGACTATCTATGATTTTCAAGCTTCAAGCTTACCCATCAACAATTTTAGTTCTTATCATCAAGTCCTGATAAGAATTTCTGATTTCTGTAACCCGCCTTCCAACTTCACCCACCATATCAGGAAGAAAAAAAAAACTTTTTCTCATATTTAAACTTTAATTTTGCTTTGCCTTAAAGTTTAAGCAAAAACTTTCTTAAATTTCTTTAAAAACTCCAAACTTTTCTGGTTTTAAACAACATTTGACCTTCCTTGTTAGTTTTTTTCACTACACTGCTGTCTAAATTGTATCAATTTTTAATCAAATTTCAAATTTTGTAACAAATTTAAAAATTTATGAATTTCATGCTTGGTCTCACAGATGATTGGCCGGCCACACAAAAATATGATGATTTTTCGGTCCATGCCTTAATGGCAAAACGAAAAAGAGAGCAAAAACTAAGGGTATGGATTGTGAACAGTTTCCTCTGTCAGTTGTTGGAGTAATTACAAAACTTTCATAAATGGGCCACAAAACGGAAAATATTCTTGCTAATGAATGATGTGACAGTGTGGTGGCACAGCATATAAATGCAGGTGGCCATATGACTTGGTTATTATTTGCCATACTCACACACATACACACACACACAGAAAACTTACTTCCTTCCTTTGGCATATCCCTGCCTTACTTCTTAAATGGGGCCATCAAATTCCTTATGTTGCCATCTTGCCGGTATGTCTGTCATTTCAAACAAAGGCTAGCTTACAAATAAGATTTGCTGAACCATAAACGACTAATGCCTTAAAAATGGACATCATCATAGGTTGGTAGGGTTGGGCTGGTGGCTTAGCTGCTTCTTTGTTTGTGTGCTAGGGCAGCAAAATCGAATTGAAAAATACCTTCGTTATATAAAATTCCATAAAATATTTATAGTTTTTTTTTCTTCTTACACTTAAATGACTCAGCACAAAGGATGAGGTAGTAGTCGCAACTACAGGCCCAAGACCTATGACCAACAGTCACCCACTGTCCACTTCGCATATAGCCATTGGTTGGTGAAAAAAAAGCCAAAGAAAGCATAGCAAATATGAAATGACATGGTGTGCTTGTATCTTTGCTTGCACACACACACACACACACACACACACACACACACACACACACACACACACACACACACACATACCATGAGACATGCTTATCTTCACTATTTGATAGTAAAACGTAATAATTGAAGGTTTTATAGTTGAATTTCTTTGTTTTGGGCCTTGGTTTCATAAGTCGTCGTCATAGTTGGACGCCAGTTATGGGCAACAGGCAGCAATTTTTTCTTTGCATTTCCTTTTTTCCAGGAAAAGCTGCTGTACTTTTTAATGGAACCACAGAATATCGTAACAACACCAACAACACCAATAAAATGGCAGACAAAGAATACCGGCAGCAAAAGGATGGCCTGGATGACAATACAGGTAGATTAAGATGTGCACAGTGGGGTGATTTAAAAAAAAAATAGAGTTACCAAAGCCCAATAATTTAAGTTTAGGTGGTATGTTTGTAGGGGAGTAGCATCCTTATCTTAACCTATTTGAAGGAAATTTGGCAGGGGCTTTCAAAATTGTAGTTGCTACGTTCCTAAAAGTATAATTCGGGCTATACAATAGGGTTTGGTGGCAGGCCCTTCAATATAAACTCACACGCAAAACCTAACCACGAAAATGGGCAGCAAAGAGGATACCTGGAAAGCTGTGACGACTATAGTCGAAGAGATACTCAGGTCAAAGAAAAGAGAGCTTGAAGGGACATCAATGATATAGCAACTATTATATGGAGAGGGTACCTGGACGCAGAAATACTGAGATGTATGGCGTATGTTCCCCAAGGGGATCCACCTCGAGGTAATGCGAAGCGGTGTCGAGGTGATTTACATATCCCTAGAGATAAGGTGGGTTTTTAGCCGGTGGAGGCCGAGCCCGGTATATGGCGAGAGTGGATGGCCATCGTTAGCTGCGTAATGCACTTTCCCATCTTACCCAAAAACAAAAGAAAAAAAGTCCACATCTGAGCAAAATTTAAACCATTCGTCTTTGAGCTATGGCTGAAAATGGCATTTTCAGTTCAATTTCCTATCCAATATCACTCCCAAGTATTTAGCCTTGTCGAATTTCGAAATCAAACTGTTGAGGAAACATGGAGCCTCAAATTGGCCCACCATTGTCTTCCTAGTAAACCACCGGAAATCAGTCTTCTCTGAGTTTACACTCAGACACTAGGTGTAGCTCAGTCGCACAGTGGGATAGAATCGAAAAAAAAACTTAAAAAAATCTGCCATTTGAGAACGGTAGGTCTAGCCCAGTCACACAGTGGGATACAATCGAAAAAAATAGTAAAAACAAGTAAAAGCGTGCTAAGTTTGGCCGGGCCGAATCTTATATACCCTACACAATGGATCGCATTTGTCGAGTTCTTTTCCCGGCATCTCTCCTTAGGCAAAAAAAGGATATAAGAAAAGATTTGCTCTGCTATTAGAGTGATATCAAATGATATCAAAATGTCAGCCAATTCGAATAAGAATTGCGTCCATTGGGGGCTCAAGAAGTAAAATAGAGAGATCGGGCTATAGACCGATTCAGACCATAATAAACTAGTATGTTGATGGTCATGAGAGAACCCGTCGTACAAAATTTCAGGCAAACCGGATAATAATTGCGACCTCTAGAGGCTCAAGAAGTCAAGATCCTAGATCGACTTATGTGGCAGCTATATCAGGTTATGAACCGATTTGAACCTTATTTGACATAGTTGTTGAAAGTAACTATAAAAAACGTCTTGCAAAATTTCAGCCAAATCGGATCGGAATTGCGCCCTCTAGAAGCTCAAGAAGTCAAGTCCCCAGATCTGTTTATATGACAGCTATATCAGAACCGATTTGAACCATACTTGGCACATTTGGATATCATAGCAAAATAATACGTGCAAAATTTCATTCAAATCGGATAAGAATTGCGCACTCTAGAGGCCCAAGAAGTCAAGACCCAAGGTCGGTTTATATGACAGCTATATCAGGTTATGAACTGATTTGAACCATACTTGGAACAGTTGTTGGATATCGTAACAAAACACGTCGTGCAAAATTTCGTTCCAATCGGATAAGAATTGCGCACTCTAGAGGCTCAAAAAGTCAAGACCCAAGATCGGTTTATATGGCAGCTATATCAGGTTATGGACCGATTTAAACCATACTTGGCACAGTTGTTGGATATCACAACAAAACAGTTCGTGCAAAATTTCATCCTAATCGGATAAGAATTGCGCACTCTAGATGCTAAAGAAATCAAGACCCAAGATCGGTTTATATGGCAGCTATATCAAGTTATAAACCGATTTAAACCTTATTTGACACAGTTGTTGGATATCATAACAAAATACTACGTTCAAAATTTCATTCAAATCGGATAAGAATTGCGCACTCTAGAGGCTCAAGAAGTCAAGACCCAAGATCGGTTTATATGGCAGCTATATCAAAACATGGACCGATATGGCCCCTTTACAATACCAACCGACTTACACTAATAAAGAATATTTGTGCAAAATTTCAAGCTGCTAACTTTACTCCTTCGGAAGTTAGCGTGCTTTCGACAGACAGACGGACGGACGGACAGACGGACGACCATGGCTAGATCGACATAAAATTTCACGACTATGAAGAATATATATACTTTATGGGGTCTCAGACGAATATTTCGAGAAACAAACAGAATGACGAAATTAGTATACCCCCCATCCTATGGTGGAGGGTATAAAACCTGCAACTTGAGAATTGGTAGAGATAATTTTTTGAACCATGTCTGCACGACAACTAAAGGTTACCAACAAACCCCACATGACGATCCTACCAAACACGACCAACACAACAACAACAAGAAGTTCCCAACAATAACAGCCATCACTTCAGCATTTCGGCATGGGATGACTGTGAGTACTACACAGGCTGGAATAGTGAAATCCGATCTGTGTGGTGTTCATTGCTGTCATGACAAGCTTAGCTGTGAGCTACCGGGCGCGTCCACAGATAGTGGAAAGCTCCATACGAAGTAGCTGCAATGGCAATCGCGGACAATCAGGGGGTATTGAGGGGAGAGTCTCAGCGAGAGGCCGGATTATAAAATCCAACTTTGGACATTGCGTCCTCAAGGGTTATCTTTAAACCTTCGCCACAACTGCAGAAAATTTGGGGGGTATGCGTTCGCATATTTGCAAAAAAAGTCTACTTCATAGCGTGGGACAGTCTAATGTACATTTTCCCACTTAGGTACCGACTTTGAACTGGCCATTCCGTCTACTATGTTAAGTAGTGCGACAAATGCCACACATGTGGGACCAAAGGAAGGATTCGAGACTGTAACGACTGGTTCTCCCTTGTATGCTTGGGCAAGCTCGCTGGGCAGAGTCCGCCACAGACATTTATATTAGAGTGACCGGAGTAGGAGGCCACCGTAGCGCAGAGGTTAGCATGTCCGCTTATGACGCTGAACGCCTCAACGTTACGATACGATGACGACCTGTTTATTTAACATTTGGGGCTAGTCCTAAGATCTATTGGATTCGCCTGCGGCTGGGCCCCTTATGGTAGACGAGCGCGGACAGGTCCATCACTACGTCCTGGCGTTACTGGTGGACGGGACCTGGTACGGCACTGCATCGTTTGTGGCGACTGTAGCACACGTGACCTGGTTCTGCACTGCGTCTTGAATCACTGCGGGTATATGTTGGCGGCGTCTGGAATTCCTGCTGGTGATGGTCGAGGAAGACGCCATCTGGTTCAGCACTGCGTCTGGAATTCGGGCTGGAGAAGGTCGACAAAGACGCGGCCTATTTTAGCACTGCGTCTGGGACTCCGGCTGGTAGAGGTCGGTGAAGACATGACCTGGCTAGGCACGGCGACTGAAACTCCTACGGGTGGAGGTCGGCGTGGTTCCGGGCGCCTGATTCCGTCACTCGAAGAGTCGGTTCCAACAGAATAGCGGGGTAATAGAGAGAAGTGGGGAGAGCTTCAGTTACTGATCGGGTGCGTCTCCACAAGGGTTTATCGGAAATGCCACGCTGAGCGAGTATAGCCATCACACTTAGAGGAAAACTCCCGGGTGTAGACGCGGCTACCGGGTTCGACACAACGGAAGACTGTCAGGGAGCGGTATGCGTCTTCACGCCTCGGGTCGAAGTCACGGCCTATGCGCGGTTACAGGGCCCTACACCACGGTAGACTTTCGAAGAGCGCGGTAGATGGGATGCGTCTCCACGCCTCGGGTCGAAGTAACGGCCTATGTGCGGTTACCGGGCTCAACACCACGGTAGACTGTCGAAGATCGCGGTAGGCGGGACGTGTCTCAACCCCTAAGGTCGAAGTCACGGCCTAAGGGTGCGGCTACCGGGATCAACACCTTGGTAGACTTTCGAAAAGTGTGGTAGGCGGGACGGGTCTCCACGCCTTGGGTGAAAGTAACAGCCGATGTGGGGCCATCTAACCCGACACAACGGGGTATGATTCGCAGAACATGGCGTTAAGCGGGACAAGTCTCCACGCTTCGGTTGAGACTAGTCTACGAGGTTCGACACCACGGCTATTATTTATCGTAGATGGCTTTAGCGGGATCGTCTCCACGCCCGGATCGAAGACACGCGCGGCTAACGGGTTCGGTACCACGGAGTTTTTCACTGAGAATGGCGTCAAACGGGAATCCTCTCCACGGCTGTATCGAAGACAAAGCTTACAGGGCAGCTATCGGGTTCGGCACCACAGAGCTTAATCACTGACGTCGGCGGCAAGCGAGATTCGCTTGTATCGAAGACGCGGCTGGGGGCGTGGTTATCGGGTTCGGCACCATAGGGATTGTTCACTGAGGGAACGACAAATGGGAAACTTCTCCACGCCTGTATCGAATATACGGTTGGAGGCGCGGTTAGCGGGTTCGGCACCATATGGATTCTTCACTGAGGCGACTACAAACGGGAATTTACTCCACGCCTGTATCGAATACACGGTTTAGGGAGCGGTTATCGGGTTCGGCACCATGGGGATTGTTCACTGAGGGGACGACAAATGGGAAACTTCTCCACGCCTGCATCAAATACACGGCTTAGGGCGCGGCTACCGGGTTCGACAACACGGGGTATGACAATGATGTACTCAACAATGAGGGAAATAGAAATTTTGTCTTTAGAGAAAATTTCATGTCAATTTTACCTTTAGAGAAAATTTCATGAAAATTTTGACTTTAGAGAAAATTTTATAGAAATTTTGCCTTTAGAGGAAACTTTCTGGAAATTTTGATTTTAAAGGAAATTTTATAAACATTTTGTCTTTAGAGAAAATTTTCTAGAAATTTTTTCTTTAAAGGAAATTTTATGGAAATTTTGTGGAAATTTTTAGGGAAAATTTCATGGAAATTTTGTCTCTAGAGAAAATTTCATGGAAATTTTGTCTCTAGAGAAAATTTTGTCTGTAGAGAAAATTTTATAAAATTTTTTTCCTTTAGAGAAAAATTCATGGAAATTTTGTCTTTAGAGAAAATTTCATGGAAATTTTTGTCTTCAGAGAAAATTTCATGGATTTTTTTTCTTTAGAGAAAATTTCATGGAAATTTTGTCTTTAGAGAAAATTTCATGGAAATTTTGTCTTTAGAGAAAATTTCATGGAAATTTTGTCTTTAGAGAAAATTTCAGGAAACTTTGTCTTTAGAGAAAATTTCATTGAAATTTTGTCTTGAGAGAACATTTCATGGAAATTTTTTTCTTCAAAGAAAATTTCATGAAAATTTTGTCTTTAGAGAAAATTTCGTGAAATTTCATCTCTAAAGAAAATTTCATGGAAAATTTGTCTTTAGAGAAAATTTCATGGAAATTTTGTCTTTAGAGAAAATTTCATGGAAATTTTGTCTTTAGAGAAAATTTCATGGAAATTTTGTCTTTAGAGAAAATTTCATGGAAATTTTGTCTTTAGAGAAAATTTCAGGAAACTTTGTCTTTAGAGAAAATTTCATTGAAATTTTGTCTTGAGAGAAAATTTCATGGAAATTTTTTTCTTCAAAGAAAATTTCATGAAAATTTTGTCTTTAGAGAAAATTTCGTGGAAATTTCATCTCTAAAGAAAATTTCATGGAAAATTTGTCTTTAGAGAAAATTTCATGGAAATTTTGTCTTTAGAGAAAGAAAATGTCATGGAAAATTTCATGGAAATTTTGTCTTAAGAGAAAACTTTATGGAAATTTTGTCTTTAGAGAAAATTTCATGCAAAATTTTGTCTTTAGAGAAAATTTCGTTGAAATTTTGTCTTTAGAGAAAATTTCATGGAAATTTTGTCTTTAGAGAAAATTTCATGGAAATTTTGTCTTTAGAGAAAATTTCATGGAAATTTTGTCTTTAGAGAAAATTTCATGGAAATTTTGTCTTTAGAGAAAATTTCATGGAAATTTTGTCTTTAGAGAGAACTTCATAGAAAATTTCTTGGAAATTGCATCTTTAAAGAAATTTGGATTTGAGGTAAATTTTTAATGCCGTTGAGAAAATGTTTGCCTTTCTGTGTCTCCAATTGACCATATAGATGCTGGTGCTATTGTCACACATTCTTTCTCACCCATAACTCTAGAGCATGAGATACAACAAGCCAACAAAAACAAGTAAAAGCGTGCTAAGTTCGGCCGGGCCGAATCTTATATACCCTCCACCATGGATCGCATTTGTCGAGTTCTTTTACCGGCATCTCTGCTTAGGCAAAAAAAGGATATAAGAAAAGATTTGCTCTGCTATTAGAGCGATATCAAGGTATGGTCCGGTTCGGACCACAATTAAATTATATGTTGGAGACCTGTGTAAAATTTCAGCCAATTCGTATAAGAATTGCGCCCATTGGGGCTCGCGAAGTAAAATAGAGAGAACGATTTATATGGGGTCTGTATCGGGCTATAGACCGATTCAGACCATAATAAATACGTTTGTTGATGGTCATGAGAGGATCCATCGTACAAAATTTCAGGCATATCGGATAATAATTGCGACCTCTAGGGGTCAAGATCCCAGATCGGTTTATATGGAAGCTGTATCAGGTTATGAACCGATTTGAACCTTATTTGACACAGTTGTTGAAAGTAAAAAAAAATACGTCATGCAAAATTTCAGCCAAATCGGATAGGAATTGCGCCCTCTAAAAGCTCAAGAAGTCAAATCCCCAGATCTGTTTGTATGACAGCTATATCAGGTTATGGACCGATTTCAACCATACTTGGCACAGTTGTTGGATATCATAACGAAATACTTCGGGCAAAAATTCATTCAAATCGGATAAGAATTGTTCCCTCTAGAGGCTCAAGAAGTCACGACCCAAGATCGGTTTATATGGCAGCTATATCAGGTTATGAACCGATTTCAACCATACTTGGCACAGTTGTTGGGTATCATAACAAAACACGTCGTGCGAAATTCCATTCTATTCGGATAAGAATTGCGCTCTCTAGAGGCTCAAGAAGTCAAGACCGCAAGATCGGTTTATATGGCAGCTATATCAGGTTATGGGCCGATTTGAACCATACTTGGCACAGTTGTTGGATATAATAACAAAACACGTCGTGCAAAATTTCATTTCAATCGGATAAGAATTGCGCACTCTAGAGGCTCAAAAAGTCAAGACCCAAGATCGGTTTATATGGCAGCTATATCAGGTTATGAACCGACTTGAACCATACTTGGCACAGTTGTTGGACATAATAACAAAACACGTCGTGCAAAATTTCATTCTGATCGGATAAGAATTGCGCACGATAGAGGCTCAAGAAGTCAAGACCCAAGATCGGTTTATATGGCAGCTATATCAGGTTATGAACCGATTTGAACCATACTTGGCACAGCTGTTGGACATAATAACAAAACACGTCGTGCAAAATTTCATTCCAATCGGATAAGAATTGCGCACTCTAGAGGCTCAAGAAGTCAAGACCCAAGATCGGTTTATATGGCAGCTATATCAAAACATGTACCGATATGGCCCATTTACAATACCAACCGACCTACACTAATAAGAAGTATTTGTGCAAAATTTCAAGCGGCTAGCTTAACTCCTTCGGAAGTTAGCGTGCTTTCGACAGACAGACGGACGGACGGACGGACGGACGGACGGACGGACGGACAGACGGACGGACATGGCTAGATCGACATAAAATGTCGCGACGATCAAGAATATATATACTTTATGGGGTCTCAGACGAATATTTCGAGTAGTTACAAACAGAATGACGAAATTAGTATACCCCCCATCTTATGGTGGAGGGTATAAAAAAGCAAAAATTCTTGGACTATTGGACATTCTGCCCATACACCTTGATAATACTCTGTTGTGACTTTATTAAGACACTGGGGAGGGATGAAGCCGAGAGATTGTATGGCAACAGCAGGGGTTTATTATAAACAAAGTTTAAAGTTTCAGTTTACGAGTGTTGGCTGCTGTTGTTGCTATGGCAACCAAAAGGAAAAGTTTACTTATTTTCCATTAACTTTCCACATAAGTTGTTCCAGCTAGAGGCAGCCACACACATAGCACAAACAAAAGGCATACGCATTTAAGCATACATATGAAAATGAAAAGGAATTTAATTACAGCATTAACTGAAGGATGTGTATAAAGGAAATAAACCATCATACCACCACACACACACACCCAAACAAACAGGAAGTGCATAAATCCTTATTGAAAGCCCCCAGCCGCAAGTGATGAAGAGAATATAAAAAGCTTATAAAAAAAGAGCTTCCGGTATTTTTTGGTTTTTATTTTTCCAAATATGCCTGCATGTTAAAAAATATATATAAATATTCTTACTCGCCTGCATGATTTATATTCCAACGATTATATTATAAGAATTTTTGCCAATGGGGGTTTCCATTGTAAACCCTTTAGGCTTTCTGGCCCCATATAGCCTTTCTGGTTTTTTTGTTTTTTTTTTTTGTTATACTTCTTTACTCATGAGCTGATGCTGTACGTCACTGCATCTCTTTGAATGTAAGCTGGTGCGATGGGGTGGATGCTATAATCAGCTCAATGTCACTGGCAGACTTAGGAGTGCTGGTACTTTTCTCGCCTTTCTTCATACTCTGGAGAAATATTTGCAAAGTGGAACTTTCATCGTTTTGGAGAACTTTGGCCACAGTTCTTTGCAAGGAAAAGCATTGATGCGAAACGCATTACTAAATGAGTCCACCAAGAAGTTCGCCAGCATCATTGTAAGATGTTAACCCATTTAATTCATGTTGCTTGCACCAAAGAGCAACTTGAAGTAATTAAAGATTAAATTCTGTGAATGGAATGAAAGTGAGGCGAGTATGTGCTCTGTGACCTTTTGAAGTGAAAATGTTTTATATTTAGTGCAGATTTTGTAAGCATGAGGATAACCATGCCCTACGCCAATGCTATGGCAAAGTAGGATGAGAGAGAATTTAACAAAGTTTTGAGTAAATTTTATGAAATTTTGTATTTAGGAAAGCGAAATCTCTAAAATATAACTGGGGTCTCCTGGGGCGGAAACGGAAAGTAGCAGTGGATCTTGTGAACCGGTACCAGAACGGCTAACGCCTTGTAATACAAACCAGTCGAGGTGGGCACTGTAAAAATTGGTATTCAGAAAGGAAAGAAAGTGGAGAAAGAGATCTCGGCAAAGCGCTGGATCGAATATGCTAAAGTCCTGGACAGGCTCAAGAATGAGTCCAGAAGAGCGAACAGGAGATCCTGGACGAAATGCTTTAAAGAAATAGAAGGCATCTAGGTTGTACAAAGCAAAGATGGGCGCGTGAGTCTTGAGTTGTCGTGTCACGCATGAGTCTCGTTATTCATCGAAAAGATCAAAACACCACCACGTGATCGTGCATGACGTGAGTCTTGAGTTGTCGCGTCACTCATGAGTCTCGTTATTCATGGAAAAGATCAAAACACCACCACGTGATCGTGCATGACGGGAGTCTTGAGTTGTCGTGTCACGCATGAGTCTCGTTATTCATGGAAAAGATCAAAACACCACCACGTGATCGTGCATGACGTGAGTCTTGAGTTGTCGTGTCACGCATGAGTCTCGTTATACATGGAAAAGATCAAAACACCACCACGTAATCGTGCATGACGTGACTGAAAAAAATCATCGTGATTTTCTCTACAAATTTGCCCCTGGAGATTTAGCGACACGTTTTTGGGAAGAAATTTTTACATGGCTGTCATGCAATTTTTACCCACCACCGAAGGATGGGGGAAAATCATTTTCTCATTCCATTTGCAACACCTCGGTGTATCCATTTCCGACGCTATAAAGTATATATTCTTGATCGTCGTAAAAATTAAAGGTGATCTACCCAGGTCCGTCTGTCTGTCCATCTGTCTGTTGAAATCACGCTATAGTCTTTAAAAATAGAGATATTGAGCTGAAACTTTGCACAGATTCTTTTTTTGTTCATAAGCAGTCCATAAGTCCATAAGCAGGTTAAGTTCGAAGATGGGCTATATTGGTCTGTATCTGTCTGTATCTTGATATAGCCCCTATATAGACCGATCCGCCGATTTAGGGTCTTAGGCCCATAAAGTCCACATTTATTATTCGATTTTGCTGAAATTTGAGACAGTGAGTTGTGTTAGGCCAGTCAACATTCTTCTTCTTTAACTTGGCCCCGATCGGTTCAGATTTGGATATAGCTGCCATATATACCGATCTCTCGATTTAAGGCTTAGGGCCCATAAAAGGCGCATTTATTGTCCGATTTAGCGGAAATTTGGCACAGTGAGTTGTGTAACACTTTTCGATACCGATTTCGTCGAAATTTGGGACAGCGAGTTGTGTTAGGCTTTTCCACAACCGTATCGTATATGGTTCTACTGGGTTAGGTTTATGTTAGGTTTAAGTGGCAGTCTGCCGACTCACTTAGACGTTTTCGTCGATTGTGATACCACAGGAACAGCAGAAGGAAGATGCCTTTTAGTTCCTACCGTTGAACCATCCACATCGCTTTAAAAAGCCCAACATCTTGCGAATGTTCACATCCACTTAATCAGACAGGTTCTCAAAAAAATGAGAACCTAAAGTGGAACTCCTTTTAACTGCTAGTGCGGGACCCACACACAGAAGGTGTTCTATACTCTCTTCTTCTTCTTCAATGTCCTCACAGCTTCTGCAGAAATCGTTGCTGGCAACCTTCAGTTTGTCAGCATGTTTTCCGATTAGACAGTGACCTGTCATGACGGACACAATGACTGAGACGTCTGGTGTAGCCAATGATAGCACAGCACTAGACCTCTTCATGTCCAGATTAGGCCACATAGTTTTGGAATGCTCACAGACCCCTCTTTGTGACCATCTAACATTGGTTGCCCTTCGGGCCTGGTTCTGAAAGCTAAGCTTACATGTCGCTAGAGGCATACCCACAGATTCCAGTGTCCCTTAAGTGTGAAAGGTAGTTCCGCAAGCTCATCCGCTTTAGAATTCCCTGGGATATCTCTGTGACCCGACGCCCAGAACAAGTGAATTTTTAACTGTTCAGCCATCTCGTTGAGAGATCTGCGACAGTCAAGGGCGGTTTTTGTTCTCCAGGGATTTAATGGCTGTCTCAGAAGATATATGCCAATCCTCGTTATGACATTATATCTAAGCCATTCCACCACTTCCTTAATTTCAAGGATCTCGGCTTGATACACACTGCATCGGTCGGGTAACCTTTTCGATATGACCAGTTTTAGATCTTTAGAGTACACCCCAAAGCCCACTTGATCTTCTAGTTTGGAACCATCCATATAGAAATCTATCTAACATCTGTTACCAGGGATATCGTAGTGTCAATCGGTTCTATCCGGAATAGGGGTACAATAATTTTTTTCAAAAAGCGGCTCAGGTAGGTTGTAATCCACACTGCCTGGAACATCCGTTATTGTATCAAGGATAACATAGTGTCCGTAGCCGCCTCATGACCAATGAGAAATCTCCCTTAACCTGTGTAGCCACAATGTCCAGAGGCATAAGATGTAGCATTAAATTCACTGCATCGGATCGGTGCCGTCCTCAGTGCGGCTGTGATGCACAAACAAGCCATCCTTTGGATCCGGTTAAGTATTGAGTAGTAGGCGGATATTTGAAGCGCCGTCCACCAGATCACAACACCATATAGCATTATAGGTCTGACAACCGCAGTATATACCCAATGCATGACACGCGGTCCAAGTCCCCAACTTTTGCCAATGGCTCTCTTGCCGGTGTATAGGGCAAAAGTTCTCTTTCTTGCCCTTTCCAAAATGTTGGAATTTCCTGTTTCCTGTTTAGCAAAACACCCAGGTATTTTGCGCCACCAAGGTTGTGTGAAAAAAATCCATGGTTCGTGAACGTTCTCGTGAGTCACGGTTTCCTCGTTAGCCGTGATTTTCTCGTGGTACTTGTGCGAGTTTTAAATTTTTCGTGTATTGTGTGTGAGCTTCAAACACAAGATTATGCGTGAAAAGGTCTTTAGTGTGTGAGTGTTCTTGGGTCGTGATTTTTCCCGTGAGATCTTATTTCCTCGTGAGTCGCGATTTTCTCGTGAGTCGTGAATTTTTCGTTAGTGGTGAATTTCCCTTTAGTCGTGAATTTCTCGTGAGTCACGATTTTCTCATGAACCGTGATTTTCTCATTGTTTTTTCATGAGTCTTAAGTTCTTCGTGCATTCTGCGTGAGCTCGAAACACAACTACGTGATTATGCGTGAAAATCACGTTCGTGAGAGTTCTAGGGTCATGATTATCCTGTAAGCCGTGAATTCCTCATGAGACTCGATTCTCTCGTGAGTCGTGAATTTCTAGTGGGTGGTGAATTTCCCATTAATCATGAGTTCCTCGTGAATCATGATTTTCTCCTGCGCCGTGATTTTTTAGTGGGTTTTGGGTGAGTCTTAAGTTCTTTGTGAAATGTGAGTGAGCTTTAAATGCCATCACCTGATTATGTGCAAGAATAGTCCTTAGTTTGTGAGCGCTCTCGGATTGTGATTTTCCTGTTAGTCATTAGTTCTTCATAAGTAGCGTTTCTCTCGTGAGTCATGATTTTCTCCTGAGGTGTGATTTTCTCGTGGTTTTTCATGAGTCTTAAGTTGTTCGTGCATTCTGCGTGAGTTCCAAACACAATAACGTGATTATGCGCGAAAAAAGTCCATACTTCGTGAGCGTTCTCGGATCGTGATTTTCCTCGTGAATACCTCATGAGTCGTGAATTTTCCCTTAGTGGTGAATTTCTCGTGAGTCGTGAATCTCTCGTGAGTCATGATTTCCACGTGAGCAGACATTTTTTCGTGTTTTTTTTTTATAAATCTCAAGTGCTCAGTTCGTGTGTGTTCTCGGGTCATGATTTTCCTCGTTAGTCGTGATTATCTCGTGCATCACGATTTTCTGGTAAGCCGTGAATTTCTCGTTAGTGGTGAATTCACCGTTAGTCGTGAATTCCTCGTGAGTCATGATTTTCTGCTGAGCTGTGATTTTCTCTTGGGTTTTTCGTGAATAGCGAATCAAATACGTGATTATGCATGAAAAAAGCCCATAGTTCGTGAAAGTTCTTGCGTCGTCATTTTCCTGCAAGTCGTGAATTCCTCATGAGTCACGATTTTCTCGTGAGTCGTGAATTTCTTGTTAGTGGTGAATTTCTCTTGAGTCGTGAATCCCTCGTGAGCCGTGATTTTCATAAGTCTTAAGATCTTTGTAAATTGTGCGTGAGTTCCAAACAAAATCACGTGAGCGTGCTTGGTTCGTGATTTTCTCGCGAGCCTTAAGTGAGTTGTGCGTGAGCTTTAAACACAATCATGTGATTACGCGTGAAAAAAGTTCTTAGTTTGTGAGCTTGATTGGTTTGTGATTTTCTCGTACGACGTGATATCCTACTGAGTCGCAATTTTCCCGCGAGTCGTGGGTTTCACAATGAATTGTTCGTGAGTTCCTCGTGAGCAGTGATATTTTCCTGAGTAGTATAATTTTCATGGAGGCCACCGTAGCGCAGAGGTTAGCATGTCCGCCTATGACGCTTAACGCTTGGGTTCGAATCCTGGCGAGACCATCAGAAACAAGTAAAAGCGTGCTAAGTTCGGCCGGGCCGAATCTTATATACCCTCCACCATGGATCGCATTTGTCGAGTTCTTTTCCCGGCATCTCTTCTTAGGCAAAAAAGGATATAAGAAAAGAGTTGCTCTGCTATTAAAACGATATCAAGATATGGTCCGGTTCGGACCACAATTAAATTATATGTTGGAGACCTGTGTAAAATTTCAGCCAATTCGTATAATAATTGGGCCCACTGGGGCTCACGAAGTAAAATAGAGAGAACGATTTATATGGGATCTGTATCGGGCTATAGACCGATTCAGACCATAATAAACACGTTTGTTGATGGTCATGAGAGGATCCGTCGTACAAAATTTCAGGCAAATCGGATAATAATTGCGACCTCTAGGGGTCAAGAAGTCAAGACCCAAGATCGGTTTATATGGCAGCTATATCAGGATATGAACCGATTTGAACCTTATTTGACACAGTTCTTAAAAGTAAAAATAAAATACGTCATGCAAAATTTCAGCCAAATCGGATAGGAATTGCGCCCTCTAAAAGCTCAAGAAGTCAAATCCCCAGATCTGTTTATATGACAGCTATATCAGGTTATGAGCCGATTTCAACCATACTTGGCACAGATGTTGGATATCGTAACAAAACACGTCGTGCGAAATTCCATTCCATTCGGATAAGAATTGCGCCCTCTAGAGGCTCAAGAAGTCAAGACCCAAGATCGGTTTATATGGCAGCTATATCAGGCTATTGACCGATTTGAACCATACTTGGCACAGTTGTTGGATATAATAACAAAACACGTCGTGCAAAATTTCATTTCAATCGGATAAGAATTGCGCACTCTAGAGGCTCAAGAAGTCAAGACCCAAGATCGGTTTATATGGCAGCTATATCAGGTTATGAACCGATTTGAACCATACTTGGCGCACTTGTTGGATACCATAACAAAACACGTCATGCAAAATTTCATTCCAATCGGATAAGAATTGCGCCCTCCAGAGGCTCAAGAAGTCAAGACCCAAGATCGGTTAAATGGCAGCTATATCAAAACATGGACCGATATGGCCCATTTACAATACCAACCGACCTACACTAATAAGGAGTATTTGTGCAAAATTTCAAGCGGCTAGCTTTACTCCTTCGGAAGTTAGCGTGCTTTCGACAGACGGATGGACGGACGGACGGACGGACGGACGGACGGACAGACGGACGGACATGGCTAGATCGACATAAAATGTCACGACGATCAAGAATATATATACTTTATGGGGTCTCAGACGAATATTTCGAGTAGTTACAAACAGAATGACGAAATTAGTATACCCCCCATCTTATGGTGGAGGGTATAAAAAGACATTTGTGAGGCACTATGCCATGTTAGTCTTCTCTCCCAAGAGGTGTCGCACTGCGGCACGCCTTTCGGACTCGGCTATAAAAAGGAGGCCTCTTATCATTGAGCTTAAACTTAATCGGACTGCGCTCATTGATATGTGAGAAGTTTGCCCCTGTTCCTTAGTGGAATATTCATGGGCAAAATTTGCAAGTATGATTTTCATGAGTTGTGAGTTTTTCGTGAATAGTAGGATTCTCATGAGTTCTCGTGAGTTCTTTTTAAGTTACGCGTGAATGAATTGTTTATCTCCTGTGCCAATGTGAGCGTGAATCAACATTTAAAGGTCATGCGTGAGTCTGCGCGAACTAATGTTATTTCTCAAGAACGTGAGTCAAAAGTCACGCACACGAGCATCTCCCGTGTGAAGTGCTCTCTAAGGATACCAGTACACCAAGCTCCCTGAGGAGAGAGGACGGGACTTTCACACGAGCATCTCCCGTGTGAAGTGCTCTCTAAGGATTCCAGTACACCAAGCTCCCTGAGGAGAGAGGACGGAACTTTCACTTAGAGTAGGATTTCTGATGGGACTACTTATGAAGAGGCATTTCCCAGGCAGCCGTTAGAAGGTCGGTTTCGGCCTTCTAATGGCACATTCGGCCGGGCCGATCTTAGCACGCTTTTACTTGTAAAATTAAGGATTTCTTGAAATTTTGTGTTGAGAGGTTAGGTTAGGTAAGACTCTTTTACAGACTCTCTTAGACAATTTTAAGTCCATAGTGATACACAGTGGGGACAGACCAATCCAAGCACGCTACCAGAGCGCCCCAAAAATGAGAGACATTTTTTTGAAATTTTTCTTAAGTGAATTTTGTTTTTTGAGAAATTTTCTTGAAATTTTGTATTTAAAGACAAATTTCTATTTTTTTTCCATTAGAAAAAAATTTCCGAATTTTTTCTATAAACATCTTGAAATGTTTGCTTTGACGACATTTTTTTGATTGTCAGAGTTCAGTGGATATTTTCTGCTATCTTAGTCTACCCAAAAATAGCTTCATCCACAATTGTTGATAGTTTCCAAATGCCAGCAATCATCAATTCACTATATTCATGGGGTAAGCTTCTCCTTACATTTACTATTCATGTCATTCTCAATTCATTATTTGTATAGAATACGGGTTGCCCACGTACGCTCTGTGTGTGGTGGGTGGTATGTGGTGGGTGGGCTGGTGCGGAATGCCTTTGTTGTTGGTAATAACCATTAATGGAAAGTTTAATTGGTGCAGAAATTTAAATGACAATATCCCATTTACTGTGTACGAATTGTAATCAGGGCATTAAATATTTAATTAAAAACAAGCCATGTCCTTAATCCGGGCAACAGTTACACAACGACAGTCAATGATGTCAGGTAAAATTGAATGGGTTATTGATGGGGCTGACCCAGACCCAAATTTCCTGCAGTAACTAGGGAGTTGAGGTTTATTTCGTGCATGTGTGCGGGTATGTTTAATGCAAAACCCCAAGTAATTTGGGTAAATTGTAATCATTACATATTTATGACTATTAAATCGTTTTGTCCATGATATCGAAGCTTTTTTACCTTCCCCCCCTTTTTGCTGCATAGAGAATAAATACCAGGAACCCACAGCCAAAGATAGCATGAGTCCAATTCCATTGCAAGTATTTGTAATCCATAGGGGATTTTAGTGATAGTGTGTTATTAGTGTTGTATGTGGGTGTGTATTTTTGGAAGACTATGCACACGTACACATGTGACTGTATGAGTGTGTGAGTGTATTTGAACCAAATAAACAAATCAACAAACAATTTGATATTTACCCATAAGTATGCTACTTTAACATCCTCTTTATGATATGAGTAGCTATGTTGATGATGGACCCATATCATGTTGGTAGGATATTCCATAAAATAATGGACAAGGATTTTTGCCACAAATATTTATCATGGATATCATAATCAGAAATAGTGTTGCCATTGAGAAAGAAATGTTTGGTTCTTTATGAAAAAAACAAATAATAATAACATCGGTCAATAAATGCGCCTGTTATGGGTCAAAAACCTTAAATCGAGAAATCGGTCTATATGGCAGCTATATTCAAATCCGAACCGATCTGAGCCAAATTAAAGAGGGACATTGAAGGACCTAACGCAACTCACTGTCCCAAATTTCGGCGACATCGGACAATAAATGCGCCTTTTATGGGCCAAAAACCTTAAATCGAGAGATCAGTCTATATGGCAGCTATATCCAAATCTGGACCGATCTGAGCCAAATTGAAGAAGGATATCGAAGGAGCTAACACAACTCATTGTCCTAAATTTCAGCGAAATCAGATTATACATATGGCTTTTATGGGCCTTAGACCCTAAATCTTCGGATAGGTCTATATGGGGGCTAAATCAAGATATAGTGCGATATAGCCCATCTTCAAACTTAACCTGTTTATGAACAAAAAAAGAAACTGTGCAAGGTTTCAATTCAATATCTCTATTTTTGAAGACTGTAGCGTGATTTTAACAGACAGACGGACATGTCTAGATGGTCTTAGATTTTTACGCTGATTAAGAATATATATACTTTATAGCGTCGGAAATGAATATATCGATGTGTTGCAAACGGAATGACAAAATGAATATGCCCCCATCCTTTGGTAGTGGGTATAAAAATGTGAACAGAACCTGAAAAGCCGCCATAGAGATCGAAGAAGTCTAATCGACAAGAGGGCCGCCCCGTCAGCTTTCCCAGAACGCTGCAGAGTCACAAAATGACTCGGGAATAGAGAGACTGTACTGGGGTCAGTGAAGAGAAGAGGTGTTCACTCATAATCCTGCGGCTTTGCCCCGTCATCGCGGGGTACTGGCATAGTTCCCCCGTCTATTTCTCATGCCCACAGACCCTGCAGAAATCCCCATCTTCCCGAGCCCATTGCCATATCAGCGAACTGACATTGCAATGATCGGTCAGGACTCCCATCAACAAACCAAGGTCATTCTTCCCCAACTCGAGAACTACTGACGTCGTAATTACAGAGAACCTCGGTCACAGGGCCTTGGCAACATGCCAAATCAACACGTTCGTCATAGTACTCGCAGGAGTCCACCATCCCAAACAGCCAACTCGAAGGAGGATTCACCATCGGCTTCGCACTCCCAGATTCCATCCACAACCCAAATCTGGCCAGCTCATCCGCCGCTTTTTTACCCGCCACCCCTTGATGCCAGTGCCCCGCGATGACGGGACGGAGGCACAGGATTATGGGCGAACAGCTCTTTTCATCACTGAGCTCTCTTTAGTCTTTCGACCCCGAGTCATTCTGTGATTCTGCAAGGGCCTGTGATGGCTGACGTGGCGGCCCTCTCAGACTTTCACGATTTATGTGGATAGTCATGCGACGCTGAAGGCGCTGGCTGCTGTTCGCATGATGTCGGGACTTTGCGGGAGTTGAAAGGAGCGAATGGGATGTCTAAGGGCCGCTGTCCGATTGTGCTGAGTTCCCAGCCATCAAGGGGTGGCGGGTAAAAAAGCGGCGGATGAGCTGGACAGATTTGGGTTGTGGATGGAATCTGGGAGTGCGAAGCCGATGGTGAATCCTCCTTCGAGTTGGCTGTTTGGGATGATGGACTCCTGCGAGTACTATGACGAACGTGCTGATTTGGCATGTTGCCAAGGCCCTGTGACCGAGGTTCTCTGTAATTACGACGTCAGTAGTTCTCGAGTTGGGGAAGAATGACCTTGGTTTGTTGATGGGAGTCCTGACCGATCATTGCAATGTCAGTTCGCTGATATGGCAATGGGCTCGGGAAGATGGGGAATTCTGCAGGGTCTGTGGGCATGAGAAAGAGACGGTTAGCCCCCATATACAGCGATCCGACAATTTAGGGTCTTAGGCCCATAAAAGCCACATTTATTATCCGATTTTGCTGAAATTTTAGATAGTAAGTTGTATTTCGACATCCTTCTTCAATTTGGCCCAGATCGGTCACGATTTGGATATAGCTGTCATATAGACCGATCCGCCGATTTAGGGTCTTAGGCCCATAAAAAGCGCATTTATTATCCAATTTTGCTAAAATTTGGGAGAGTGAGTTGTGTTAGACTTTTCGACATCCTTCTTCAATTTGACCCAGATCGGTTCAGATTTGGATATAGCTGCCATATAGACCGATATCTCGATTTAAGGTTTTGGGGCCACAAAAGGCGTATTTATTGTCCGATTTCGCCGAAATTGGGGACAGTGAGTTGTGTTAGGCTCATACATACACAATTGAACAATGGCTTGTACTTATTAGTATTTGGTCCAAATCGGAACATATTTCGGGTGGATTGGTATCCAAAGTTCGGCCCGGCCGATCTTAACGCCTTTTTATTTGTTTTTGTTTATTGTAGAAAATATCAAACAAGTGTAAAGTTATAAAAAAATTTAAAAATGATTGTCACGCTTTACTATGAATGGAAGCAATTAAGGTTTGGTCTAAAGTTATAGCATATCCTATTGAAGTAATTTTTTTTAGGAAATATCTTCCAAAGATGCATTTAATCAACTTTTATGATTCATTTCACTTTTCGTAACACCTCCAAAGTTTCTTCTTCCTTCACTTCCATACCAACAGATAAATCTAATAAAATCTTTTGTTTGCCTTGTTGGCGAGAAAATGGCAACACTCCTCAAGCAAACATCCTTTTTCACATGTAAACAATTTTTGCTTTATGATGGAATTTGTGAATTTATTCAATAGATGTTTATTCATCCATTAAATGGACACAGTATTGAATGGAGAGAAGACCAGCCTGCCCGCCTACTTGGTCAGAGAGGAGCTCATTCGATTGGCTTGGTCTCCATGGTCATAAATTAAAATCAAAGTTCATAAAGTGTTGGCAAACACACAGACAAACCGAGAGGTGGAGGGGAGGGGGACAACAAGAGACAATACACATTCTGAAAGTGTGACAAATTGAGGCCCATAATACAATGGGAGACCAACACAAACCAGGGGGGGGGGCATCATGTTGACCCAGCAAATCAAATATTTATGGCAAACATACATATCCACTTAACACTCTGGGACCCTGTAAAAAGGACGAACCAACACGCCCCTGTGTTGGAAACTCATACAAAAATATGAAATCAATATGCCCTCAGCGTTGCTAGGAATTTTTATGTGTGCACAAAAATAATGGACAATGCCAATAGAAAATACAAAAGGATGCTTTAGACATCCTTTGTTCCTTCTCTCTGGTCAATTTCTGGTCACTTACATAGGCTTTGTTGAAAATGCAACAAAAGTGTTTGAAAACAAATATTTTAATTAAAAATTGGAATTTTTCCGCAATGGACCAACATATTTTTCTCCAAAAAAAGGGTTTGCGACACAAAAATGTCTTTTTTGTTCTCTTAGCCCATCTTCTTTGGACATTGCGCCAACAGAATTCATTGGCCATAAAATACCGAGGAATTTTTGGCACATTTACTTTGGCATTTGTGAAAGGTATCGAAGCGTTCATTCAACAAGTTTTCATTTATTTAAGAGATAAGAAGAAAATTGTTATAGAGACAGGCTCTCTAGCCAAAGGAGTTTTGGAGGGGAAAGAATCTTCCTAATGCAGACAATGAAATATTAAGGAATGCAATATTACGCTATGAAATTGTGTAGGCAAAAACAAATAAGGAAAATGTTTAAGTTTTCATTTACAATATAATTATAAAATTTAAAAAAACCTGTAAGGAAAGGCAAAAGTCGGGCGGAGCCCACTAAATAATACTCTACAGCACCGAGTTTACATAATACTTTTAATCTATAGCACCTATATCCAAATTTATATACCTATTGAAATATCGAACAGAACCTTCTACGATTTTCTTACAATGGTACGAAAATTGTGATTTCTACAGCCTTTAAAGTCCAAACGCATAAAAGATATATATGGGAGTTTTATCTAAATCTGATTCGATTTTGATGAAATTTTACACACGTATTGGGATGTCAATTAAACAATCTCATGAAAAATTTTGTAGAGATCGGACCAAAATTTTGGCTTCTACAGCCTGAAAAGACCATATCGGATGAAAAATATATATGGGAGCTATATCTTATTCTGAACCGATTTTTATGAAACTTTGCACACATATGAGGAAGTTAAATAAAACAATCCATGCCAAATTTTGTAACGATCGGACCAAAATTGTGGCTTCTACAGCCTTAAAAGGCCATATCGGATGAAAGATAAACATGGGAGCTATATATAAATCTGAATCGATTTAGATGAACTTTTGCTCACTTTGATCGTCACAAAAAGCACTTCGTGCCAACTTTTGTAACGATCGGACGATTGTGGCTTCTACAGCCTTAAAAGGCCATATCGGATGAAAGATAAACATGGGAGCTATATATAAATCTGAACCGATTTAGATAAACTTTTGCTCACATATTGGGACGTCACAAAAAGCACTTCGTGCCAAATTTTGTAAGGATCGAACCAAAATTGTGCTTTCTACAGCTTCAATAGGTCAAATCGGACGAAAGTTATATATGGGAACTATATCTAAATCTGATCCGATTTAGATAAACTTTTGCTCACATTTTGGGATGTCACACGAAACTTTTTATGCCAAATTCGGTAGAGATCGCACCAAAATTGTGGCTCCTACAGCTTTAAAAAGGCATATCGGATGAAAGATATATATGGGAGCTATATCTAAATCTGAACCAATTTAGATGAAATTTTGCTCACATATTGGGACGTCACAAAAAGCACTTCGTGCCAAATTTTGTAAGAATCGGACTAAAATTGTGGCTTCTATAGCTTTAAAAGTGCACATCGGATAAAAGATATATATGGGAGCTATATCTAAATCTGATCCGATAATGATGAAATTTTGCACACATATTGGGACGTCACAAAAAGCACTTCGTGCCAAATTTTGTAAGGCTCGAACCAAAATTGTGCCTTCTACAGCCTTAATAGGTGAAATCGGATAAAAGATATATATGGGAGCTATATCTAAATCTGATCCGATTTAGATGAAATTTTGCTCACATATTGGGACGTCACACGAAACATTTCATGCCAAATTTGGTAGAGATCGCACCAAAATTGTGGCTCCTACAGCTTAAAAAAGGCATATCGGATGAAAGATATATATGGGAGCTATATCTTAATCTGAATCGATTTCAATGAAATTTTGTACACATATTTGAATGTAAAAAAAACACTTTATGCCAAATTTTGTAAAGATCGGACCAAAATTGTGGCTTCTACAGCTTTAAAAGGGCACATTGGATGAAATATATATATGGGAGATATATCTAAATCTGGACCGATTTTGAGAATTGCGCCCTCTAGAAACTCAAGAAGTCAAGATCCAAGATCGGTTTATATAGCAGCTTTATCAGGTTATGAATCGATTTTAACCATACGTAGCAGAGTTGTTGGAAGTCAGAACAACACACGTCACGCAACATTTCAGCCAATTCGGATAGGAACTGCGCCCTCTAGAAGCTCAAGAAGTCTAATCGGGAGATCGGTTTATATGGATATCAGGTTATGGACTGATTTAGACTATACTTGGCACAGTTGTTGAGAGTAATACCAGAATACTTCATGCAAAATTTCAGCCAATTGCGCCCTCTAGAAGCTCTAGAAGTCAAGACCCAAGGTCGGTTTATATGACGGCTATATCAGGTTATCAACCGACTTAGACTATGCTTAGCGTAGTAATCGGAAGTGATACCACAACACCAAATGCAAAATTTCCACCAAATCGGATAAGAATTGCGCCCTTTAGAAGCTCAAGAAGTCAAGACCCAAGGTCGGTTTATATGGCGGCTATATCAGGTTATTAACCGACTTAGACTATATTTGGCGCAGTTATCGGAAATGATACCACAACACCAAATCCAAAATTTCCACCAAATCGGATAGGAATTGCGCCCTCTAGAAGCTTTAGAAGTCAAGACCCAAGGTCGGTTTATATGGCAGCTATATCAGGTTATCAACCGACTTAGACCATACTTGGCGCAATTGTGGGAAGTGATACCACAACACCACATGCAAAATTTCCACCAAATCGGATAAGAATTGCGCCCTTTAGAAGCTCAATAAGTCAAGACCCTAGATCGATTTATATGACAGCTATATCACAACATGGACCGATTTGGCCTATTTACAATTCCATCTGACCTACACTAATTGGAGGTATTTGCACAGATTGTTTTTTGTGCATAAGCAGGTTAAGTTCGAAGATGGGCTATATCGGACTATATCTTGGTATAGCCCCCATATAGACCGATCCGCCGATTTGGGGTCTTAGGCCCATAAAAGCCACATTTATTATCCGATTTTGCTGAAATTTGGGACAGAGAGTTGTGTTAGGACCTGTGACATCTATCTTGAATTTAACCCAGATCGGTTTAGATTTGGATATAACTGCAATATAGACCGATTTGTCGATTTAAGGTCTTGGGCCCATAAAAGGCGCATTTATTGTCCGATCTCGCTGATATTCGGCACAGTGAGTTAAGTTAAGCTCCTCGATATACTTCTGCACAGATCGGTCCAGATTTGTATTTAGCTGCCACATAGACCGATCTCTCGATTTAAAGACTTGGCCCCACAAGAGGCAAATTTATAATCCGATTTCGCTGTAATTTGACATAGTGACTTATGTTAGGCTCTTGGACATCCGTGTCGTATGTGGATCAGATCGGTCTATATTTAGATATGGCTACCAAAAGCACCAATATTTTGTTCTACAAAATTGATCAATGACTTGTACTCATTAGACCACTCAATGTCCAATTTCGACAAAATTGCTAAGGGGGCATAAGGTATGCATTTTTCACCGGATTTGGTGAACGCATGGTGGTTTACATATATATCCGAGGTGGTGGGTATCGAAAGTTCGGCCCGGCCAAACTTAACGCCTTTTTACTTGTTATCAATGGTCTCAACATGTCCTCCATATATCTGCTCTCCCTACCATGGTGTCTATGGACGTTTCAGTTTGGTCATGGGTTTTTGGGAGAAACTTTTTCATCTTGGCAGTGTCATTAAAGCTATCGACCCTTGTCTTCTGCCAGGTTTTTAGCGTATATACAAGTCTTAGGCACACTGTGAAAATAGTGGTCAGATGGGGCACCAGATAGTCTGCCTCTCTCTCAACGCCTTTAATATTGCTTGGAAGCTTCTGAAGGGTTTCTTTACCATTAATTCTTTAATGATAAACCTTCGATCAGCCTTTTTATTTCAAGATTCTGGTGTCTCCGCGAATCAATTCATATCCAATGGAAAATGGGTTTTAATCAAAAGCCTCAACATGTCCTTCGTTGTCTCTGCTCTCATTCCCATGTCGTCTGCTAAAGTTTCAGTTTGAATATGGGTTTTTGAGAGAAACTTTTTCGTGTTGGCGGTATCATTAACGCTATCGACCCTTGCCTCCTTTCAGGTTTTTAGCGTATATACAAATCTTAGACACACTGTGAAAATAGTGGTCAGATGGGGCACCAGATAGTCCGCCTCTCTCACAACGCCATTAATATTTCATCCGGTCCGGGTGACTTAAGTGCTTGGAAGCTCCTCAAGGTTTCCTTTACCATAAATAAAGCGTATAACCTTTGATCAACCTTCCAGATTCCGGGATCTCCCCGAATCCCTTCATATCCTGTGGAAAATGGGTTTTAATCAAAAGCCTGTACTTCGTTGTCTCTGCTCTCATTTCCATGCCGTCTACTGAAGTTTCAGTTTGGACATGGGTTTTTGAGAAAAACTTTTTCTTGTTGGCGGCGTCTTTCACTCTATTGACCTGTTTGCAGAAAAGTTTCCAGGAGGCACATTTTGCCGCTCTGATTATCTTATTGCATTCCTTGAGCCATGTGTAATACTTATTCCAATAAACTGGGTACGGGTGTCGTAACTACGACATTTCTCCTGAGAAATCACTGGGCACATTGGTTTCTAGCAGTACAAAAACGTCATTGGCGGAAGGCCAAAGAATATGGACCATAAATCGTCAGATTTTTTGGAAAAAAAGTTCGAATGGCCAAGGTGACCAAGTTTAAGGGCCTACCAAGGGGCCATTGAACCCCCTAGGCCCTTGAAATGTTGCACGTAGCACATTCCACGACTATAACAATACGAGATTTCAAAGAATTATCTCTGCCCATCTCAAACGGTAGATTTTATACTACGTTTTTTCAATCTCATTCCACTGTGCATAGTGTGATTAACGTCGTGTCACTCGTGTTGAGATTCATTAGGACTTCATCACACCTTGCAAGATTCCATAGTATCGGCGAAAACCTACTCCTAGCTTATAATTCCTTCATTGGAAGATATTAGGGTAAACCACCATGTGTCCCAAACGGTGATTATCGATGCCTTGTATGTTATCTGCATGTTGTTCAATGCCTCCTTCAGGAAAAACCCTCTAAGCCAAATGAAAAGATGATCGGATGGAAATTGGGATCTGTGGGGCAGACGGACAGACAGGCAGACGTACTGACAAACGGAGGGACAGACAGGCATACAGGCATACAGACACAACAAATTGATTGATTGACTTGATTGGTATGCTTAGCAATGGTGCTATCACTTCTCCTTTTTGGCTGTTACAAACAAATTCACTTTTTGGTCAATGCGGCCTAAGCACAAGAAACACTTGCAGTGACATTCAATGAATGTTTCGAGTGCACAACAAACGGAGTTTGGCAATGTTGAGGTATTTGTTGTTCTTAGCACTGATGGTTAGTAGTTTTTATGGGAATAGCGGAAAGTAAGGCTTTCTTTTCTCTAACTGATCTAAGGAGAGTTAGAGGATTTATTGAGCCGCGTTTCACAACAAAAGCGTGCTCTACACCGTACTCAATAGTCGATGAGTGTGTAGAGCACCCTAATCAATTTGACCAAGGTGTCAATGAAGATGCATGGCGTATCAGAAATCGGGATCCACCATGCCTGTAAGAGTGTTTTGATAACAAAACTCACTTGCCTAACTTTTGTAAGTTCTTTGCTATGTTGTTCTTTGGCTGGCATTTGTTCAAAAAATCACTAAATGAATTTTTTTCCAATATCAAAAAAAATCACCCAAATTTAGATGAAAATGTCCATTCAATTAAGCTTTAAATCCTTAATTTAACATAATGACAACCATGTCTGTTGTTGCCCTTGCAATTTCCATATCTACGAAATTCGCTATGTTAAATTTTATTGAGATAAGCAGTCCAAAACAGAAAGCATGCCATCTGCAACTCATTGAAGAGCAAGTTATTCCGCATGGCATAGTTTGTTCAAAAACATGGAAATGTTTTCTATGGACAGAGGGGAAATAGGGAAAAAGTGCGAGAGAGAGAGAGATTGAGCATTGGAGGGAAATTGTTGCTGTTATTGACATTGCAGTTGCTTAAATTCAGGTTAAGTGGGCACGTACCACGAATGTAAACACCTTCAATAACATCATAGATTTACTGGAAACGCTTTCGAATTCATTTGTTGGACATTTCATTGCAGCAGCAAGCATTTGTGGCTATATGTTGTTGGCCACACTTGAAAATACCTGTCCGTGCGTTGGTTGTGCTCTGTTCTGTTTCTCATAAACTAGGAATTGCTGTGGGCTTTGGGTACATACCAGTGGATTCTGGTCCATCATAGTTTACTAACCAAATGGGAAACGCTTAGGGGCAGCAGACATATGCACATACATGTTGTGGAAGTATTGAATTGGGTGAGTTAGGAATTCGTTGAATGGTGAATGAATTTAAAGTGAAAAAAGGTTCAATTTATTGATGTAGATACACTGAGAAAAAACTGCAAAAACTACAAAACAAAAACAGCAAGGAAAGGCAAAAGTCGGGCGGGCGGGCACCTACTCTACAATTAAAAATTCGGGCATTATACAACTATGTATGTATATGAGAGCTATGTGTTAATCTGATCCGACTTTTAAGAAGGTCGTTTGAGAGTTGTTGTTACTCGGCCATATAAGTGCAATTCCGGTGATAAAAATGTATGGGTGCTACATCCGATTTTGATGAAATCTAGCAGATATGTTAAGATCAGCAACAAAACAATTCGTGCCAAAGTTTGTGCTGATCGGATTAAAATTGTAGCTGCTACGGCCTTTTAAGTGCAAATCGGGCGATACCTATATATGGGAGTTATATCTAAATCTGAACCGATTTTGATGACATTTTGCGGATATGTTAAGATCAGTAACAAAACAATCCCCGTCAAATTTTGTGCAGATCGGTTGAAAATTGTAGCTGCTACGGCCATTCAAGTGCAAATCGGGCGATACATATATATGGGAGCTTTATCTAAATCTGAACCGATTTTGATGAAATCTAGCAGATATGTTAAGATCAGTAAGAAAACAATCCGTGTCAAATTTTGTGCATATCGGCTGAAAATTGTTGCTGCTACGGCCATTTAAGTGGAAATCGGGTGATACCTATATATGGGAGCCATATCTAAATCTGGACCGATTTTAATGAAACTTTGCAGATATGTTGAGATCAGTAGCAAAACAATTCGTGCCAAATTTTGTGCAGATCGGTTGAATATTGTAACCGCTACGGCCATTTAAGTGCAAATCGGGCGATACCTATATATGGGAGCTATATCTAAATCTGAACCGATTTTGATGAAATTTTGCAGATATGTTGAAATCAGCAGCGAAATCCGTGCCAAAGTTTGTGCTGATCGGTTGAAAATTGTAGTTACTACGGCCATTTAAGTGCAAATCAAGCGATACTTATATATGGCAGCTATATCTAAATCTGAATCGATTTTTACCAAATTCAATAGTGATCATCATTGGTCCAAAAAAGTGATATGTGCAAAATTTCGTGATGATTGGATAATAAATACGACCTGCACTTTGTTTACAGGAATACAAGGACTCACAGACGGACGGACAGACGTATAGACGGACATGGCTAAATCGAAGTAGATTCTGAGTCGATCGGTATACTTATCGATGGGTCTAGCTGTTCTCCTTCTTAGCGTTGCAAGCAAACGCACAAACTTATCATACCCTGTACCATAGTGGTGGTGTAGGTGGCCTTTATTCCTCTTCTCTTCTTTTCTTTTCAGTTTTGTTTTCGCTGTGTAGCTGCTTTATCAAACCACACACATGCATTTTTACCACATTTACACACGTGTCCATGTTTTGAAGCCATCCATCCATCCATCTGGATCCCTAGTTTAGAATGAGCTTAGTAGTGTGTGGTATTAATGTGTACGTGTTAGTGTCATTGAAGGCATTTGTTGGTCTTGGAATTGTTGCTACTTCCTTGGCAATTGGCATTTGGTTTTGATAAGCGTTAATGAAGTGGCCAAATGAACTCTCCGTGTTGACGATGATGACGCTCACGCTGATGCTGACACTGATAGCGACGGTGTTGTAGTTGGCCCTTTTCTTTGATTTTACTTCGGTACTCTAAATTTTATGGCAACTTGTACAAGTTTTATGGCCATCCTCTTAAAACTTATTGGAGGGTTGAACACTTTGGCTTATAATATCTTCCGTTTTTTTTGTTTTGTTCACCTCCGTTCTTATTTTTTTTTTGATTTGCAGGAATGCTGATAGGGAAAATAATTGTATTTTTAACAAGTCCTGTCCTTTGCTCTTCCTCATGGCGATATTGAAACGAAGTTTATGAGTTTGATTTAGAGGAAAACCACAAAGTAGTTGATGGTCGTTTGGGTTGCAATTGTTTAGGAAATTGCCAGGCTTTAGGGAGATTTTTTTTTTATTGTTTAAGGGGCCAAATAAAAAGATTTATGGGGAGAGTTGCTATTATGGCTCAGAAAGCGTTCATAAACAAAAAAAAAATGCAAAGTTGTCCATGAACATACCGCTAAGGAACTGGGGAAAACTTCTCACATATCACCGAGTGCTGTCCCATTCAAAGCTCAATGATAAGGGCCTCCTGTTTATATCCGAATCCAAACAGGCGTGCCGCAGTGCGACTTTTCTTTGGGGAGAAGTTTTAACAAGGCATTGAACCTCACAAATGTTGCCAGCATTAGGAGGGGATAACCAACGATAATAACCAACCAGCTAAATATTTTTTTCCTGATGTTCTCGTCAGGATTCGAAATCAGGCGTTCGGCGTCAAAGGCGGACATGCTAACCTCAGCGCTACAGTGGCCTCTATTCGTTCTACTGGATTACTGGATTACCGCGAAGGATTTTGTCTGAGAGTGACCGAATTAAATCTTTCTGAAATCGGATCATGAACGAGTAATGCCGCATAAGACCAACTAATCATGGGGGAAGTAAGGTTTGATTTAAGTTGCAGTCTGCCAATCAGACTCACTCAGACGTTTTTGTCCATTATGAGACCACAGGAACAGAAGAAGGAAGATGCCTTCTAGTTACTGCCGTTGAACCATCCAGATCGCTTTAAAAAGCCCAAAAATGAATGTTCTCATCCACTAAATCAGACAGGTTCTCAAAGAAATGAGAACCTAAAGTGGAACTTCTTCTGACTGCTAGTGCGGCACACACACACTGAAGTGGGTCTATAGTCTCTTCATCTTCAATGTCCTCACAGCTTCTGCAAAAGTCGTTGCTGGCAACCTTCAGTCTGTCAGCATGTTTTCCGATTAGGCTGAGATGTCTGTTCAAGCCTCTCACAGTAAAAGGGTAGACCTCTTCAAGTTTAGATTAGGCCACATAGTTTTGGAATGCTTACAGCCCGTTTTTTGTGACCAGCTGTCATTCGTTGTCCTTCGGGAGTGATCCTGAAAACTTAGCTTACATGTCGCTAGAGGCATACCCACGGATTCCAGTATCCCTGGAATGTGTAGGGTAGTTTCTTGTCTCGCAAGCTCGTCCGCTTTACAATTCCCTCTGATATCTTTGTGACTCAGCACCCAGTATAGGTGAATAAATAAAATTAAAAAAAATTGCCTTCTACTGCTTTTCGTTCTCACACAAACTGAAGTAGACCTCTTCTCTGTCTTTAGGTCCTGCGATGTCAAAGATCCGATCTTGGAATGATCAGGCAAGGTTCCCGTTAGCACTCCAAGGTGTCTCCTCAACAAAATTGCAAATTTTGCCCATGAACCTTTCATTTAGAAACAGCGATGCAAGCTTTGAGCTCAAAGATAAGAGATTCCCTTTTTATTTCCTAATCTGAAAGGCTTGCCGCAGAGCGACATGACGTTAGTAGAGAAGTTTACTCAGTTGATTACTTCAGGTATATATGCCTCAAGTGATGCCAGCACAAGGAGTGGGTAACCGACGCTGAAATTTTTTCCTGATGTCCCTCAGTCTTACAAGCAAACTTCCGGCTCAAAATGCTCGGGTAGAAGAGTAGGAAGGAGGCAATGACATGACAAAGGTTTTGGACGAATACTATGGTGCCTTGGAATGGTTCGAAAAGGCAATGAGGGACGCTTAGAGCAAAGAGGAGTATTTAAACAAAATTAAATGCAGAACTGGAAGATCCAATCAGGCCTAGGTTACCGAGAAAATTGGAGTTCAAAATCCATGAAACGTTATAACTTCTGATATAAGTGGGGAAACTCCTGCAGATGATCTTATAGCGAACATTGTCGACGAGGATAAGAGTAATTCTAGTACCCTTTCCCTTGGGAAAGGTTCATATTAGTATCCTTTCCCCTGTGGAAAGGTAGTTTTAATACCCTCTCCTTTATAGAGAGATAGTTTTAGTAACGTTTCCCTTGGGGGAAGGTAGTTTTAGTACACTATCCCTTGGGGAAAGTTGGATTCAATACTCCTATCCTTGAAGAAAGGTAGTGTAATACACTTTCACTCATAGAGAGGTTGATTTAGTAACCATTAACTTGGGCAAAAGTAATTTTAGTACACTTTCCGTTCAACACGGTTAGTTTTAGTACCCTTTCCTTTGGTGAAAGGTTTTTTAATACCCCTTGGCGGAAGGATCTTTTAACTCCCTCTCCCTGGGCGAAAAATAGCTTTAGTACACTTGTCATTGGAAAAGGGTAGTTTTAGTACCCCTCTATTTGGGGAAGGATAGTTTTAAACCCTTTTCTTAGGGGAAGGATAGTTTTAGTATCCTGACCTTTAGGGAAGTGCGTTTTAGTAACCTGTCCTTTAGGGAAAAGTGATTTTAGTACCCTGTTCTTTAGGGATGGGTAGCTTTAGTACCCTTTCCTTTACGAAAGGGCAGTTTTAGTAAGGAAGGGTAGTTTTAGTACCCTTTCCTTTACGGAAGGGTAGTTTTAGTACCCTTTCCTTTAGAAAAGGCTAGTTTAGTACTTTAGTACTGTTTACTTTAGGGAAGGCTAGTCCTAGTACCCTTTCCTTTTGTGAAGGGTAGTTTTAGTACCCTTTCCTTTAGAAAAGGGTAGTTATAGTAACCTTTTCTTTAGAAAAGAGTAGTTTTTTACCATTTCCTAAAGAGAAAGATAGTTTAAGTAACGTGTCATTTACGAAAGGGTAGTTTTAGTACCCTTTCCTTTACGAAAGGGTAGTTTTAGTACCATTTCCTTTACGAAAGGGTAGTTTTAGTACTCTTTCCTTTACGCATGGCGAGTTTTAGTACCCTTTCCTTTACGAAAGGGTAGTTTTAGTACCCTGACCCTTAGGGAAACGTGGTTTTAGTACCCTGTCTTTTAGGGATGGGTAGCTTTAATACCCTTTCCTTTACAAAAGGGAAGTCTTAGTAAAGAAGGGTATTTTTAGTACCCTTTCCTTTAGGGAAGGGTATTTTTAGTAACCTTTCCTTTAGAAAAGGGTAGTCTAAGTACCCTTTCCTAAAGAGAAGGATAGTTTAGGGATGGGTAGCTTTAGTACCCTTTCCTTTACGAAAGGGTTCTTTTAATACCCTGACCCTTAGAGAAAAGTGGTTTTAGTACCCTGTCTTTTAGAGATGGGTAACTTTAGTACGCTTCCCTTAACGAAAGGGTAAATTTAGTAAGGAAGGGTAGTTTTAGTAAGCTGTCCTTTACGAAAGGGTAGCTTTACTACGCTTTCCTTTACGAAAGGTAGTTTTAGTACCCTGACCCTTAAGGAAATGTGGTATTATTACACTGTCTTTTAGGGATGAGTAGCTTTAGTACCCTTTCCTTTACGAAAGGGTAGTTTTAGTACCCTTTCCTAAAGAGAATGATAGTTTTAGTAACCTGTCATTTAAGGAAGGGTCATTTTAATACCCTTTCCTTAACGAAAGGGTAGTTTTAGTAACCTTTCCTTTACGAAAGGGTAGTTTTAGTACCCTTTCCTTTACGAAAGGGTAGTTTGGTACCCTGACCCTTAGGGAAAAGTGGTATTAGTACACTGTCTTTTGGGGATAGGTAGCTTTAGTACCCTTTCCTTTACGAAAGGGTAGTTTTGATAAGGAAGGGTATTTTTAGTACCCTTTCCTAAAGAGAAGAATAGTTTAGGGATGGCTAACTTTAGTACCCTTTTTTTTACGAAAGGGTAGTTTTAGTACCCTGATCCTTAGGGAAAAGTGGTTTAAGTACCCTGTCATTTAGGAATGGATAGCTTTAGTACCCTTTCCTTTACGAAAGAGTAATCTTAGTAAGGAAGGGTAGTCTTAGAATTCTTTCCGTTAGGGAAGGATATTTTAAGTAACCTTAGTAACCTTTCGTTTAGTGAAGGGTAGTTTTAGCAACCTTACCATCAGGGAATGGTACTTTTAGTACCCTTTCCTTTGGGGAAGGGTAATTTTAGTACCCTTTCTTTAGGGGAGGTGAGTTTTAGTACATTTTTCTTAAGGGAAGGGTAGTTTTAGTACTGCTTTCTCCAGGAAAAGTTTTTTTTAGTACCCTTTTCTTCAAGGAAGGACGCTGTCTTTTAGGAAAGGGTAGTTGTAGAACCCAGTCCTTAGGGGAGTGTAGTTTTAGTGCCCTTTTCTTTGGGGAGGGGTGATTTTAGTACCTCTTCATTTGGGGAAGTGAGTTTTAGTAGCATTTTTTTAGATAAGTGTAATTTTAGTACTCTTTTCCTTAGGGAAAGGTAGTTTTATACTCTTTCCCATAGGGAAGGATAGCTTTAGTACCCTTAGCAAAGGGTAGTTTTAGTGCCCTTTATTTTAGTGAAGGGTCGTTTTAGTATCCATTCCTATAGGGAAGGGTAGTGTTAGTACCCTTTCCTATAGGGAAGGTAAAGGGTACTTTCCTCCAGAGAAGGATTGTTTTAGTACACTTTCCTCCAGGGAAGGGTTGTTTTAGTACCCTTTCCTCCAGGGAATGGGTACTACAACTAGTACCCTTTCCTCCAGGGAATGGGTACTACAACTAGTACCCTTTCCTTAGGGAGGCTTGTTTTAACAACCTTTTCTTTGGGGAGTGGTAGTTTTAGTACCCTTTCCTTTGGGGAAGGGTAATTTTAGTACGCTTTCCTTAGGGGAAGTGAGTTTTAGTAAATTTTTCTTAAGGAAAGGGTAATTTTAGTAAGGTTAGGGCACTAACCTCCAAAGAGGGGTAGTTTTAGTACCCTTTCCTCCAGGGAAGGGTAGTTTTAGTACTCCTTTCTCCAGGAAAAGGTATTTTTAGTACCCTTTTCTTCACGGAAGGACGTTGTCTTTTAGGAAAGTTGGTAGTTGTAGTACCCTGTCCTTAGGGGAGTGTAGTTTTAGTGCCCTTTTTTTTGGGGAAGGGTGGTTTTAGTACCCCTTCATTTGGCGAAGTGAGTTTTAGTAGCATCTTTTTAGAGAAGGGTAATTTTAGTACTCTTTTCTCTAGGGAAAGGTAGTTTTATACTCTTTCCCATAGGGAAGGATAGCTTTAGTACCCTTAGCAAAGGGTAGTTTTAGTGCCCTTTGTTTTAGTGAAGGGTCGTTTTAATATCCTTTCCTATAGGGAAGGGTAGTGTTAGTACCCTTTCCTCCAGGGAAGGGTTGTTTTAGTACCCTTTACTCCATGGAATGGTATTGTAGTACCCCTTCCTCCAGGGAATGGGTACTACGACTAGTACCCTTTCCTTGGGGAGGGTAGTTTTAGCAACCTTTTCTTTGGGGAGTGGTAGTTTAAGTACCCTTTCCTTTGGGGAAGGGTAATTAAAAACCCTTAATTTGGAGAAGTGAGTTTTAGTACTTTTTTCTTTAGGGATGGGTTATTTTTGTACCCTTTCCTTTAGGGAAATGTAGTTTTACATTACCCTCCCTTAAGGAAGGGTAGTTTTAGTATCTTTTCACTTAGGGAAGGGTAGTTTTAGTAACCTTTTCTCCATGGGCGAGTAGTTTTAGTACCGTTTCCTCCAGAGAAAGTTAATTTTATTATCACTTCCTTTAGCGGAGGGTAGTTGTAGTACCCTTTCCCTTAGGGAAGGGTAGTTTTAATATCCTTTCCTCTAGGAATGGGTAGTTTTAGTACATTTTGCTTCAGGGAAAGACCCTGTCCTTTAGGAAAGGGTAGTTGTAGTACCCCTTCCTTAGGGGAGGGAAGTTTTAGTACACTTTGCTTTGGGGAGCGGCAGTCTAAGTACCCCTTCCTTTGGGGAATAATAGTTTTAAGACCCCTTTCTTTGGAGAAGGGTAGTTTTAGCACCCTTTACTTAGTGGAAGGGCGGTTTTAGTACCCTTTTCTTTGTGAAAGGACAGTTTATGCAACTTTGCCTTTGGAGAAGGATAGTTTAAGTACTCTTTAGTTTTTCTTTTATCCACACCACCGAAGGATGGGTTTATATTCATTCTGTCATTTTTGTCATTCCGTTTGCAACTCACGGAAATATCCATTTCCAACCCTATAAAGTATATACATTCTCGAT